>NW_024041150.1:54127808-54173759 GCF_014851395.1 Micropterus salmoides
GGTTAGACGGAGACCTGGAGAGGCCTACAAGCCGCAGTGTCTCGCACCCACTGTGAAATTTGGTGGAGGATCGGTGGTGATCTGGGGGTTCAGCAAAGCTGGAATCTGGCAGTTTTTTCTCCGCCTTCTGTTCCCCAACTCTGAGAATTGTTTTCTTTCAGCAGGACAATGCTCCTTGCCACACAGCCAGGTCAATCAACGTGTGGATGGAGGACCGACATATCAAGACACTGTCATCAGCAGCCCAGTCTCCACCTCAAGAGGAAGATGGATGGGCACAAGCCATCAAACAAAGCCAAACTACACTCACCTAAAAGGATTATTAGGAACACCTGTTTCATTAATGCAATTATCTAATCAACCAATCACATGGCAGTTGCTTCAATGCATTTAGGAGTGTGGTCCTGGTCAAGACAATCTCCTGAACTCCAAACTGAATGTCAGAATGGGAAATAAAGGTGATTTAAGCAATTTTGAGCGTGGCATGGTTGTTGGTGCCAGACAGGCCGGTCTGAGTTTTTCACAATCTGCTCAGTTACTGGGATTTTCACGCACAACCATTTCTAGGGTTTACAAAGAATGGTGTGAAAAGGGAAAAACATCCAGTATGCGGCAGTCCTGTGGGCGAAAATGCCTTGTTGATGCTAGAGGTCAGAGGAGAATGGGCCGACCGATTCAAGCTGATAGAAGAGCAACTTTGACTGAAATAACCACTCGTTACAACCGAGGTATGCAGCAAAGCATTTGTGAAGCCACAACACGCACAACCTTGAGGCGGATGGGCTACAACAGCAGAAGACCCCACCGGGTACCACTCATCTCCACTACAAATAGGAAAAAGAGGCTACAATTTGCAAGAGCTCATCAAAATTGGACAGTTGAAGACTGGAAAAATGTTGCCTGGTCTGACGAGTCTCGATTTCTGTTGAGACATTCAGATGGTAGAGTCAGAATTTGGCGTAAACAGAATGAGAACATGGATCCATCATGCCTTGTTACCACTGTGCAGGCTGGTGGTGGTGTAATGGTGTGGGGGATGTTTTCTTGGCACACTTTGGCCCCTTAGTGCCAATTGGGCATCGTTTAAATGCCACGGCCTACCTGAGCATTGTTTCTGACCATGTCCATCCCTTTATGGCCACCATGTACCCATCCTCTGATGGCTATTTCCATCAGGATAATGCACCATGTCACAAAGCTCAAGCACAAGCTAGCTAGCTAGGTTTGTTTTAAAGGCATTGACAGCCCCCGAAGCACCTTAACCTTACCATAACCATCATAGGGGTTTGTGCCTTAACCAAGTCAGTGATTGTATGCATGTCGTTCCTGTATCACGTTAGAAGATAGATAGGCTGTTGTAAAGCACGGACGAGGTAAAGCAACAGTGAACACAGCTGTTGGTGGCGATGTTATTCATTAGCATCGGTATTTAACAAGCCTCCTCCACCGCGGCTCATCTGCTGCTGGGAAAACAGAATTGCGGGTGAAAAAATACAAAAAGTGCCCAGTCTTTTATAAAATTGCTGACAAATAAAGTCGGAGCAGAGAGAGAGAGAGAGAGAGAGAGAGAGAGCGAGAGAGCTTGTGCGTCTGAAGGGGAAAGCAAGGTGAGCAGATTACTGTAGATTGTGTTTAAAGGTGGAGAATTAAGTAGAATTAAAATAGTGAGATTAGAAATAGGATAACATTCTTTCAAATACTTTTAATTATAATATACTGTAGCCTATATATAATATATTAATATATTTTCAGTTGGATTGTGGACTATTTGTACAAAGCTCCTTTCAGTGAAAATGTGAATTTTATTTAATAATCAATGTTTCATTATGACCATACAATTGAATGGATCCCAGTGAGAATAGCCAACATTTATACTGGTGCTGATGGGGATCCTAATAAAAAAAAAATTAAAAAAAAATTCAGAATAGGGCAAAATCAGATTTGGCAGGTCAGATCTTTAAAAAAAAAATAAAAATTAGTAATTGGAATCAGCCAGGAAAAAATTTTATCTGTGGATCTCTTACTACAACTAACACAGCGATAAGCCTGTGTGTGAACTGATATTAGATTAATACCATCACTCTACTGTTGTGTTGGGTTTCCGCAAAACCATTTTGCGAATTATGATGTTAAGTGGCAGATTAGTTATTGCTTTGTGTTGTTTGCCACAAATAATGACAGAGAAAAGAAAATCAACAAGTAAGTACAAAAAGTCAGGCAATTTGGTAACATCACGGTCTGCATGCTACACTAATAATAGTAGTAAGACTACATGTGTACTATGTGTACAAGTATTCTATACACGTACAATTTTGGCTGTTTTATAAGTGCCCCCTTCAAAAATTGCTCTTGAGAAATTTTATGTTTATTGTTCCCCCAACGCCCATGCTTACATCTGCACACTAGCAGGTAGGGTTAACCGGTTTTCTCCTTTGTATTGCTGAAAACCACAGAAAACTGTGGTGTTTCAGTCAAATAGCTACACTTTGCAATAGAATAAAACAAAAATGTGAATTATACTGAAACACATAAAAAGTAAAACTAGAGAAACTGATAATTCAGCAGCGGTCTCTTAATTTTTTCACATACCCCCCCCAATAAATTAATAGGCTATATATTGCTTTTCTACAACAGGCAGGTCAACTGCCCCCCAGTGTTCACTTCATGCCTATGGCCTTGGACCAGGGGAACACAGTGACGTTCATTTTTTAAAACACTGGAAGACAAATCAATATGGCGAAGAAGCAGCTTTGTGATGTTATATTTTCCAGCTAATCTGAGGCGATATTAAATAGCTTATTTACCTTAAGTAGGAGGAGACCGCGCCGTGTCTCCTGCCATGTCAAACTTAACTGTGGCTATGTCAATGTGTACCCGGATCTACTGTATAATAATGACACTAACAACCGGATTCGAGCTTGTGTTTTGTATTTGTACGGCATCTTTAATGACACGAAGCCTCTCTTGCGTTTGACAGCTGTTAAGATGATGTTTTGTAATGTGACAGGCTTTCACCCTTCATGCTTGGTTGTTCTTCACACTCACACACCTGGTTTATCTCTGCCAGGTCAGATATGTTGTACTCTGCGTGACATTATTATCACTCCCACAAACCAGACAGGCTGAAAGACCAACAGAATCAAGGCAAACAAGGAAAAGCTGTTTGAGCGACTGGGAGCTGCTGAAATCGAAAAAACTACATAATACACCAAACTTCTTCTTTAAGAAAACATTTGATTATGCGTCTTTTATAATAGTTTCCAAAGAAGATGGAAGTAATTTACTCAAGTACAGTATATCTTTTAGATATCTTTTACTTGAGATCTCTTAGAGGAAAATATTTATGTACTTCACTACACTTATTTGTTATTAGCTTTGCTTTTCCGATAAGGATTTTACAAACTAAACCCAGTTAATATGATGTGGTGTCATGGATTGAACTACCCGAGAGCATATAAGAAATTTAGCTCCACCTCAACCAGCTATAACATTAAAGTACTTTTTACATGTTTATGCATCAATAATAATTACCAGCTGCAACATTCTGTCAAACGACTACTTTTACTTTTGATACTTTAAATACAATTAGGTTGCTGTGTACTTTAACTTATCACTACCTTTCTAAGTAAATGCTTGAATATTTATTCCACCTCTGCCTAAAAGTTCCTAAAGTAGAAATATTGAAGCAACAAACTGAACAATTGTGAAGTTGTGTTTAAACATCCTCAAAGAGTCGGTCTTGAATAGACAGGACTTGTGTGTCTGCGTACGACGCATCGTTCCTGATCACTGACATCATCTCTGTAGCAATTAATCACAGCTGAATCTTGCATTGTTAACATCTCACAAAGATTCGTGACTGAGTGAACTTTCATTTGAGAGCTTGGCTGCAGTCTTTGCCAGTGTACCGTGGCCTTGCACAAAGACCGTCACCAGCTAATTTCTGCAGAAAAAACAACATCAGGTATCAATTATGACGCCTTAACTTGACAGATTTTTCTCTATGGTTCATCCCTCATCTGAACAACTTTTACTTACATGTATATCAAATGTCTTTTTTCTAAATTATTTTATTACATTTTTATGGTATTTTTTGTAAATAATGGTAGATAATCCACATTGTGAGAAACCCCTCTTTACCCCATTTCATCCCATTATATATGCCAAAATAGTCCTTTTATATTATTATTATTATTAAGTTATTATTTCAAATATATGCAAAAAAGAAACATCTGACAAAATCAAATAGACAAATCAAAATGATTGAATAACACCCAATAAATAAATGAATAATAATAATAGTTACAGCCTTGTCAGTTTCTTTACATATTCGAAAAGGAGTGGGAAGAGAATATATACACTCAGTGGCCAGTTTATTAGGTACACCTAGGTAAATCTAATGCAGTCTGATGCAACAATCCCTTCATGAAGGTTTTGATGTTAAGTTCATGTGGCGCTGTTGAACTGTATTGCATTACAGAGAGGTGTTTTTATTATTTAGCTTTACTTTATAAAAGGGCTTATAAAAGGACAGTTGTATTAGACTGCAATAGTTTAAGCTGAGTAAACGGGGGGTGGGAGATGACGTGCGTTTTTTGTTCTGCATCCCACGTGTGGTTTGGTTTAAACTGGAATTATGTGTCTGCAGAGATGCATGTTAACGTCTTTGCTAATCTACGCATGAAAAGGGCAGGTGTTATGGGTAATTGTAATACTGATGCCCACACTTCCAAATCTCAATAGCCCACAGTGCGTGTGAAGCAAGCTGAACATCCTGTCAGGATGTTTTTTCTTTCAGAGTTTTGGGGGCACATTACAGATTAGTACTGCCACAAGTGATCTTCCAGCAGATTAGAGGACACTACATTCCTCTTCAGCTTAATATCTTTGCCCATCTTGTCTCTGTCCCGTCCATTTACGTCGATTAATCCAAAATCTTTCACATTTGTGTCACAGATGCGGTTGTTTGTTTACACTGACACTGGAGTGAAACTAAACCATTTCCTGGTTTCTTCTGTTTTCTTTACACGGTTTTGTTCGTTAAACGTGATGCTTATTGGACACATACCACCCTCGATCTGTACAAGTATAAGAAACACACATTCGAGCATGTCTGAACAACACCCGTCATAAAGCGTTCCTTCTTCTTAAAAAGACACAAGATGTTCGTCTGATAACTTACTATGCACTCAAAGACAATGAGTTTGCAAAATCGTAAACACAACTGGCTCACTGGGCCAGACAATAGGTGGCTGACAGAGATCTGACCTTGATACCTTCCTGCTGTAAAAACCCAGCGTCTTTTGCCATCTGATAGCATCTCTAATGAATAGCTGCTTGTACCGCAGAGCGCTGACAGACAGACGTAACAAAGCTGTGAGGGAGGTGGGAACAGGTTCATGCTGTAAGGGCAATCACAAATGCCATCTTAACTATTTGACTGTCTTTCATGTTGCCGTACACCCTGCTGACATGCCATCTTTGACCTTAAACACTCCCATAAAATAGTCAACCGCCACCACTCGGGTTTGGTGGGCAGACACTTTCCTCCTGTCAGCTCGTCTTTGTGTTATTGTGAAGGTTTTGTGTTGCTGCTGATGGCGGTTGACGCAGATCTCCATCAGGTCTGTCTGGTGTCAGGAAATGTTGTGGCATTTTAATATGGATTTTCAAACACAAAAGTAATCACAGGAAAATAAAAGCCATGCAAAATGCTCATATATGTAAAGAAAACAAAATACACAAAGCCAAGTTCTGATATGCAAATGTATGTAGTTAAACTATTAGATCAATCTGAAATAAAAGATATGAGAGTGCCATTTTAATTTTCTAAAAGAGAGGATTCCATATTTTGATAGTTTTGCTTTTCCTATAAAAATGTGTCTCTAAAGCAAGGAAGATTTGAAGATATTAAAAAAAAAGAGAGAGTGTCAGGGTTTGTGTGGTGAGGCAGGTTGGAGGACCCAAATGCAGGACGCACGGCTGGCAGGTTCAGTTCAAAAGTGTTTATTAAACCAAAGGCGAGCACACTTACATTTGAGCGGCTGACAAACACAGTCCAAAAACAAGGTGATCCAACAGAAATCTAAAACCCAGGGAAACAGGGTGACGCGACTAGTAAGGCAGGCTGGCAGGACAACACACAGCAACATGGGGACAGATCATAAACACACTACGATGACCAGACATACACTGAGGAAACAAACAAGTATACACACACACACACACACACACACACACACACACACAGGTTAACGAGCTGGGAGGAAGCAACACAGGTGACCGGGATCAGGTTATCGAGGCAGGCAGAGACAGCGGAGGGGAACAGAGAGGCACACTTGACAGGCAGACATGTGGCAAAATTAAAAACCAACACAGACAGACCACATGAAGACAGACAAGAATCTAATTTCAGACAATAACAGAAACCCATGTAAACAGACAAAACACAGACCAACTATAACACAGGGATCATAACAGACAAATCCTAAATGAGAACACAGAACTAGAACACAGAGCAGAGCAGAGCAGACTAAACCAAAATGATGCAGAGAAAGATCTAGAAGCAAAGACTACGACATGAACTAAGGCACAGGACTAGGAACAAAGACATGGAACCAAAATCCAGACTCCGCAACAAGACACACAGACAGACAGGACTGAAACCCAGACACAGAGGAACCAAAATCAAAACACAAAAGAAGGCATGGCCAAAACAAAATAATCCAGACAAGCTCAGGACAGGATCGTGACAGAGAGCACTCATTCTGCCGCCCTAAAGGAGTCCGAAGTCCACCAGCTTTGACTGCTTAGACGTTTTCCGGGTGTAAACCTAAAATTCATAGCTTTACTTGAGTGGAATATTCTCATCCACCAATCTGGGATATGTTCTGTGTAATACGTTTACAAAATGACTGCACCTTTTAAGCACTCCTAAACACAACAGGAAAGTGTTTCCATTTTTCTCTAAACATTTTAAACATAGTGAACATGATGGGTGTCAAATGTAAATAATGAGATCCGTGCAGGGAAAGTTTCCGCAGCAGAAGGCAATGACATGGCTGATTTGATGTGTAAAAAGTCAAGTTAAGAGGCTTTAAAATCTCTACAGCATAAGGCACTCTCCAAGGTTAGACCCTCCTTACCAAAAGAGAAACAGAGCAGCATCTCTTCTCTCTTTCTACTAGTGTAGAAGAAGAAGAATTCATGGCAGGATAAAAAACTTGGATAAAGAGAGGTGGATATGACGTGGTGCATAAATACATCCCAGTGATTGTTTGTAGTGCTGCAGTAAAACAAATAAAATCACCCAGTCACAAAAGGGGAAGGTTGCATATCTTTATTTTTTGCTCAAGAGAATGTAGTTTATATTTCTGGGAGAACAGGGGATGTGTTTCAACTTTTAAATCCCAGAATCATTTATTTTTCAAATTCATTCTGGGCACAAAATATTGTGGCACTCAAGTTGGCGCCTGGGCCCGCTCCACTCGTTCAGTGGCTGCAATAGAACCATTTATTATCCAACTCGGCCCCCCAAGAAAAACAGCTGTAAAGATTGATTATGCAGCGGCTTATTATGATCCATATTTACCTTTATTGGTAGGCCGCAAACTCTAGTGGCCACATGACAGTAACAAAGGAAGAAAATTGAGTTTAAAGTGGTGGTTGGTTAGGGTGGAATGATATGTCAAATAAACACAGGACTTTCACTCAGGAGACAAAGTTGACTTACGTAATGTACTTATTTGAACCCAAATCACGATATTTTCCTAAAAACCAAGTTGTTTTGTAAACCTAACCTAACTTCCAATGGTCGTATATGTCATTTTGGGGAATGGTCATAAATGTTGTGTTACTTTCCAACTCATGCAGATTTTTATGTATTTATTTATTTATATATATAAAGTTTCACCCCTCCACAACAATTATGATATAGTCTCAAACCCTGACAATGCTTTTAGACAGTGAGTGGTTGGCTGGTATGAGGGACAGATATACAAATGGAAATGGGCCGAGTGGAAACCAGAAACCAGAACCAGAAACCAGGAATGGACTTTTTTGGTGTGTGTGTGTGTGTGTGTGTGTGTGTGTGTGTGTGTGTGTTGGGAATGGATGAGCAACATATCTAGTTCCCATAACACATCCATCACATGTGGAACAAAGTTGAAACGAGGATATCAGTCTGTGAAATGTGAAAGTGGTTTACAACGGATCATTTAATATTAAAGATGCGATGATTCAAAAACAGTGGATCTTAAATCGCAACCACATCCTGCACTAGGAGGTGTGAACATACAGTCTGACCAGTGAAGCAATATTTTAGGTATCCCTCCAATCAAATCAAACAGATTTTCTTTCCATAACTGATATTAAATGAGTCTACAGTTTACAAACTGCTACAACAAGAATTACATCTCATTAAGGAATTAAAGATGTCAATTTGTTCTGTCTTCATATTTGTCTCCATTTACAGTACATTTGGTTAAAGTGGTTGTTTTCTTTACAGCCTGTCTGGTTCTTGGATATCTCACATGATGTCCTTCAGCTGTAGACGTCCGACGTCCACCGGGGTATAAACTAAAGACCCTGAGCTGATGTGGATCCACTCTATTACCAGATCTTTTACTTGCTGTGCTGTTGATCTGTTAATCCTCCCCTCAGATCTAAAGGGAGAATCTGGGCTTGGACACATCAACAGTTACTCACAATATTTGACCTGAGGATTAACACCAAAAGGCTTTTAAAATAGTTGAGCACAGAGGGGGAGGGGGAGGTCCTTACAGCTAAGTAAAAATATCAGGTTTCGTGGTATTTCCCTGGTACCTGAAGGCATCACACTGCTGACATTTAAGCCTTCAGTATACAGGATCTCACCTGTTTACAGTGTAGTTTAATTCATCATAGAAGATATAGAACATTATATATATTTTTAAAAACTCCAGAGAATTAGCAGCGCACACATAAAACTTTTTTCACCTGCACAGGTCTCCTCTTTAGAAGACCAGTGAGGCGTGCCGAGCCGCCGCCGTGCTCTGCTTCTCACCAGGCATGTTGCAGCTGGTCAAAGTGCCATGAGGAGAAGGAATTCATTACATTTACTCTGGTTATTGTAACCATGTAGCTTTGCGCTGACTATACTTTTTGGAGTATTGCTTTACTTTAACTTAAGTATTTTTGATAGAAAACAGTTATCACATCCATTTCAAAGTGCATTTGTTGTCAGCTCTTGTGACGAGTGTGAGGCATCAGTGAACTGTTAACAAACAAAAATAATCTGACTTTAGTTTCTTTGTCCAGAATATGTTATGTAGTTTTCAGTGGCAACATTTAAAACAATATACAGTTGTTTAAACTTTGTAGTCTTAGTCTTTTGAAATAGTTAAAGGTGCAATGTGTAAGACATAGCCAGATTTTAGTTTTCAAAAATCATAGATAGATATCTATCTATTGTGTTGCAGAGATGTCTACTTAAGTTAGCATGCTAACCAGCTAGCCCCGGCCCATCCTGTCTGGTACTACCACTTTGCACCTCGAGAGGCAATTGTCTGATAGTACGGCTCTGTGTAAAACACTCAAACTCAACAGAAACAAAATAAAACTCCTTGGTCAAAATAAAACATCTTGGTCATCATGTTTCTGGCCCTAAAGTTGCCCCAAATGCAATAAAGGAAATACTGACATGTAAGATTTGACCCGGATGTATTTTGGAGGACTTGTAACTTCTGTGGATGATTAACAGTGTTGACTCAGAGACATGTACCTCAAAACCTGGATAAATAGAACATAAACTCTATGATATAAAGGTGAATGAATGAACATGTTTGTTTCTTTGTTTGATGTTTGCTTAATTTCTAGTGTTTCCGTTGGTCTTTCACTGCTGGCCACATTGCTCCATACAATGGTGTTTTAACAGAATAGAGAAAGCTGCCGGGTGGCTGCTGACAGATCTGCAGTAAGAGTGGTGGATTACAGAAGTTCCCCCCCGGTTCAACCTGGCTGAATATCCTGTCTGTATAAACCATGAGATGAATCGACGCTTATCTGAATGAGGGTCCATTGAAAACCTGCATGGATGTTTGTCGCAGCTCCTCCTCAACACTTGGATGATGCACTTAAGCACTGCAGAATGAGCTGAAAAAGAAGCAAAGGTTTAGCTTAATGGGATGGAAAATTGTTTTGGTGTATGGTGGTAGGCGGTTTGTTTTTAGTTGAGCTTTATTTATGCGGAAAAATACGTTTTATAATAGATCCAAAAGACCATAATTCACACAGAACAACCATCACTCACACACACACATACACACACACACTGATAATTAAAACAATCAGTTTGATACACTGACATGAACACAGTGTATAGATGCTGTGTAGGTGGGGACATAGTCTAATGTTTTACTTACTGGTGAGACATGAAATATGACACAGCTGTGAGTTCGAAGCGCATCAGATGGCAAAAACATGCACAGGGATTTATAATGTTGTAAGAAAGAAGCTTTTTAGGCATCATTTTTGACATCTAACTGAAATTGGATAAACAAGGCAAGGCATTCATTCAGTGCTGCTACTTTCACCTGAACAATATTGCAAAACAAGTCACAGCTGAAGACTTTTCTATACATGAGTTTTTAATGTTTTTGTTATTATTGTGCTGTGTCTACGGTTGTGATGTTTTTTTTAACTTTCTATTCTTCTGTAAAACACTTTAAAAAGTGGTTTTAAAGGTGCCATAAAATAAAATTTTACCTACTTTACATATGTCAATAAGTTTGTATTAAAGGTTCACACGGGAGTGGATATTCACTCTTGTACCATCCAATCCTGGGAGAACGACTGCCGTCACATACAATTTCCAATTAAAAAACAAAAAAACTGCTAATAAAGGAACTGCATGTCTATATAAAAAATAAAAATATATATAAAAACTGATCTGTGAGTCCCAGCATGCCCGCTTCCATTGACTTTTTTCTCTACAACTATTTTGTTGATGTCAAAAAGGAATGTGCCAGTCCCATCCCCTCTGTTTGATTGACAGGCAACTTCAGACGTTAAAAAGCAGAAACAACTAAGGTAAAAAGACTAAAAAGAAATGGGAATTTTACTAATTTAACAAATGAAAAAAAGTTAAAGAAACTGCGTTAAAACATGGCTTGCTGGTAGCTGGTCTGCCATTGACTAGTGTTGGTGGGGTCTTCCCTCCGTGTGACCTCTGCTGGTGCCGGTGACCCTGCCGTGACATCCCAGGGGTCACCAGGGGAAGGAAACAGATGTCACAGACCTTCTTTATGACGATCTTCATGTACACAGAGTCCCTCAGCCCCCGTTTAACATTGGCGGTTTGTTTTCAGAAGCTTTTCTGTTTCCGAGCCGTTAAGACATCAGCTGAGGAACGCTGGAGTGTTTGGGAAAGTCCAGCACAAACAGAATCTCATAAATGATTCCTCATTGAATACGGGGTGAAAATGCATGACTCCAGACCAGAAATGTGTGTAAAACACTAAGGGGCAAATTTTCAACCATTTCAAGATCCAACAGGGATCTAAATGCCCTTTATATTTCTTTCAACTACATGAGATTTGCCTATAATTATTCTCCTTTCGTACACTCAAGAGTTCACCACTGCGCATCACCCCTAACACACCATGTATGTGTTGCGATGGCACTGTGGATAAGACACATGCCTTGCATTTGACCTCTGACATATATAGCAATTGTAAATCGCATTGGATAAAAGCGTCAGCTATGTAAATGTCCTACGCGGGAAAATCAACAAATCATTATGAATCTGGGCATCCAAATGTAGACTTTGTTGGTTTTGACTTTGAAGCACCAGAACTAGAAAGCTATTAAAAAAGGTAACAGTGTGCTGTAAACTCTCACCTGAAAAATAGCTTTAAAGGTCGACAATGTAGCAGCTTATTACAACCCATATTTATGTTTTTTGGTAAGGCTGTGACATTTAGCGGCAGAAGAAGTCAGATAACGTAAGATAAAGAGCGACAAAGTCCATGTAAAGAGGCAGTGGGGTGGAGGATGTGTCAAGTAAACTCCGAACTTTAAATCAGGAGACACAGGTTAAAGTTCTGTGTCAAAGAAAGTAACAGGTGACATGTTTTAAGTTGAATAACGTTTTGTAGATGACTTATGTTGTTGCCTGAACCTAACCAAACTACCACTGTTTCACAACGTTTACCACGCCTCAAAACGTCATGTGACTTAAGTCTTGTACTTACGGTCCTGTGTGCCTGTTGCTTTACTGATACTTGCCAACTCTCTTATATGTCGTTTTGGAAAACGCTCTTACATGTCGTTTTGGAAAACGCTCTTACATGTCGTTTTGGAAAACGCTCTTATATGTCGTTTTGGAAAACGCTCTTACATTTTGTTTTAGAAAACGGTCTTATATTGTTTTGGAAAAAAGTCTTATATGTTGCTTTGGGACACTTGACAATCGACCTATTTTGTTGTTTAAGTATGAGAAGGTGTTGACACTTACACTGAAGCCTAAAATAGCAGCTATTTAACTCCGAAGTCACATCAAAACCACTTTTCCATAGTCATCACGACAGTCAGGTGAATTTTAGGCACAGTCCCACAGCTGGTTCATATGTTTGTCCAAAGTTTTTGAGTGTTCCACTTGCTGACTGCATGACTAAATATACTGTAAATCTCAGGTAATCAGGGTTGTACTTTAACCACACTTACAACCTCTTCTGCTCTCCTTGGCCATTAATGTATTGTCACCTTGATCTGAAGTCTGGAAAAACAATAAAAATTCCTCACCTGCACTAAAGCGGTACAGTGGCACTCATTAGCCAAAATAAAACCGACTCATGAGTGTGAGTGTACTGTAAGTCGCTTTGATTTTGTTCTTCACTACATTAATAACGTTATGTCTGCTGATAGAAGACTGCCTTTAATCAGCCATTAACAGTACGTGTTTAAATTATATCATAATGCTGAAGTGACTTTATGACTTTACAGGTTTTGATATTCTTAATATTTGACAAAAATTTAAAATACAGTATTTCCATTCACAAATGACCCCTTGAAGATATGACTGATTTGTCATCTGCTACTTGTAACTGTAATCTGAAGACCCTATAAATTACCATGCACTCATGCACCAACAACACTTTTAATCTCAGTTTTAACCAATTGAAAGTTTTGCTGTGATGAAAAACAGTCCTGATAAATTCATTTCATGAAGTTTCTTCCTTTATAGCTACACTTTTCTTTTTCTTGTACTGAGGATTTACATTGTTAAAAATCTTACATAATCCATCTGTGTCACCTGTCTGTAATTTACATTATGTCTTCCTAAATACATTTTGAACCTGTTTACGACCAGCGTCCGGGTGAACTTGACTCCAGAGGCTCCGCAGGGTGGAGAGCAGCAGTAAAACTTGCCGTCCAACATTAAAAGAGATGGCTGATCAACAGCAGATGAGGACGGTGACGCTCTGATTCAACGTTGCATGTCACTGGCTTTAGAAAAGCGAGTGAAACCCAGAAATACGGCGCCGTTGATCTCGTAAATCAGCAGGACGGTAACTAAACACTGGACCTGGAGGTGAATGTCTGCACTGTAACTAGGAATCAAACATACAACAAGAGTCCATCATACCTACACTAACTGCAATAACATGCGATGATGGACTACCATCAACATGAGGCTACGACTTAGAAAGAAACATGCACATGTTGCAAATAGGGGATTTCTGTTGCTATCAGTTTGCAATAATTGTACAAATATCTCAGCTAGGAATGGCAAATCAAATGATAGGTTATAAAGGAGCGGTGTTACAACAGGACTGACTTCACTTTCATTTGTGATGGGTGGGTTTTGCACACTTTAATCTGAAAAGTCTGAAATTAGCTGGGAAGAGGTTGTGTCCAATAAAATCATATCTCCGGCTACACTGAGCCTGATTTGAGCATATACACGTGCAACAGACTGTGAGATTCTTACAAATTCTAAATGCAGTTTGTAACAAGTCAGAAAACAGACATACGCATAATACAACATGGTGCAAATTGGCAACATTAGATCTAAACAAGGTGATGTGAGCTGTGGGCAAAACTGCAGCTGCCAGCCAATGGCTTTTGACCTTCTGTACAAGGCTTTGGTTGCAAAATATAAAAACATACATATACTGCCTTTTCAATCATTGTAAAGAATAATGTTTTACTGTTTATTTACATTCAGAAAGAACAGTTACTGTTGTTTAAGACACTAGTTAAAACTTCAGCATCTACATGTTACCTTTTTTGGCACTTTGTTTAACTTGATGCAGTTCTGGTCTGTGATGATTTATCTGAGTCAGTAAGAAGTTATTATCCTTGATTATTGCAGTGAAAACAGTAATTAATCAAGTTACATGGCATTTAAACTGTTAAATGCCACGTGTAAAAGTCTTTAATACACAGACGACGCATTGCTGAGCTCTTATCAAACTTTTGTGTTTTTGTGAGTTCATCACGATTTGAAAAGGAGTCTGTACACTACAAATAAAATAATTGTACCCCCACATGAAACTTCTTCAGCCCTCGGGATGGATTTTTGTGCAGACTTGTGTCTTCATTTGTCAGACACATTGCTGTCTTAAAGATACGTGTAGTGGAGAAATGTGGACGGACCACCCACCCTGCTGGTGCTGAAACAGGGTCCACAGAGGGCCGTTTCACTGTTTCCGCAGGTCACTCGTGTCCGACTCGTTAAATTTGTGAAGCAGGAGGAGGACGGTGTGTTTATGCTCAAACCATATAACAGCTTGATGAAGACACTTGCTGTACAAAAGCAACGGGGAAAAAACTAACCAAATTCAAAGCTTGTGTCAAATGAGCATTTTGCATGTTTGAATAAACAAAGTTTCAGCATGTTGGTTGAACTCCAAAACTGTGGCTTGTGGACGGACAGCATAGGGTCATAAATCTCCTCTGAGATGAGTTACTGCAGCTCGGGGACGCTCGGGTGTTTTGGACGGGGGACTGGCATGTGAAAAGATCACACCATAGCTCGTGGAAAATATCCAACCACGCAAAGTGTCCCACAGAGGATTTTCTGACATTCTCAACCACATGACTGAATTCATTAGAGGAGAAAACAGTTGTTGTACTGAAGACAAATATCTGCACATCAGCAACCAAATTCACATTTATTTTACATCTGAGTGATTCACAGCTGATGTTTTCTAATCAGTGTGAATTTCAAGAAGCTGCACAAAGTCACATTTCTACAGTTTCTGTTGGGACAACAAGGACTTGAGTCACAAAATATGACAAACATGATTTTTAAAAGAGGCTTTGTTGACTTGACAATCAGTAAATTTCCTAAAATGTATGGTATCTTTAACAACAATAACAAAAAAAATATAAATTATGTTACCTACACATAAAGCAATCAAGCAATTACTCCTCTGTGTACCGTAAGTGGTGAAAACACTTCACAGATATCTTTACAATAAAGACAACTGTCATGGCTTCCATCTCTACATAGTCTCTCTCTTTTTGTGTGTGTGTGTATGCGTGTGTGTGATTACTCAAGCAGAGTCAGGTGTGTCGGTCCTGAGCTGATCCTCACCAGGTGTCTCCCATTCTGCAGTCAAGTCTCCTACAAGAACGCACCTTGCCAGGTCGTAGCTCGTGCTCATTCTGTCTGCTCCAATTGCTGTTTTCAACAGTTAACCTGTTGGTTTTGCGTCTCAGTTCTGGCCTCTGCTTGGTTTGCTAATCCCTGGACGCTGTTCTGGCACACACACACCGCTCCCAAGCTCGGATTCCCCCAAAATTCGTTCACCCCTTGGATCAAGTTCACTCCCTGCTCACATTTATTAAGGTTGTAAATAAATCATCTTGCAAGTTCTACTCATGCCTCCTGTCTCCCTGTGTCTGGCTCTTGGGTTCACTAGCTCTGTTGTAACAACATCTGTCCTTTATTGACTTTTATATTTGGGTGATGTCCAGTTCTTGTGTTTTTTGGGGGGTAATATTAACTGTAAATAAAAACAGATGAAATGATTAATGTTCTATACACCCAAAACCAACGTGCAGAGTAGGAACCTGCAATCTCAGGCTGCACACAGGAGTAAGAAATTACGTTTACTCATATTACTCATATGGCTTTTTTGTATACTTTTTGTGTATGTGCAAAATCAGTCATTTTTCTTTTAAGAACTTTCTAGCACAAGTAGGCTATTGCATCTGTTACAGAGTAAAAACTAAAGTTGCATGAAAGAGGGCTTGGTGGTGTGATGTTGTTCCACTAGACATTAAATGCATCTTATTTAGTAGCCTAAAGTTGTTCTTTAATTCAACATCAATATCATAAATCTTCATATTACAAAAAAGATTTTCTGTTTGGATATGTAGCCACATCCAAATGCTCATACTGATGGTGTGATACATCAACTTGAACCCTTTCTTTGGTGACCAATTCACAACCAATGAGCTAACCGCTGTACCTGATCTCACCTGGATATAAGCAAGGCAGACATGATGAGTGAAGAACATTTTGTTCTAATCGATACGTCTGTTGTCAAATAATCAACAAATTTAACAATTAGTTAATCAATTTCTCATGCAAAAAATGTCAAACATCCTTCCCTCCATGCAGCTTCTAAGTATTTGTTCTCAGCTTTATATCATTATAAATTAAATATATTTGGGTTTTGGACTGTTGGTCGTTTTTTTCACTCTCCTGTCATTTTTTAAAGATTAACAAATTAATTAATTAACCCTCTAAGACCTAAGCCTTTTTTGGTCAGTTTTCTCTATTTATACATTTGGGCTTATAAACCATATGTAATGGAGATGTGGTTTGATACAACCTGATCTCCCTGAAATACGTGATTGGTATCTATGGATTCAGAAGACCCTAAGCTAACATAAGCATGTAATGTGCTTGCAAAGGAAGTATGAGTGAAAAAAATGAATAAAATGGAGAATTTAATAAATGAAAATTAGATTTTTGTGATTTATTAATATAAAATACATGGCACAATATGAACTGATATGAAAATAATCATTCCTTGCTGCCATATCCTCAACTATATAAGATCCTTTGTTTAAAACCCTGACATTTTTCAGTTTGCTCTCTTTACGTCTTGATGTAAAGCTGCTCTACTTTCTGCTTCTGCATTGTGTTCTGAAGAACGTTGGTCATGTGCATGCAGCCTGAATTTGACAGTGACTGCATGTCTAGCAGCTAGACCAGATAGAAATGGAGAGGCTGTAAAAACAAGATGGCTGCCAAACTCGCCTTGAGCTTGTTGCATCAGTGGTTGTGGTCCTCCGGGTGTGCTGGGTTCATATCCAGAGGTGAGGGGGCGTCACAGACAGTGAAAGATTTGAAGGAGTGGGATTTCTCAGCCCCGTGTTTTGTCTGCAGTTCTCTTTGTGTACAGTCACAGCGGACAGACGGATCTTAGTTTGACGTCGGAGGACAGGGTGCAGTGTCAGGCCTCGGAGACCAGCGGCACGTTGTGAAGCTGAGATCAAAGATGACCAATCGCTGGCTGGGCTGCTTCTCTTCACACAACAGGCAGAAGTAATATCTCACATGGGTGGAGCTGACTTCATGACATCATGGTGGAATAATGGAGATTTGGATCAGTCTCTTTTTCTTCTCAGCTGCAAAAACAACACACAGGCTTATAAAGAGGAGAGCAGAGTGAGTTTCAGAGGCAGAAATCTAACAGGTAGGTATCAATCTTCAAACATACTGTATGTATAAGACACGCAGCGTCCAGTGAGACCTACACCGTCCAGAGAGACCTGCAGCGTCCAGCGGGACAGAGAGACCTGCAGCCTCCAGAGAGACACGCAGCATCCCGAGAGACCTGCAGCCTCCAGCGGGACCTGCAGCATCCAGAGAGACATGCACAAGGGTTTCACTCTGTGCTGAAAAGGGGTGGGGACATTTAAGGGCTCAGATTAGGGGTGCAGTGATACACTTAACTTACGATACAAGATGATGCACAATAATGGGGTCACGAGAACAAGACAAGAATATATTAAAATCAGTATTCACTGATGTGATATATGATTTAGGCGGTCTGGTGATCCTCCCCAAGAACATTTTGAGCATTCTAGAGAGATTTTCCGCACTAATTTATGGTTGAATGGTTTATTTATAAAGGGAAACACAGAATTCTTGGACAATGTAGCCTACATTTGTTTCTTAGATATTTACATCGCATTGCATGTTTTCTTATTGTGCAAAAAATCTAATAATTTCATTTGTTTTTAACATTACTTTCAAAAAGTGGTGGGGACAAAATCAGCCATCTCAAAAAGTGGTGGGGCACCCAGCGTCCCCAGTGTAAGTGACACCTATGGACATGCAGCATTCAGAGAGACATAGAGGTGGTGATGCTGCAGTGGACAAGACACATACTGTACCTCTGGTATGGGAGGCCGGGTTTTGATTCCCACTGTTGACATCCACCAGTGTGTCCCTTAGCAAGACACTTAACTGCTCCATGGGGGTGCGACCTCTGACATGTGCAGCAATTGTAAGTCACTTTGGATAAAAGTATCAGCTAAATGATAACTGAATAATAAATAAAACACTTAAAATTACTTAATTAAAGCATTCAGAGAAGCATGACTATTCCCTCCTAAAATTAAGAGCTTTTGTTGTGGACAAAGTTAAAAATTTGGCCTGCTGGTGGCACAAAATTCAAAATCAATGGCATCATGAAAAAATTAGGCTTCACTCTCTGACTGTCAATATGTGCGCCACATTTGGGTCATTCATTTTCATGGAAAATGGTTGATCCTCTGGGACGAATCGGTGTCATTGTAATTATGTTTATATACTGATTTATTTTGACAAATATGCTTCAGAGGAAATATGATTGCTCCCTGGATTATGTTCACTGGCAATATTTTTTGCTGTTTTTTTGTTTCTTACAGGATTATTAAGAATTATTTCTGGGGGAGGACAAAGAAACACCGTTTTTAAAGTCCCTGTTGTGAAAACTATTAAAGGCTGTATAAACACACAGCAGGGGTGAAACTGTGAGGCTACAGTTTGTGTAAACAGCATGACAGATACCTGCATGGTTTTCTTTACTGTCAGACATGAAAAGTGTTCAGTGTCTGGAGAGTCACAGTGCAGGAATGGCCTGCAGAGTGCTGCCACCTAGTGCTGAAACACATACTTACACAGAAATATGAGGGATCTGTCTTTGTAGAGCAACAAATTTAGATCTTTTTAACACTTTTTTAAAGGGAAATGCAGTGACAAATAACTGTGGAAAGGTTTGTGCTCCAGGCTTACAGGCTTTCCTTCTTCCTTAACTTCTAGTCTTCTTACCATGTGCTTATATTGTTGTCCTTGTGTAGGTACCTGGTTCATGATTCATCTCATATGTACTAAATAATTGCACTGTAATCTTCAGGCTGTAATCTAAAGCATTGATGGGTTTTCTTTCAAAATATTTTTTATATATATAAATGAAAAAGCAGGAGCATTTAGTCGACAACTTTGTCTTTCTTCACCGTGGCCATTTCTCTCATAGACACATAACCTACTGCAATTTTAACTGTAAGTTTCTTTGCAAAAGCACCTGCAGGACAAGCTTGCAAACATCTTGTGAGGGCTGAGCGCTATCTTTCTTCACTTTCAACCGAAATGATCCAAGTGGGACTTAAATGAACGCAGTAAAAATAGTGAAAAGGAAAAAAGTTCCTTCTGCAGTGGTCTGAGCTCTTCCCAGATGGATCATCCACAGCTGAAAACACTGACTGTGTTTATGTTTAGGGGGAAAGTTTCACATCAATCATCTGTTTGAGACACTTTGAGCCCGTCGGTGGGCTGATGGACCAGATATAGGCAGGGAGAGTCACTTTCAAAGCTACTCATTTTACAATTCATACATATTCTGTGCACAGAACAGCAAAACTTTAAACAGAAGCTGTAATGAAGAAGGAATAAAGAGCTGCATGTGAGCCACATTTCAGTAAAACCTCTAGTTTTTATAGCATTTAAAACAACGTTTCACAGCAAAATCAATTCCTTTCAATGAAATTGCCGAAATCAGTGGATTTGTTTGTTATTGACAGTCATTGTTGTTTTCTTTTAACCACGACCATGATCTTTCCATAACCAAAAAGGTTTTTATTGCCTAAATTTAACCAAAGTTTAACTATCATAGCGATGTTAGAGCACAAAATGCTCAGACGTTTTTGAAGACAATGTTGTTTAGTTTAGAGAACTATTTTTAAACCACCAATGGAGGTGTCAGAGGTGGATATATATGTTTTTTCATTTTACAAATAGTGGTTGGAATCTAAAATCTTATTGTATATATTCAGTATGTGCGTTTCTGTCACTTTAATAAAGTATTTTACTCCTAATTGAAGCCATACATGCTGTTTAAAATTAGTGCTACATTTAATGAGATTACCGGATGGTTTGGGCATCATTTTGTAAATTCCCCAAAATTCTTCTTGACATATTTGGTGTACTTAGAAATGTTTGTCCTCCACTGGAATTTCAGTCTTATGTGTTTCAACAAACTTTGTCCACACAGCACAGTTAAAGTTATTAATCCTCTGGAGAGACAGTTAGTGAGGAGGGTAAAGTAACTCGAATAAACTCTGCCTAACTATGCTTCAGCTTCCCGGTCACCGATGTGTATCTGACGGCAACCTGTAAGGAAAATTCTGGGTTCGTTCTCGACCAGAACCAGACTGCACAGTCCAGTCATCTACACAAATATCCTCGCCTCACACTCACATGGTGACACCTCCCACTGTATGTTTTCCTTGGCTGCCGAATGCACCGAGGGTGCAATACATTGCACATTCCCTCTGGTACTATTTAATATATTGACTCCAAAACTCACAAATGCAGTAACCAAGTGGAATGTTCCGGACCCAAAACTGGACGGCCGAACAGTCGCTGACCTCAACAGACCTGAGGACGTTTTTATTCCAGCCTACTGTCCAGTTTATGAGTTTGTTGGGCCCAGCATTCTGCATACTGGAGGCATTTCTGCTTAAAACATCTTTAGCTATGATTTAGTGGTGATCTGAATGAAAATACGCCAAGAAGAGTAATAAAATAAACAATGGCGGGAACACTGCGTGACAAGAGAAGGTTTGACCAAAGTGTTTATCACATGGTGTAATAAGAGAGCTGGAAACTATGTCAGAGTCCTCTGAATGGTGGAAATCACAGACTTAGCTTGTCGGGCTCAGTTCTACGTTACCAAACTTTAAAATGTGGCAAATGCTGAAAATTAGCATTCATGTTGTTAATGTTAGCATTCAGGTGCCACATGTCCTGGTCACACCAGCATTTTAAAAACAAATTTATTTCAATGGAATAACAGTGGGCGGCACAGTGATGCAGTGGTTAGCAAGAAGGTCGTGGGTTCAAACCCCGGTTCCCCCGGCCTTTCTGTGTGGAGTTTTCATGTTCTCCCCATGTCCGCGTGGGTTCTCTCCGGCTTCCTCCCACCATCCAAAGACATGCGGCCTAGATTGATTGGTGACCCTAAATTGTCCGTAGGTGCGAGTGTGAGCGTGACTGGTTGTCTGTCTATGTGTGGCCCTGCGATGTGGACTGGCGACCTGTCCAGGGTGTACCCCGCCTTTCGCCCGATGTCAGCTGGGATTGGCTCCAGCCCCCCGTGACCCTGTACGCAGGATAAGCGGTTGATGATGGATGGATGGAATTACAGTGTTCAGTGGATTCACTTGTGTTAAATACACACAAATGTTTCACTGAACTTGGTGACCTGGCAGTGCTGAGCTTTAAGGGAACGGAGGACTGGAGAGTCCAAACTGAATCACAGAATAAACAGCTCCTCAAAAGAAACATGGTATTAAGACAGTAGTCATGGAACAAATACTTTATGTCTTTTGAATGAACTGAGTGAATTTATTGTTCTGTCTTTCGCTCGGCAGCTTCAGTAGTTCACAGAAACAATCACAGTCACTAGTTTTCATCAACGACAAGTTCGTGAAAACATGTGGATTAATTTCACTGCCACTTTCTGGTTTGGCCAGTCTTTTATAGTACAGTAAGCTGAATTTAGCATGCATACAGGTCAAAGTTCTTCAGGAAATTTAACGTATTGTCCTAAAATGCTCTGATCCAGTTTGTTTCTGTGTTTCTGTCAATCTGTCCATGTTCAGAACAACCGACTCTTGAACTTAGGCTGCAAACATTTTTATTTCAGCCCAGAGACCCAAATAATTCATCACAGCTGACTCTGCCGAAACTTGTACTCATGCTGCCGACGTCAACCTCAGTTATATTTAGTTTTTCTGTACTGCACATATGGTCATGGCGGCTTAGCATGGCGAGCAGAGCGGAGGCAGGCGGCTTTACAGAAGCTTTACTCTCTCTGGCAGACATGACTTGCCGGCTTTCGAACATTAAGACTTGATTTGGAAGTCTGACACAGCAGCTGGTCGTCGTAATGAGCCGTCTCACCCACGATCACTGCTCAGGGTTACCGACTTAGAGGGATTTCTCTCCCAGATTCCCATTTGGAAGGCAGACAGAAAGCATCATGCTGCTGAATGCAGAATGAGAGAGGAAATCTAAGACTGAGTAACCGTTTATGATTCCTCATTTCCTTCCCTACCTCTTCTCTTTCCTATTACTTTTCCCAAGTGCCGTTTTAAAACAGTAATTAGAACAGCTATAAGATAACCTTTAAGGAGGCTATTTCTACCTCTGACACCTGGTAAAGGCACCCTGTGGGGTTTTCCGGTAAACACAGTTATGTTTACATTCAGTGTTTCTCCCCCAAAACTATCTCAAATCAATTTCCTCAGTCAGGAAAGAAGAACTTAACACCTCCTAAAAAGCTTGTTTTGCTGCCCTCCAGTGGCTTACCTTCTCACCTTGCTGCAGTGATGCACAGGTGTACTCCAGAGCACCGTGACATCACTGATGGGTGTGGTCCAACCACACCCATCAGGGCTGCTGGCTCTGGTCAGAGGCTTTAAACATTTGACCAAAGAGGACAACAAAAGGAATATTACCTGCAAAGCACTGCTTTCCTGTATTTTGATGACAGGAAGCTGTTTCTTGGCACTTTGCTGCCACCAAATGTCAAATGGTGGAATAACAAGACTTCGAAGGACATTACACAGTATACCCCCCCCCATCCCTTTCTTCCTTCCCCTTCACCAGTTCCTTAAATCCCCTGTTCATTTTCTTCATGTTTTACAAGCACTACACAGTACTGCCTTACCTTGACTGAGTCTCTCTTCACTTTCATCCTTAAACCTGCAATAATGATTTATTTTTGGCCACTTGCGGGAAGTGGAAACAAGTTGTGAACACAACACTTGACACGTCATCATAAACTTATGAGCAGACAGTGCAGAGCAGCTTGATTGTTCTTTCAGAGGCTTGTTTGTGTCACCTGTAAATCCAGTATTCACTATTTATTTAATCATAAAATACATGAGTTTTGATGGCTGAAATATTTTGTTGTGAAAACAAAATTCTTTAAAGCAATTAAGCAATTGATCATGAAAAAAAGTGTATAAAATATCTGTAACACAAAAACATGGTCACATATTCATCTGAAAGGTAAAACTACAATATGCTAGAAATAACAACTTGATTCAAGCTTCAGGTTTTTCTCTTTTCCTTCCTGTGTCAATAACAAAGTCATTAATGTGACGTGAGAATTAGGGTTATGAACAAAAATTTAAATGATATTAATGCTCTCCCAGATTTAGATTGTGATCAATTTTCTAAATATATCTATACATATCAGTCACTCAGTGAGTGAATTCTCATAAAAGCTCTCGTCTAACTATTAGTAACTGCAGTGACATGAGCTGTAACTACACTGCAGCCTCTTATTTGTTTAGTCTGTTAACGGTGGTGAAAATGCTCCAGCTGACGAAGAAAATTTCAAAGAGCTGTAAGTCACTGTGTCATCATAATCTTTACCAATAACGTTTGAAATAAAAGAGAAACGGCACGAAACATAAATTAAGCAACATAACATGGCACAACGACATTCAGCATGTTGTAATCCAACTCAATGACAGACAACAGTGCAAAGCATCATCCTGACATTAAACTGCACATAAACTCAGGGAATTATTAAATGAAATACATCAAAACATACATAAACTCATTGTGATACGCCACAGTACAGTGTAAAACTGTATAAGCACAACACAAGTAACTAAATCCTTGTCTCAGAACACATCACACTGTAACACACTGCCACAGACAGCAATGCAAGACAACTTATTACAAAGTCCTCACAAGCTGTCTGCCAGTTGATCGGGCCGTCCAGTACTTTAGAAATGAAGTACTGAAATACTCAACAACTGTTGGATCAATTATAGTGACATTTTATTCAGACATTTGAGTCCAGGAGGATGAATCTTAATAACTTCTGACTTTTCTGACTTCTCCTTTAGAGCCAGAAGCAGTTCAAAGTTTTGAATTATTTTGTGAAATATGTCAACGTCTACTTTATGAATTGGCACAATATTTGGCACAGACATTCATCGCTCACAAAGAACGAACCTTGATGATTTTGGTGATTTCTTGATTTTTCCTTGAGCACCACATTTGTGGTTTTAAGTGAAATGTCTTAACAATTATGAATTGTCATTAAATTTGCTGGCTCCGACTTCTTTCTTTGGATAACCAATCCGACAGCTTACCTGGGCCTTACGGTTGGGCACCTTGGTGTAGCTTTGAAACACCATCTTCAGGAGCCGCCTACAAAGTGAAGACATAAAGTATAAAACTGAGACAGTTGCATAATTTTACTTCTCTTTTTTTTTTTTACTTACTTCTCTTACACTCAGTTGCAGTTGTGTAAATGTAACAGTAATATTTACAACACTTTAGGTATTGCGAAGTCAAAACTCTATAAACATTTGATTATTAAGCTTTAAAACTCACAACATTTTCATCCATCTGTGTTTTGTTCCCTGAAAACACAAAAAAGAGTCGACTTGTAGTTTTGACTCTGGAAATCAAAGTTTTGTTTTAAAAAACATCTTATTAGAACAGTTTCCCTTGAGGTTGCTCTCACCTTTTAGTTTTCGTCCATATTTTGACCGCCACAACACTTATTGAGAGTGCTGCTAAAACTACAGACACAATGATGTACCGCCACCAACCTGGAACTGTACATTAAAAATATTTTTAATGCAGTTTTCTGTTCTATTAATTAGCTTTTTACATAAGTTTGGAAACTTTCTGTACAAAGTAAATCTGTTTCTGTTGGACTAAGCCTGCGTCTATCAGTGAACACATCTATCATGTCTGCATCAACTTTATCTCACTCTGAATGTTTTCTAGAAATCATCATTAAATAGCAGTTTAATATGATAAAGATGTATACAATAACATGCTGAAATGTTTTGTGGTGAAATAAAACCTAAAAACAACTCATATGAAACCCTTCAAAAAAATGTCTTCCCAAAATCAAATTGCAACATATGAGAGGTTAAGAAGTACAAACAGGCTTTTCATTCTTACTTTAAACTTCATATGGAGAGAGGGAGATGTAAGAGTCACTACCTTGTTTCAATGTAGTTTCAACCTTTGTGAGTAGAGTTTCGTTTCTCCCCTCTGTTGTGATACCTTTTGATTTTGTCGTACGAACTGAAATAACACAAGTAATTATTAAAAAAATACAAGAGAAAGAATACTGTTCTAATCATAAATCTTAATGTTCATCATATAAAACCGAATGTACCTGTTTTCTGACATGAGGACTGGGGGCCAACGCTACACAGCAGCATCTGTCCACTCTTGTTATCTGTCACGTTACACTTCAGTAACTCAGAATAGTTTGAATTCTGATTAAGACGAGGAGTAAATACCACAATATCTGAACAGGAACCCTGTGATGTCGCCGTGTCGTTCTCATCGCCCTGATACAACCACTCGACTGTGTGTCCACACTCGCCAAATGTAAACACATTGCAGTACAAGCTGACCTGATCATTGTTCTGAAAGTGTTTCACTGGTGAAGATGGAGATATTGTGAGAGAAAGACAACAAGAGTAAAGTTAACTTCATCACTGTGATCATAATTATTGTAATGTTTCAGTATATTGTTCTAACAAGACAGTTTGAGCTGAAAACATTATGATGGAAATACTCACTGATAATAACAGACAGATGAACCTGAGAGTCTGGACCTTGTTGTTGTCCTGATTTGTTGAACTGTCTGCAGGTGTAACGACCAACATCCTCGTCTGTGACGTTCTTTATAACCAGAGAACAGTTCTCTGTAACACTCATTCTGTCTGATTTAACTTTGGAAATCTCATTTTTACTAATCTTCCCATGTGTAACCAGCTCTGTTGTCTCAATATAACGACTGACAACCCAGGAAGTACTGTCACACTTGTCCTGATTATTTATCACATTTTCACAAGGCAAAGTGACTTCATCTCCAACTTTGACAGTGAAGGAGGGAGAGTTCTGTCCAGTTACAGCTGTTGAAGATGAGATATAAACATAAAAAAATGAACTGTAATAATAATGTCTTTTCTGTTTTATAGTTTTGTGAGGAGAACATCAAATACAACAAACTACATACAGTATTCTCCTTTTACAAGAATAAACTCAACACACCATGTCCAAAACAAACTAAGTAAACTTAAATTAATGTTATATACTTAAATACTGTTATTGATGTTTTGTTATGTTTCTTTTATTCATGTTTTGTGAGACCTTACCTGTAAACTGAAGCACCAGTATCACAAATAAAGACGTATTAATCCAACTGAATCGAACCATTTTGCTTTTCTCTCCCTCTTGTTTTCACCTCCTCAACAATGAAAGTCTCTGCACTTGTGCTACTTTTAGAACAAACCTCATTTACTTCCTATATAAAATATCACTTCCTTTTAGTGACTTGAATTTTTTTTTTAAATTCTTTCAGTTCAAATCAGGTTTTCAGCTCTCGTTTAATTTCTTTATCTTAACCGCCAAAAAGCCAGATGTGTTTCAGTGTGGAGGTACTGACAGGTAGATACTGATGTCTGACAAGCAACAGGCACAAGGATACAGATAAATCAAAATAAAGATCAATACCAAAACAAGACTCTTCCTCATTGTGACTTTCAGTCTGTTTTAGATTTCAGGCTCTCTGAATTTGAGTTTTCTGGCATCCACAGTGACGGAAAACGACATCAAATTCTTGATCAGCAATATGAGATGCAGCCATCAGTAAAGATGTCAGAGGTCACTGCCGCCTGACAAAGATCCTGAAAAAATTGGGAATACAAGGCAAAGGTTTATGTTTCTACATTCGTTTAGCCAATCTAACACAGTAACAAATTAACTATGTTAAGACTCATGCTGTGTATCCAGTTCACGCTGTGTATTTGTGACAATGACGTGTTTCACCTCCTGAAAAAGGGAAGAGGAAGCTGAAGGTGTGAAGACTGTTAAGATAAATGTTTGCAATAATGTTTTCTTTAGATCATGGACGTCGTTAGGACTATTTCAGTCACCATGCAGCAAAGGGTGTAACACTCCTTCAACAAGCCGGTGCTGACTCGGCATTAGAGGGTTTAACAACCCACTACCACTCCGCCCTCATTGGTTTCGGATGGCACCCAATGTGGCGGACCCTCCGCATGCACGTGCAAACAGAGTGGAAGTAGGTAGGGAGAAGGAGTAGCAAGCACTTTTGGAAAGGCCCATAGACACGCTGAAGGAAGTATGATTCAGCGTAGTGAGTGATACAGAGTGAAACTGTAAGTCGTTGTTCGTGTCTGTTACTTGTTAAACTTAAGCTAAGTTTACTTGAGCTAAAGGAGAGGGGATATTTTAGTTGGCTATGGAAAACACTAGTGCTGATAGTGTGATCTCTACAAGCCTGTTTCAAAACACTATCAGTCCTCACTGAATGTTTTTGTCAGTGAAAGCTAAATGTCATAGCGTCCCTGTTAATGCTGTTGTCCTTCCATTCATTGACCAGATGGATAAGATATTTTAGGAGAGAGAGAGAGAAGCGGGAGATAGGCAGGGCAGCTGATTCTGAGATCAGTAGTGGTCTACAGGTCTAAGGAAATGTGGGCTATTTTGTTTTCTTCTAACAACAGACATTTGTTGGCAGGTCTAGGCACCAGGGCATAGCCTAAAGTAAATTATTTCATGATATTTATTATTTGCTGTATTGTGACCCACTTAACTTTCTGTATTCATTGGGTGTAATAAATTAAATATGTAGATGTTGCCTAAATGGCTAGGTTATACCTTCATGAGCATATACCCACAGATATACACGCAAGAAAATATAGCAAAATAAAAGCAATCATACATACAGTACATGTATCCATACATATAGTAATTATTACTCCAAATCTTTTATTCCCTCCACCATCAGGTTATTAAATTCAGACAGTAGCCACTTTAAATAGGATCTTTATCAACAGCTTTCGGTATGCATGCCAAGCTATAGAGCAAAATCACACTCTGATTGAACCAATCCACAGTGCAGTAACGGTAAATAGCATTCTTTGGACCTGCAACTTATCTAAAAGAGAGAGGAATTAGATGTGGTATTACTTTATCACACATTTACATGAGCAGCTGGGTAGCATTTAAGTCACAGCCTACAGCAGAACTCAGTCTGGCCTAAGTGAATGCAGCGTTGATGTGTGTGAAAGCTAACGTGACATGGATGTCGGAGCCACACACATTTTTTTTCGCTTCCGACGCCCGTGTAACATTATGGTTGTTGACACAAGTGTAGTTCTAATACAGAAACAAAAGATGCGAGTGCAAAGATTTTGCAAGCGCACGTTACACTAGACCAAGTCACTTTGCCTTTTGAAAATGTGATAGAGGGTTAGCAAAAATGTCACAGTACTACACGTTAGTGGACGGGGGGGCTAAGACTTTCAATCCTAGTGATGTCCTTGCTTCAGATAGTGTTTATTAGAAAACAGACAGGATCCATGGTGATGTTTGACAGCACACATGAACCGACAGGTGAAGAGTCAAACTCCTCTCCCACCAGAATCTGACTCCTGATGTCCATGGTGCAATATGGTGATACTGTAGCATCACTGTTGTGATACATCTTTTCCTCCATTACTCATCCCGCAACCTATATGATAAATGATGATAAATAGATTGTATCTCTTTATTTGAAATACCTGGTTGTTAATGTGGAGTGATTGTCATGTACTGAATGACATAGGTCCTTTACATGACATGTAGTGTTTGTGTGTAAGTATACTGAACATTGAATGTTATTCCTTCATTTAGCGCATACATTTTAAAAGAGGAGTGGCAGACAAAAAATACTGACACAGAGGCAGTCAGTGACGGAATCACAAAACACAGTGTAGAGTTAAGTGAACATTTCTTTATTTGCAGTTAATATATTATCAGATATAATAAAGAGGAGACTGTTACTGACTCCATTAAGGCTGAAAACCCATTCAAGCCAAACACACAGACATCCGAACAAATATGTCAATAACAATGTTAAATGAAAGTGAATTAAAATAAGTTATTCTGACATGAAACTGAGCTCAAGCTGCTGTAGCTTCACGATTTAAGGAAGTTAACTAGAGTTAAACGTTCCTGTTAAACGAAGTTGAAATCCAGCTGCTGTGTTCTGAACTGGCTGCAGAAAATAAAGATTTTCACAACTGATGCAGGAAAAGACATTTTATAAAACTCACAGTGGGCTTCCTGATATGAGATGAAATCAAGACTTGAATATTGTTGTTCAAAGTCAGACTGAAACAGAAACAGCTGAGCACAAAACACACAAACATTTCTCACACTGATAAATAAAAACAAAAACAATCAGTAATAAAAACCTAAAAATGATCTTATGAGATTTTTGTTCTCTAAAGGCTTCAACTACTCGTGTAAATGTGCTGTTATTTAACTGCAGTGGAGTCTTTTCTCTGATGAGCTGATGTTGATATGGAAGTTGTTGATCAGTGGAGTCTGACAGAGGCAGAAGGGTCTCCATCGTTTTCATAGTTCACCACACCATCATCTTCATCTTCATCATTATTCACCTGTGAAACACAAAGAACCCACATTTAACACAAGGAGATAAGACACATGTCTTTGGTGTGAGAGACCCGGGTTCAATTCCTCACTGTGACCCATCCACCGATGTGTCCCTGAGCAAGACACTTAACCCGTAATTGCTCCAGAGGCGTACGACCTCTGACATATATAGCAATTGTAAGTCGCTTTGGATAAAAGCGTCAGCTAAAATAATTAATATAATGTAATGTAAGGAGATAAGAAACAATCTGACAGCACCTGAACGCACCATTAGCCACTATTATGTGTTTCTGCCACTGAGAGAGGAAGTGGTTCACATGTTCTTACCAGCTGACCAGAGAGGGAGTGTTTATGTGGTACTCCAAATACAAAAACAAAATGTTCCTCTTGACCACTTCAGTACAACTCAGTGAGTCCTGTTTCTGTTTGTCTTCTTCTATCTATATCTACACTTCAGAATGAAGAACAGATGTCACAAACACTGGTTTGCTGTGTAAAGTACCAACTGTAAAAACATTATAAACTCACTGTGTTTTCATCCATCTGTGTTTTTGTCCCTGAAAAGAAAAGAGAAAGAGTCGACTTTAGTTTCCACAGTGAAAATCCAGCTTTATCAAAACTTCTTGATTTTCATCTGTGAATGTTCTCTCCTTTAGTTCTTGTCCATGTGTTGACTGCCACAACAATTATTATGAGTGCTGCTAAAGCCACAGACGATAATGTCTTACTTACAGCACCGCAGAGAGTGGCAGCATGACACAGCAGGTCCCTCTACCCTTTCGTAGTTTAACCTTTTCTATATTTTAGAGATTTCTATTTAACCTTTTACTTATTACACTTTATTTATTTGCACATTCTAGCCTTTTCCTTTTGTAAATAGTACTAAATTCATGGACAACAGTTAACGTAACCTGAAACAGGATAACGTTACACAGCCAATGGACTCCTCGACCACCAGATAGCAAACTACCGAACTCTGCTCACGTGAGGAGCTCTTACATTTTTGGGATCGACCTGTTGAACTTTCCGAAGGAGATCCTGTTGAAGTTAAAGATAAGAAGGTGAGGATGTCGTGCTGGCGTGATGGTGAGGAACAAGAAGACAGGGAGTCGGTGAAGACACAAGCCCTGTCTTCCCTCGGTCGTCATGGGGAACGTCCGCTCACTGACAAACAAGATGAACTCTCGGTTCTGGTCAGCGGCCAGTGAAAGTATCAGGAGTGCAGCATGTTATGTCTGACTGAAACGTAGCTGAATGGGAAAACACCAGACTGCTCAGTGGAACTAGCCGGCATCTCACCAGTTTGAGCAGATAGGAAGAAACAGCGCAGTAAGAAATTGGGAGGAGGACTTTCTGTCTTTGCAAACTCCAAGTAATGTAACCCAGGACATGTTACCACAAAGTGGCGGCGCACGCTTGTGACATCATTCACTCCACCGTAGCGGACCTGTAGACACGGCATCCGAACGCTCTCCTTATCAATAATGGAGATTTTAACCACGCCAAGATCTCAAGGACGCTGCCCAACTTCAAACACGTGCGTTACCTGTAACACCAGAGGAGACAAGACCCTGGATCTTCTGTATGCCATTGTTAAGGAGGCATACAGCGCCACCGCACTGCTTCCTCTTGGCAAATCTGTCCACTGTCTGGTACTGCTGACTCGAACGTACAAGCCTGCTGTTAGGAGACAGTCTGTCACCACCAAAGACCGCCCAAACCGAGACCAAGTCAAGACCAAGACCAGGGTTAATCGAGACTGAGACAAGACCAAGACTTTTAGGGGCTGAGACCAAGTTGAGACCAAGAGCGAGCAAGGGCGAGACCGAGTCAAGACCAAGACCAGTTCCCCACATCACATGACACACGATAAAATGTGGAACGTGATCATAGGTGCTTCTCCCATTGATCTGAAAGATGAAGAAGGCCAGCTCAGTGGTGGGGGTGGAACTGGACAGTGTGGAGGCAGTGACTGAGAGGAGGATGAGGGGGAAGCTGAAAACCATCATGGACAACCCCTCTCATCCTGTCTATGCTGAGCTGAGGCAGCACAGGAGCTCCTTCAGCCACAAAAACAACTGACTGAGACTGGCTGAATAAGAGAATATCTCCACCCACAGCCAGGCCCGCATTAACTTGCTGTTCGGCCCTGGGGCTGAGAGGTTTTGTAGGCCCACAATAAAAACAATAAAAATGTGCTATGACCACTTTTGTCTATACTTCGCGCGACAGTATGATCAGTATACGTACAGAAAAGGCAATAAGTCACCTCATGAGCTATGCATTTCCTTGTTATTTCTGACTATTTGAAAACCAAAATATATCCACAACCTGGAGGAGTGAAGGTATAAATGATAATACTTTAAATAAAAAGTAGGTATTACTAGTATAATAATATATTTACATGTTACACATTATTTAGATCATCTGCCTTCAGATAGATTATTAGTTGAGATTCAGCTGTTTCACAAATAAAACCATTTTCTGATATTAGCCTACACCATTGTGGTTAAGGTTGATTAGTGCTAATGTTTGTATATTCATTATAATTTCAGATAATACTATAGCTTACCATTATTACAAATATTAATTCCAAAACAGCAGTTTAATTTTTGTGGGTTTCTTCAGTCATTAAATTACTGTGCAAGAAAAATGCATGTTTATGCAAAGTACTAACTTCTCAGTAATAATAACCATGCACACAGAGTTCAACATTTCAACAAGTTTGCTTGTACCTTAACCTTTTTTTACTGTCCCGCTATCTCCAGGTTGTGATTGGTTGGTTTGCGAAAAGGAAATAGGTGAGTTTAGCCCACAGTCACTATATTATCATGCACCTTAGAGACTTTGCCGTGGATTGGGTGTATTTAGAAGAAAACATATTTAGAGTGATTTTTTTTTACTTTAATTTCAGGAAATTTCTGATTTTTATTCCTGTAAATTTTACACTTTCATCTAGGATTTTTTTTTCTCGGTTTATTAATCCCCACTCTGGCTCCATATTTTTTTGGACACGTAAAATAAATCTAAATCTAAATATGTGAATACACTTAGGAGAATTCAATTATAGCCTACAATTATAGCCATCGGTTACCACCTTCTCAACTCTTCTGTTTTTTTCAAACTTTGTTCAGAATTAGTATCCATGTTTTCCGTAGCTTTTTCCAAAAACATTAACTGACACTCTTTTTATGGCAGACCCCAAACAGAGAGGGAATATCTCTCATATTCATAGCTCTTCAAACTCCTCCAACTCCTCAATCTGTGCCCAACACGGGCTGATTCAGAATCAGCTTCATTTGCCAGGTACACATACGAGGAATTTGACTCTTGTACAATGCTCACTATGTACTTACTTATACAATAATACAATAACACAATAATACAGTAATAAAATCAAGAGAGAACACATATATACACACTATGAACAAACAGACAGATTGAGACAATAGTGCAATAGTGCAATGAGCAGAGTGCAAAGGATACAGGAGTAAATTATTATTACCATTACTGTTATTATTATGGACATGTGGATGGAGGTGGATGTGACATACAGGTGCACATACACATACAAACATACATGTACACAGTGTGATGGGTGCAAAGAATGCTGGAATGAATATTGCGTGCGGTGTTACGTGCATGAGGTAGGTGGATATAATATACAATATGACAATATGAACAGCTTTGAAATGGAGAATGATGAATAAATAAATGGTAAGTGGTAGCCAGTAAACAGGAATTATTGCACAGGAATTGTTCCTGACACTGTGAAACAGAAATCAGCTGTTCATCAGAGTGATTGTGGGAAGAAACTGTTCCTGAGTCTGTTGGTTTTGGCGTACAGTGCTCTGTAGCACCTACCAGAGGGAATAACCTGGAACAGATTGTGTCCGGGGGTGAGATGGTTCTGCAGTGATGTTTCCTGCCTGTTTCCTGACTCTGGAAATGTATGTCCTGAATGGAGGGCAGGTTGGCACCTATTCATTTTTCTGCAGTCCTGATTGTCTGTTGTAGTCTGCTCCTGTACTTTCTGGTGGCAGATCCAAACCAGACAGTGATGGAGGTGCAGAGAACAGACTGGATGATAATTGTGTAAAAGTGGATCAGCAGCTCCTTAGGCAGGTTGAGCTTCCTGAGCTGACGCAGGAAGTACATCCTCGGCTGGGCCTTGATAACGGTGTCAGTGTTGGGCTCCCACTTCAGGTCCTGGGATATAGTGGATCCCAGAAACCTGAAGGATTCCACAGCAGACACAGGAATGTTGAGTATGGTGATGGGGGCCGAGTGGGGGAGCTCCTCCTGAAGTCCACGATCATCTCCACAGTTTTGAGCATGTTAAGCTCCAGGTTGTTCTGACCGCAACAGAGAGCCAGCTGATCAACCTCCGGTCTGTAGGCCAATGACCGTTGTGTCGTCAGCAAACTTCAGGAGTTTGACAGATGGGTCTCCTGAGGAGCAGTCGTTGGTGTAGATTCAATGCAAACTCATACACAGAATTTTTTATACAAACCACAGATTGTCCAAAATGTATCCCAATGGATCAAATAGGTACTATATAACCTGAGGTTGGAAAGACTAAAGTTCTCCCTTATGGGGTTCCTTGAGGTTCCCTTCGTAGTAAAGGCCTTTGGTCTACTGATGCTGTGTTTCTTGAATGACTGAAGAGCCATGTAGTAGCCTACTGTCACAGTTACCCTGATCGTATATCACATTTTCACAAGACAAAGTGACTTCATCTCCAACTCTAACAGGGAAGAGAAGGAGAAGTTGTCTGGTTGCTGATGCTGAGTTGATGAGAGAGAAATATATTTACAAAAATGTTATTAATATCAATGTGACAACAAATGTTTGATTAGGTGCCTCAGCCTCAGTCTGCAGGAGTTCACATCTGCCTTGCTGGAAATCAAACAGACTTGGCTGTTTTTGTTAAATGAAGGTTAGGTAATAAAGCAGAATTAACAATGTCAATCCTAACATGTAAACTAAAGCACCAGCATGAGAAATAAAGACATTTTAATCCATCTGAACTCAACCATCGCGCCTCTTTCTCATTCTTTTCTGTCTTCTTCTTCTACTTCTTGAAGAGAAATGTTTTAACTGTTTTCTCTAATTAGTCACGTGTCACTTCCTCATAGTGACTGTCCTTTCTTTTTCCTCTCATATGTCAGTTGTTGCTTCAAATGTAGGCACACTTCCTTCTCTAATGGCTGACATGAGCTGGTATGAAGTTCACACTGACCTGTACTATCTGGAATTTCATACAGGAACATAAAAAATAACCTGAACAGAAATATAGGTGTTAAAATGACTGCATATCAAACAATAACAGCTGATACAGAAATAACAAACGTTATTTACTAATACATGTTTAACTACAACACAGCACTAGCAGTGCCTGACAGCAAGTTCATCAAGCTAAATGTCCCATATATTATGTTCAGTAACATTTCAAGCAGCCACATAATGTTGTTATTGTGCTACTAGTTAACCTACTGCACCCCCTCCTGGACCAAAAAGGCTTTTTACAGCAATAAATCCTGAAAATGATCATAAAATAAGTCTAATAAAAACATTTAACAGTTATCAATGGACTGTAATGATATGAGCTGTAACTACACTGTGGTCTCTTATTTGTTTGGTTTGTTGACGGTGGCGTAGAGGTCGCTGGGATCAGCTGAGGCTCCAGCAGAAGAAGAGGAAGCTTTCACGCTGCTGTAGGTCACTGCATCATCTTCATCATCACCATCTTTACCCAGAACCTGGAAAAGAGACAAACAGCACAACACAGAAATTACACAACATTAAATGAGAGAAGTGTTTTCATTCACTGCCATCATCACTAGAACCAATCAGACAGCTTACCCGGCCTTTACTGTTGGTCTTCCTGGTGTAGCTGATGGAGGCGTAGGAAACACCATCTTCAGGATCAGCCTACACAGAGAAGACAACATAATGGCTGCTCAGTAACATGTGGACTTGATTGTGTTCTGGTCTGTTCTGGTGTCGTCCAGCTGCATCATCAGACTCCCCACTTCTTCTCTTGCAGAAAGAACTTAGATTCAAGAGTCACTGTGTGTCTCATAGAGCTACATTTTGAACAACAAATCTAAAAACAGTGAGTGTAACTTTGTCCTGGGTGTAGTGTGAGATCTCACCGTGTCCTGACTGCTTTCTGGACTCACTGCAGGGTTTAAGATCCGTCCCTGAAAACAACAAACAAACAGAGTCTACTTCCATGTGGTCAAACACTGGCTCTGTGAAGGCTGTTTAGATTTGGATGACTCTGTCAGAGAGCAGCTGATTCAGCTCTGTCATAACTGTAGAAACATTTGATTACTCAGCCGTAAAACTCACAATGTTTTCATCCATCTGGGTTTTTTTTCCTGAAGAGACAAAAGAGAGTCGACTTTAGCTTCAACAATAAAAATCCAGGTCCATCAAAACTTCTTGTTTATAATATCTGTGGTTGCTCTCACCTTTAGTTTTCTTCCATCTGATGAGAGCAACGACAATAACAACAGTTATTAAGAGTGCTGCAACTGCAACATACCACCACCAAACTCGATAGACTATGAAAGTCAAAATAATATTTTGTTACTTTGTGTTGTGTGAAGACGTCTGACTGAATAAGAAAATATCTCCTCCCACAGTTGAGTGTTGCTCTCACATTCAGACTTCAGAAGAGGAGAGATACAATTAAAAATCAGTAAATCAATAATAATTTTCTCGATCACTTCCTATTTTCTGTTTTATACTACAATGAATGGTCAGTTTTGTCTTTCTAGAAAGTGACTTAATAAAAGAGGCTTTGATTATTTTATGTTTTGCCATAAAAATGCCTAAAAGTAGAAACATGCAAAACAAAAAATTAGACAATGAATAAAATAAAAGTAAAATAATGAGGTTTATTATGGGGAGAGAAAGAGGCTGACACTAGAGAAAGATGAGTTACTACCTTGTAGTTCTATTGAAGTATCATTAGTTGTTGTTGTGGCTGTAACTGATTTTGTGTTTTCAGTAGTTGTTGTGTTGTTGTTTGTGCGTCACCTGCATGAATAAATTAACACAACCCAAGAAACTGTTCAGTTAGAAAATCCCTCATGTTTACCATCTGCTGTCACTAAATGAGAAAGAATGATGTCATCTTAAAAAGTCATCAAATAAACAAATGTTTTGGTGGTTTTAGTCATCTTGAACAGCTCAGCATATTCTCACCTGTTTTCTCACCTGAGGACTGAGGGCTGAAGGTGAACAGCTGCACTTTTCCAGAGTAACCATCTGTCACTTCACACTTCAAGTTAGACTTTGATTTGTAACTAAAATGAGAATCCAGGAAAGACACAGCGGCGTAGCAGACAGCCTGCCATGTATTCATTTCTTTGTTATCTTTGTCCACATCTTTACCCTCATACAGCCACTTCACTGTGTGTCTACAGAACTGTCCATATTTCAACACAGAGCAGTTTAACGTCACCTCATCAGCGTCCTTATGTTCAGTCACTGGTGAAGATGGAGATATTGTGAGAGAAAGACAACAAGAGTAAAGTTAACTTCATCACTGTGATCATAATTATTGTAATGTTTCAGTATATTGTTCTAACAAGACAGTTTGAGCTGAAAACATTATGATGGAAATACTCACTGATAATAACAGACAGATGAACATGAGAGCCTGAAATTTGTTGTTTTGATATGAACTGTCTGCAGTCATAACGACCAACATCCTCGACTGTGACCTTCTTTATAACCAGAGAACAGTTCTCTGTAACACTCAGTCTGTCTGATTTAGCTTTGGCGTTTTCACCAATCTGCCCAAGATTAACCAGCTCTACTGCTGCTGTGTTTCCTGAACCTTCAAAGAGCCATGTAGTATATTCACAGTTTTGCTGACCGTCTATCACATTTTCACAAGGCAAAGTGACGTCATCTCCAACTCTGACAGTGAAGGAGAGGGGAAGTTTTTCAGCTGCTGCTGTTGAGAAAATGATGAAAAATAAAGTGAAATGAGAAAATGTCTGTTATGTTCATAGTTAGTGACGATTATTTCTTTATCCTTAGTTTCCAAGAGTTCACTAAACTCACCACATTAGAAACAACAGATTTGGTTTTCTTAGTTAAATCAAATGTAGCTAATAAAGAATCTTTAATAATATTGATCAAGTTATTTTTTACAATGTGCCTTCCATTTATATATGTGATATATGTATTCTTACCTGTAAACTGAAGCACCGCTGTAAGAAATAAAGAAATCCATTTGAACTCAACCATCATGATTCTCTGAGTCTCTCCTTCTTCTGTCTCTTGTTCTCGTGCTCAGAACTGTCTGAGTTTCTAAACTAGTGCTTTAGTAGAGAGACGCTGCAGCTACTTCCTGTGGTTAGGATGATGTCACTTCCTCATAGTGACTTTTAGTCTGTTTTAGATTTCAGTCTCTCTGAATTTCTTATCGATGTCCAAACAGCCAAAAACTCTGTGACAGTTTTTATATTTTTGAAATGTAGTTTTCTCTCATCCACAGTGACTGACAGAGACCCCAAATTCTTGATCAGCAACATGAGATGCAGCCATCAGAGTTCACACTTTGTTCATTCAGGTCTATTTGTGACAATGACGTGTTTCACCAAGCGAAAAGAAGAAGAAGAGGAAGTTGAAGGTGTGAAGATTGTTACTTAAGATAAATGTTTGCGATGATGCAACTTGTTTTCTTCAGATAGTGTTTATTAGAAAACAGACAGGATCCATGGTGATGTTTGACAGCACACATGAACAGACAGGTGAAGAGTCAAACTCCTCTCCCACCAGAATCTGACTCCTGATGTCCATGGTGCAATATGGTGATACTGTAGCAGCTGCTGAAGAACACAGATAAGATGATATTTTACTGCTCTGAGATCTGCTGGTTCCTCATTTTATCTAAATTTGTTTTTCAGAGAATGGAATCTTAGCAGAAGTTCAATCAGGAAGACATCGTTCATGCTGACTCTATTTCTCTCCCGCCCCCTCTCTTCCTTTATTCTGCTTAGAACTCAGTTGCTTCCCCCCAGGTGTCTTTGTAACCCTCCCTGATCGGAGTGGACAGGCTGAACTCCTTTTAACCAGTCAGGAGTTTTAATCAGAGTGAGGTGTGGCCCTGTGCTAATGTGTAGCAGAGTGGAATTACTCACTGAGCTCAGGAGGAGGAAGAAACAAGGAAACAATAGGAGACTTTCTCTATGTACCTTTGAGCAACAGGCCCAAAGGAAATTTCTTTAATAAACTTCAGTTTACACAAAAGCTAAAAAGGTCCCAGTGAAAGAAAAAGAACAGAGGAATGTGTATTATAATACCAAAAGCTACAGCTTACATAGATTAACAGACAGGATGTGACAGTATACTTCGGATGCTCAACGCTTGCTGGGATTGGTTGATCTCTAGTGTCCATGCAGACATGTCCTTTTGTGATTGGACGTCCTACACTGTTCACTCAGACAAAGCATGTCAAGTACTCTGTGATTGGATGTTTTCTGGTGTGCATTCAGTCCATGCGTGATCAGGTATCTTTTAATACATGCGGTTACAGTTTTTTCTGAATGCTTAAGCGCTAATCGTGATTCTTGTAGCACAATTTCTAAAACTATTAATACGTATAGCAAAACCACTCACTGAGTTTGCAAAACTAAAAGCACAAACACTGCTTTGCACTCAGTTTGCAATTTTGTAACAAACACTTTGCAAAACTGTAGGCACAATTCACTGCACAACACTCTTTTTGCAGAATTTTAAACACAACTCACTGCTTACACTCAATTACCAAATTTCCAACACACTCCTAGCAAAATTATACACATGTATGGCTATCATTAACACTATTTTGTCAACTGTCTGGCACACTTTCACACGTGAAAACTGTTTTAGATAATTAGTTCACTTTGCAATCAGCCTAAGCACTATAAATAAGCCACAGGTAAGCTGTCTGTGTGGAGTACAATGAAAGGAGCAGTAAGAGTGAGAAGAGTGAGAATCAGAGGAGGCCGAGGAGGCCGAGGGAGCAGATGGAGAGGACGTGGAGGTGAAGAAGTTGGAGGAAGAGGACGTGGAGGTGAAGAAGCGAGAGGGTTAGAGGAAGTTAGAGGAAGAGGACAAGGAGGAGCAAGAAGAGGACGAGGAGGGGAAAGAGGAAGGGTAAGAAGAGTAAGATATAGAATAACTGATGACATCAGAGCTACAATAGTGGACCCTGAGGGAAGCTGGCCAACGGGTTCAGCCTAATTTGAGCTGCTACACTGTGGCAAGCATCATTAGGACATTTCGAAATGAGAATCGGTAAGTACTTTGTAGCACTGCCTTACTCTAATGAGAAACACAACAGTACCATACATGCAAAAATACTGAAATTGTTACTTTACAGAATTGCTAGACGTCCACATGTTGGGGGCAGAGGAAGAATGTTCACTCCAGAGCAAGAGACCCATATAGTGAACATGGTGATTGCCAATAATGCAATAAGACTGCGCGAAATACAGCAGCGCATAATTGATAATGACACCATCTTTCAAAATATACACAGTGTAAGCATTTCTGCACTAAGTGGTGTACTTGCGCACCACAGAATAAGAATGAAGCAAATTTACAGAGTTCCTTTCGAGAGAAACACAGAACGTGTAGAGCAACTGCGATATGACTATGTGCAGGTAAGCTATAGTGTCATTGGTTCTGAATTTGGAAGTGCATACTGTAGAGCTGTGCATGGGCCTGATGTGCTGCATTTGCTTTGTCTTGTACAGAGAGTGATGGAACTAGAAGCAGATGCCATGGGACATGAGCTACTTTTTGTAGATGAGGCCGGTTTTAACCTCAGTAAAACCAGGAGACGTGGCAGGGACATTATTGGACACCGTGCCATCATCAATGTCCCAGGACAACGCGGTGGTAACATAACCATGTGTGCAGCTATAAGCCAAAATGGTGTTGTTCACCATCATGCAACCATAGGCCCATACAACACTGCACACATTATTGCATTCCTGGACACCTTACATGACATGCTCACTGTTCAGAGACCAGAGCAGACCCGATATGTCATCATATGGGACAATGTTAGTTTCCATAGGGCTGCTTTGGTCCGCAACTGGTTTACAGACCACCCATTCTTCACGGCACTCAACCTCCCTCCATACTCTCCATTCTTAAATCCCATCGAGGAGTTCTTCTCTGCCTGGCGCTGGAAAGTGTACGACCGTCATCCTCATCAACAGGTAGCCTTTTTACAGGCAATGGAGGAGGCATGTGGAGATATTGACCAGGCATCATGTCAGGCCTGGATATGCCATTCAAGGAGATATTTTCCCCGGTGCCTTGGACTGGAAGATATCGCATGCGATGTGGACGAACTTTTGTGGCCGGACCCAGAAAGACGACATGATGTAGGCTGATTGTTGGTTTTTTTTTTTGTGAAATTACTATTTTGTGTTCTGACTTTGTCTTGGTTTTGATGAGTGTGAATAAACACCAGTACTTGAAGTTTGGATCCTTGTATGTTTACATGACACTATGACAAAAGTATGACCTTAAATTGACATCTGTACACAGAGAAAGCAAAAGCCAGATGTGTTTTGTATTCATACCATCAGTGTGTAGTTGGCACATTGTGTGCTTAGTAGATGATGGCTTGTGTTTACTGTTTGATACGAAAACACCATTTTTACGAAGGTGTGAAGAGTTAATCTAGCTGTGTTCGCTTTTGCAAGAGAACTACAATGTTTTGATAATTGGGTGAAAGGTTTTCTTATTTGTGTGTAGAGTTTTGTAAAAATAGCCAATAGTTACAAAAAATGGGCTTAAGCAATCAGAAAAAACTGTAATACATGCCTGTCTGTCTTCCCGCCTTTTCACAGATGGCCCCATGTATGGCTTCCTTTTGACATTCAGAAATAGCTCCCATCTCACCCACATACCTGCAACGTCCTCTCTACTTAGTCCAAACTAAGTTTTAAAGTGAGCTTAGCAATAAATCATCATAAACTGAATCAATCGATCAGTAAGCACAGCTGATCACATTACAATTCATCAATCAATACATCTATCATAAGTAATACAGTCGTTAGAGGCAACACACGTTGATACTGTTAGATTTTAAATTTATTTTTACTGAATAAATCAGTAAATCAATAATGATTATGGAAATTGTAGTAATTTAGAGTCCTCAATAGTTTTCAGTTAATTAACATCCTTCTTTAATCTTAAAACTTCACGTTCATCACTTAATATCTCACACATTTTACTAGTACTATGGGGGGGGGGGGGGTGATGGTGCAGTGGACACATGCCTTTAGTGTGAGAGACCCAGGTTCAATCCCCCACGGTGACACGTCCACCTTTGTTACCCTGAGCAAGACACTTAACCCCTGGTTGCTCCAGAGGCGTGTGACCTCTGACATATAAAGCAATTGTAAGTCGCTTTAGATAAAAGTCTTTTTTGTCATACTTTTCATCATTAAGTTTTAAAAGTAAAGATCATCTTAAGCCAGCAGTAATATTGGTCTTAGCATGCTAAGCTAACCTTAGCTGAGCTTTAGCATAGGACTTTTAGCATTAGCATTACCTTTAGCATATGGGCTAGCATCAATGGACACATGCCTTGTCATTTCATGTCCTTTCATTTCAGTTCATTTAAGTACTAGTCAGAAGAGTTGAAATCATGGTTAGATAAATACAACACATACACAGCTCATTTCAAGTCATTTATTTTAGCTCATTGGATTTACCCAAGGTCATCCAAATGTTTGTATGTTTTATTCACCTGTTCTCATCCTCAAGCAGGGATCTGGGCCGAAGTGGCAAACAGGAAGTGATGGAGTGTGGAGTCATTTATAGGGGGGAAGACCTGGAATGGTCCAAATGTGAGCCAGTACAGAGGGGTGTACTGGAGTACCTTAAGTTGCTGTTTTAAACAAAGAAGCTTTGTTTAGCATGTAAAATTTCATAGTCGATATATTGTGTATTGATGTAGCCAGAAATGTTTTGGACTGTTGAGGTAACATAATGGTGTTTAATTGATTGTCAATTAACTTTGGTTTGTCTTGTAGGAGGGGCTTCTGGTATAAAGGAAGGAGGCAGAGGCTCCTCTTGAGAGAACAGCTTTGGCCTGGAAGGGCACATGTGCTAGAGACCATAGTCAGCCTGATATAGGTTTTTTTGTTTGTGTTGTTTAATATCAGTTTGTAATAATAATTTGAATAGTTTATACTTACTGTAGTTTCCTTGTTGTGTTTTTGTTAATTTTTGATATATTTTTGCAATAATTCACTTTTCACTTGCACAACTGCACTTTCCACGTATCTGGTGAAAAAATAAATTGAAGCACCAGGTGAAGAACTCCATGTCTCCTCCTTCCACCATGGGGCTAAACATTACAGTTAGATTATAAACTCTCTGTTAATCTAAAGAAACTATTCAGCCATCAGTGACACTGTGTTGGTGTTTTTCAGGTGAACCTTGTAGGTGGGCAGATTAAACAGTGACAATCACACACTTTTGTTTGTACAGCTACTAGAATTACTGTGTTTCTGCCAGTTTCTTCACAGTTATGCTGCGGATCATGCGCAGTAGACGCTGGTGCCAACAGGAAGTAACCCTGTAGTATTTCATGGGACCAAAACTGGCTTCACTGCTCTCCATTCAAATCTGCAGGTTGGTTTTGTTCAGTAATATACTGTCTATGGTTTTAGATTTCAGTCTCTCTGAATTTCTTGTCAATGTCCAAACAGACAAAAACTCTGTTACAATTTTCATAATATGAGATGCAGCCATCAGTAAAGAGGTCAGAGGTCAGAGCAGCCTGACAAAGATCCACCATCTACAAACACATATGATAAAGTCACTGATCACGAAACAAAGGAATATGTTTCTGCACTGAGCCAAACTAACGCTGAAACAAACAAACTATATTAAGGCTCAAGTTCACAGTTTGTTCAGTCCGCTGTATTTGTGACAATGACGAGTTTCACCACCTGAAAAGAAGAAGTTGAAGAAGCTGAAGGTGTGAAGATTGTTAGTTAAGATAAATGTTTGCAAAACTGCAACTTCTTATTTAGATGGTGATTTCATTGTATCTTTGCAGGTATTTTTGTTCAGAGATATGAAGAGGATGTGTTTCAGTGAGGATGTGGTTAACAACAGCAGCAGAGCTCTGCAGGTTTTACCCCCTAATGATGACCAGATAAACATCAGGTCAGAGTAGATGGTCATGTGCATCCAGAGCATAGAAGAAGTAACCTGAATTATTAGATTTGCAAAAAGCAGGAAAATATACTGAGACCCCCCCCACACCCCAATAAAACTCTATTATAACATGGATGGTAAAGCAGGACCCATGACAACAACTTAATTGTGGATGTGTTGCAGTGGAAATCAAAGACAAGGGTCTAATCCACTGCTCCATCGCCACCTCTCTATAATAATTATTTTGTATTCATTTAACAAACATATAACACCACTCTCTCCCGATTAGTCCAAGCATCACTGGCAGTAGCGACTGGAGTTTCTTTTTGAGTTTCACGTTGCTGTTTTGCTTTAGCTGATGCTTCAATTAGCCTAAGTCAATGTAGAAATGTTCGCGGTTAAAAGCTTTTTGCTGGTTGCACAAAGTTTCCAACGGGCTGCTGTAGCTTCAAAAGCAAACAGTGAACCTTAAAATCAGGTCAGAATTCTCCAGCTGGAAGGCGATTTAAGGAAGTTAACAAGAGTTAAATGCTCGTTCCTGTTAAATGAAGCTGAAATCCAGCTGCTGTGTTCTGAACTGGCTGCAAAAAATAAAGATTTTCACAACTGATGCAGGAAAAGACATTTTATAAAACTCACAGTGGGCTTCCTGATATGAGATGAAATCAAGACTTGAATATTGTTGTTCAAAGTCAGACTGAAACAGAAACAGCTGAGCACAAAACACACAAACATTTCTCACACTGATAAATAAAAACAAAAACAATCAACAAACAAAACCCAAAATGATCTTATGAGATTTTTGTTCTCTAAAGGCTTCAGCTACTCGTGTAAATGTGCTGTTATTTAACTGCAGTGGAGTCTTTTCTCTGATGAGCTGATGTTGATATGGAAGTTGTTGATCAGTGGAGTCTGACAGAGGCAGAAGGGTCTCCATCGTTTTCATAGTTCACCACACCATCATCTTCATCTTCATCATTATTCACCTGTGAAACACAAACAAACCCTCACTCTGACACACTTTAACTTTCACATCACTGACCCACATTTAACACAAGGAGATAAGAAATAATCTGACAGCACCTGAACGCATCATCAGTTACTGTTACATGTTTCTGCCACTGAGAGAGGAAGTGTTTCTGTGGTAACAAAGGACACGCAGAAGGAAATTAAGTAATAAGTTAAAAGTACCAAACTGTCACATGTTCTTACCAGCTGACCAGAGAGGGAGTGTTTATGTGGTACTCCAAATACAAAAACAAAATGTTCCTCTTGACCACTTCAGTACAACTCAGTGAGTCCTGTTTCTGTTTGTCTTCTTCTATCTATATCTACACTTCAGAATGAAGAACAGATGTCACAAACACTGTTTTGCTGTGTAAAGTACCAACTGTAAAAACATTATAAACTCACTGTGTTTTCATCCATCTGTGTTTTTGTCCCTGAAAAGAAAAGAGAAAGAGTCGACTTTAGTTTCCACAGTGAAAATCCAGCTTTATCAAAACTTCTTGATTTTCATCTGTGAATGTTCTCTCCTTTAGTTCTTGTCCAGATGTTGACTGCCACAACAATTATTATGAGTGCTGCTAAAGCCACAGACGATAATGTCTTACTTACAGCACCGCAGAGAGTGGCAGCATGACACAGCAGGTCCCTCTACCCTTTCGTAGTTTTTAACCTTTTCTATATTTTAGAGATTTCTATTTAACCTTTTACTTATTACACTTTATTTATTTGCA
>NW_024041150.1:54174259-54189789 GCF_014851395.1 Micropterus salmoides
TTGCTATTCACATCACTTGTCACTGATCGATCGCTGCGTTCCATCACATCAATTAAACGCTTTTGTGGTGCAGCACGATCAGCTGATTTTACTCAGGGAGCCTCCGGCTGCAGCTGTGGCTGCTTCAGGTGTAGTTGGTTTGATCGGCTGGACATGCAGCCTCTCTTTTCCTCTGTTTGTGAGTCTGTAATGTAGTTAAGTGACCTGTTTAAACAGACTCCTTTCTCATTTTTACTTGTGACTGTCCTTTTTCAGAGGTTTGCGACTCACAAATAAAAGAAAAAGCTAGGATGACCTAATTAGGATGAGGCGGATCTGATGCAATTTCCCAATACTTATTATGTAACAGTTATTTGAACAAAAAAAAAAAAATATTGACCAGAAGAACATTAAAATAATAATAGGCTACCAATCACTACTATGGCTTCAACAGGTGGCATTTTATGCAAGGGATCAAATGAAGTACTCTGAAGTATTGGTATCAGTATCACCTTAAGCGTACTGGTTTTGGTACTGATATCGTAAAATTTTAAAACACCCAACATTAGTGATGATACACGAAAACTGGACGAGAAGATTTTAACACTATTTGAAGAAACATGAAATGCTGAAATATATGAGCGGGGGTCTACAGGTCCTCCTTCAGAAATTTGGAGCATTAAACTTAATTTCCTGCATTCTGGTGACATTTCCTCTCCAAGTTACAGTGGAAATGTCTTTGTTTATATAAAGAAATGCAGCTGGCAGCTAAAATCATCAATTAAAACTATGACAAAATATATACAGTAATCAGCAGCTTGTTTTTTGTTTGTTACTTCTATTGGACAGTGCATATTGTTTCTTCTATATGTAAAATGCATTGCACGTTTTCCTTCCTCGGTGCAAGCTATTTTTCAAACATTTGTTCTAAAAACAAACGTTTTTAAAAAGTGATGGGGATGAAATCAGCCATTTCAAATGTTACACAGTGTAAATGACACATATGAGTAAAAATAATCTGTGATTTGTGATGTCTGTTCAGAGAAATCTTCATGTGTATTTAAGCAGCCATCGTGCCCAAGGTCAAGACATGATAAAATACCATAAACGTTGTCATGACCCTACATGGAGAAAATGCTTACTGTACTGCAGACTGTAATAAAAGGCATGAGTCATGTTTCATTTGCAGAAACAAGGAGACAAACAAATCAGCTTTCAAATAAATGATAGCATTACATGGTCATTTATATAATTTCAGTAGCATTTAATCTACATTTATGTCGAACAGAGTAAGTTAGTTGTTTAAAGGCATTTAGGCCTAAAAGCAAAATAATTAAATCTTTAGAAAGTTTAATTTATGATTCTGATATTAATTTATGCTCTAACCTAAGTTCAGTCAGGACGCTCATCAATGTTTGAACGGTTTGTTGCAACTAGTGTCAGTGACCCAAACCTTCCAGGAGTTAAAGTAGTTTTCAACAGGATTCAATAAGCGAGTCTTTGTTTTATGTCCTATTAAAGTGTCGCTGTCTGTTCTGTGAGCCTCGTGTGTTTCTGATGTTTATCTGGTCATTATTAGAGGGCAGAACTTAATAGATAATTAAACGTGTACAAAAACATATAAACTTAATACAGAAGGCCTCACTGATGTAAAACACAGAGTCCATTTCCTCTCATCTTGGCAGAGTCTTGTCCTGACCCCTGGGACAGGTTAGTTTGATCCAAGCTCCGTGGGGTCTCTAATATAACTAATGTTACTGGGATAAATAAAGAATAAGCCAGATAGAGAGAAACGAGAGACAGAGACGTCATGGCTCATTGTGTGGTCTAACACTTTCTCTCTCTCTCTCACAGCAGCCCTTTACTTGCCCAAGATGTTGCGATATTACCTCAAAGTTTAGTTTGAATAACCTGAAACATGCAACAAGACAAATTATTTAAGGACAGACCGCAATTCCACCTTTCATGGTATCAAATTAAAGTGTGATTATTTTACACACTGCTAGCCGCCAGCACAAGTAGCAAGCAGATTATCATGTGTAGTGTTCTTCTAATTGGAGGATGCATCATAAACAAATAATAACAACCAAGCAGCAGTCAGCAGAGTCTAATACAGCAGGTATCATCCTGCATTACAGTTAGGTGGCTGCCTGGTGGAGAAGTGCAGCCATCCTGTCAAAATGACACAGCATAGTTCATTTGGAAAACATTTTGTCTTTTAATATATAATGCTAAATAAATACAAAATACTTTTGTGATTCAAAATTATGTTTGTTGGTAAAAGAATTAGTGACCCCCACAGGTTCATGATTTTACTGCTTCCATGGGAGTTTAGACCTGAGCACGTAACTCGAACCCTGGATTAGACGGGTCCCTGTTAAGATGTGGGCACAACAGTCTTGATTTCCGTTGCTTGTCCTACATGAGTCCCATTTTGTCCAGACAAGACCTTCAGGAGCAGCTTTAAGTCCAAGCTGGGCCTACATGGCTGTCCTGCCCTCTTTTCTTTCCTCTGGGTGTTCACCGCACCCGCAGTGGTGCCTGGTCCGGCTGATCTGCCTGGTGATCGTCTAAGATCCGCTGCTCTTAAATCCAAAAGCCGGCTCCTTTTCCAATAACTGTATTTCTGTCATAGGTAACACATGTTTCAGCAATAAAGCCAGAACAAACAAGGAACAGTTTGAAAGTTTGACAGCAACAATATGATTGGCTCACAGAGGTTGTGGCAAATTCTGATTGGTTTAACTGAAAGAATGAACGCCCTCAATCTAATGACGGAGTTGGAAGCAGAAAAAAAAAGAGGGGGCGGTGAGAAATAGATCAGCATGAACGATGTCTTCCTGATTCAACTTCTGCTGAGCTTCAATTCTCAGGAAAAAATATCTGCAAAGATAAAATGAGGAACCAGCAGATCTCAGAGCAGTAAAATATCATCTTATCTGTGTTCTTCAGCAGCTGCTACAGTATCACCATATTGCACCATGGACATCAGGAGTCAGATTCTGGTGGGAGAGGAGTTTGACTCCACCTGTCTGTTCATGTGTGCTGTCAAACATCACCATGGATCCTGTCTGTTTTCTAATAAACACTATCTGAAGAAAACAAGTTGCATCATGCAAACATTTATCTTAATAACAATCTTCACACCTTCAGCTTCCTCTTCTTCTTGTTTTCAGTTGGTGAAACACGTCATTGTCACAATAGACCTGAACAAAGTGTGAACTCTGATGGCTGCATCTCATGTTGCTGATCAAGAATTTGGGGTCTCTGTCAGTCACTGTGGATGAGAGAAAATACATTTCAAAAAGTGAATATTGTAAGTTCTTGGACATCGATAAGAAATTCAGAGAGTCACTATGATGAAGTGACATCATCCTAACCACAGGAAGTAGCTGCTGCGTCTCTCTACTAAGCACTAGTTTAGAAACTCAGACAGTTCTGAGCACGAGAACAAGAGACAGAAGAAGGAGAGACTCAGAGAATCATGATGGTTGAGTTCAAATGGATTTCTTTATTTCTTAGCGGTGCTTCAGTTTACAGGTAAGAATACATATATCACATATATAAATGGAAGGCACATTGTAAAAAATAACTTGATCAATATTATTAAAGATTCTTTATTAGCTACATTTGATTTAACTAAGAAAACCAAATCTGTTGTTTCTAATGTGGTGAGTTTAGTGAACTCTTGGAAACTAAGGATAAAGAAATAATCGTCACTAACTATGAACATAACAGACATTTTCTCATTTCACTTTATTTTTCATCATTTTCTCAACAGCAGCAGCTGAAAAACTTCCCCCTCCTTCACTGTCAGAGTTGGAGATGAAGTCACTTTGCCTTGTGAAAATGTGATAGACGGTCAGCAAAACTGTGAAATACTACATGGACCTTCAAGGGTTCAGTAAGCAGATCAGCAGTAGCTGTTTGAACTTGGGCAGATTGGTGAAAACGCTAAATCTAAATCAGACAGACTGAGTGTTACAGAGACTGTTCCTGGTTATAAAGAAGGTCACAGTCGAGGATGTTGGTCGTTACAGTTGCAGACAGTACAAACAAAAAGAAGGACAACATCAAGGTCCAGACTCTCATGTTTATCTGTCTGTTATTATCAGTGAGTATTTCCATCATAATGTTTTCAGCTCAAACTGTCTTGTTAGAACAATATACTGAAACATTACAATAATTATGATCACAGTGATGAAGTTAACTTTACTCTGTTGTCTTTCTCTCACAATATCTCCATCTTCACCAGTGACTGAACGTAAGGACTGATAGGTGACGTTAACCTGCTCTGTGTCGACACGTGAACAGTTCTGTAGACACACAGTGAAGTGGCTGTATGAGGGTAAAGATGTGGACAAAGAACAAAGACATGAAGACATCACAGTCTGTCTGCTACGCCGCTGTGTCTTTCCTGGATTCTCATTTTGTTAACAAATCAAAGTCTAACTTGAAGTGTGAAGTGACAGATGGTTACTCTGGAAAAGTGCAGCTGTTCACCTTCAGCCCTCAGTCCTCAGGTGAGAAAACGGTGAATACTGAGCTGTTCAAGATGACTAAAACCACCGAAACATTTGTTTATTTGATGACAGCAGATGGTAAACACGAGGTATTTATTAACTGAACAGTTTCTTGGGTTGTGTTATTTAATTCATGCAAGTGACGCAAAAACACAACAACTGAAAACACAAAATCAACAACCAATGACACTTCACCAGAACTACAAGGTAGTAACTCATCTTTCTCTGGAGTCTCTCTGTCTTCCTGTCAGCCTCTTTCTCTCCCCATAGTGAACTTCATTAATCTACTTTTATTTTATTCATTGTCTAATTATTTTTACATGTTTCTACTTTCTGCCTTTTGATGGCAAATAAAATAATCAAAGCCTCTTTAATTAAGTCACTTTCTGGAAAGACAAAACTGACCATTCATTGTATAAAACAGAAAATAGGAAGTGATCGAGAAAATTATTATTGATTATTGATTGTATCTTTCTCCTCTTTTGAAGTCTAAAGTCTGAATGTCAGAGCGACACTCGGCTGTGGAGATATTTTCTTATTCAGTCAGACGTCTTCACACAACACAAAATAACAAAATAAGATGTTGTCCTCTTTTATTCTCATTCCAGATCAGAGGTGGTTCATAATTGTGTTTGTGGGAGTTGCAGCACTCTTAATAACTATTGTTATTGTTGTTGGACTCATCAGATGGAAGAAAACTAAAGGTGAGAGCAACCACAGATATATAAACAAGAAGTTTTGATGAACCTGGATTTTATTGTTGAAGCTAAAGTCGACTCTCTTTTGTCTCTTCAGAAAAAAAACCCAGATGGATGAAAACACTGTGAGTTTACGGCTGAGTAATCAAATGTTTCTACAGTTATGACAGAGCTGAATCAGCTGCTCTCTGACAGAGTCATCCAAATCTAAACAGCCTTCACAGAGCCAGTGTTTGACCACATGGAAGTACACTCTGTTTGTTTGTTGTTTTCAGGGACGGAGCTTAAACCCTGCAGTGAGTCCAGAAAGCAGTCAGGACACGGTGAGATCTCACACTACACCCAGGACAAAGTTACACTCACTGTTTTTAGATTTGTTGTTGAAAATGTAGCTCTATGAGACACACAGTGACTCTTGAATCTAAGTTCTTTCTGCAAGAGAAGAAGTGGGGAGTCTGATGATGCAGCTGGACGACACCAGAACAGACCAGAACACAATCAAGTCCACATGTTACTGAGCAGCCATTATGTTGTCTTCTCTGTGTAGGCTGATCCTGAAGATGGTGTTTCCTACGCCTCCATCAGCTACACCAGGAAGACCAACAGTAAAGGCCGGGTAAGCTGTCTGATTGGTTCTAGTGATGATGGCAGTGAATGAAAACACTTCTCTCATTTAATGTTGTGTAATTTCTGTGTTGTGCTGTTTGTCTCTTTTCCAGGTTCTGGGTAAAGATGGTGATGATGAAGATGATGCAGTGACCTACATCACCGTGAAAGCTTCCTCTTCTTCTGCTGGAGCCTCAGCTGATCCCAGCGACCTCTACGCCACCGTCAACAAACCAAACAAATAAGAGACCACAGTGTAGTTACAGCTCATATCATTACAGTTCATTGATAACTGATAGATGTTTTTATTAGACTTATTTTATGATCATTTTCAGGATGTATTGCTGTAAAAAGCCTTTTAGTCCAGAAGGGGGTGCAGTAGGTTAACTAGTAGCACAATAACAACATTATCTGGCTGCTTGAAATGTAACTGAACATAATATATGGGACATTTAGCTTGATGAACTTGCTGTCAGGCACTTTAATGTGCTAGTGCTGTGTTGTAGTTAAACATGTATTAGTTTTTACTGTTATTTCTGTATCAGCTGTTATTGTGTGATATGCAGTCATTTTAACATCTATATTTCTGTTCAGGTTATTTTTTATGTTCCTGTATGAAAGTAATTAAAGCAAACTAAGAGGAAGTGGGACAACGCTCATCTTGACTGAGTCTCTTTTGAGAGTTGAATTAAACAGCTGAATGAGAGGAAAATGTGGAAACAACACAAGGTTTAATTTTTCACTGTTAATTCCAGATACTTCAGGTCAGTGTGAACTTCATACCAGCTCATGTCAGCCATCCGAGAAGGAGGTCTGTCTACATTTATAGCAACAACTGACATATGAGAGAAAATGGAAAGGACAGTCACTATGAGGAAGTGACAAATGACTAATTAGAGGAAGCAAATACAACATTTCTCTTGTGGTGGCAGGCCGGTCCGTCCCCAGGGTCCCTTCCTGCTCTTCTGCCCCCCACTGCTATTGCAGTAATAAAATGTGATGCACACTCTAACAAAACAGATTCCATTTCCACAGGAAATGCTGCAGCGGTTGCGGCTGCTCGGCTGGTGTTGCCCGAGGACTGCTGAGTGTCTGCAGCACCCGCACTCTGGGGCGATGTCATGAGCGGCTTCCTCACAGTGACCCTCTGCTTCATACTTCATACATTTAAAATATATTACAAATACATTATTTTTCCTCATTGTTCACAGTGGACTGTTAAGTCTGTGGAGAAAACATTGAACATTGATTATTACAAATCCATAAAAACAGCGACACCTGGTGGGCCGAATAAAAAGTGTATATGCAGACAATGCAGACCTCTGCTTCCCAAACATACAAACACACAGCGCTTAGACTAGGAAAGAGATGCTGAAATCTCTGCCCAGCTACATTGCTCAAGGTATACGGCCTGCCGTAATAAAATGGCGGCTAGAAAGTAAAAATGAAAACATTACCAAAACTTATATTAATGATCGAAATAACACCAAAGAGCTACATAACATAATTGTATTAACATTAAATAATATGCGTTAACAGCTATAACAAAAGATATTGCAATATCTCTTTAACTCAGTCTCTAAATTATTAAACAAAAAAGCTTTTAAAACCTCGTAATTAGCAAATTACTTAATAAAAGATCTATTAATATAGGCTTTATATTACTTTATATCTCCCTCAACTCAACTTATTTATAGAGCTTTCAACACCACAAGTGGAACCAGAGTGCTGTACAGAAGATATAAAGAGAAAATAAAACAGACAAAAAACACAGCAAACATACACAAGTCCCATCATCTTTTTGTTTTTTGTATTTTATTTAGTTTCTTTTATCATTCATTGTATTTTTGTTGTTGTTTATGTTTTACTGTTCTGTACTTGTGTTTTATTTATCCCCGTCTACTTAGTCTTTACATTTTCTGTATTGCCTTTGTCTATTAGTGCATATAATTTTCTTGTGATGTTATTTATTTTCACTGCTTGATTGTGGTTAATAAAGTTTTAAAAAATACCGAAAAACTCCTCAGTACTGAAGTAACTATTGGTTTTCTTAAAAGTCGCTAGAAATTGCTAAATGTCGTCATCACCTAACTTGCATAGTTGGTCATATGCATGTAATTGTGATGGACGCTGTAGGATAAATGAATAACGTCATGGGAAAGAAAAGTGGATATGAATATGTTTAGAACTACAACCATGTAGTTGCACATGCGTGTGTCATCTGTGGTCTCTGACTGCAGCTGGGAGGGACGGCTAACTTATACTCCTGCGTAGGGTCTACGTGCGAACCTACGCCGTAGGCTACGCTCGTAGACATGCATTTATACTTGATTCACTGTGTTACAGCCACCGTTTGGCTGCTAATAAATGTTACTTCAAAGTGCGGGATACTTCCAGCTGGCTCGGAGGCATTGCGAGGCTACCCCAGCCGACCAATCACAGAGCTTACGGTCCACGTCGACTCGACGTGTAGTTACATTTTTGAGGAGGTGCAAGTCAGGCGACGGCATAGCCTCTGCGTAGCACCGTAGCCTACGCCGTCACCTACGCCGACACCTACGCCGACACCTACGCCGTCGATTTGATGCAGAAGTATAAATTACACTTTGGTGAGGACTCATGGGTGCTTTGGGACGGAGGAAGTGCCCCCGGCAGCTCTCGCTGCTCATTGAGAGGAGTAAGAACGATACGTGCTTTGATGTCAGAGTCTCCAAAAGTATCCATAACACCAGATAAAGTGGCTAGAGTTGTCGCTAGTAGATTCTTTGAAAAAGACGGGTCAGAAAACTTATGAAAAATAACAAATAACAGATAAAACTGCAAGTATGTTTTTACATTTGCTAGATTTAAACTGATCAGCCATAACATTATGACCACCTGCCTAATAATGTGCAGGTACCCTTTTTGCCGCTAAAGCCTTGACCTGTCCAGACAAGGACTCCACTAGACCTTCTAAGGTGCACTCTGGCATCTGGCCCCAAGACATTAGCAGCAGATCCATTAAGTCCTGTAAGCTGTGTGGTGGGGCCTCCATGGATTGGACTTGGCCAAACAGGACAAGCCACAGATGCTCGGTTGGACTGATATCTGGAGAATTTGAACTCATTGTTTGCTTCAAACCATTCTTGAATCATTTTTGCTTTGTGGTGAATTATCCTGCTGAAAGACGCCACTGCCATCAGATAATCCTGTTTCCATGAAAGGGTGTACATGGTTTGATGATGCCCCAGGTCATCATCAGAGGGTCAAACCTCCAGAGCTCTGCTGCTGTTGTTAACCACATTCTCACAGAAACACTTCCTTTTAAATCTCTGAACAAAAATAACTGCAAAGATAAAATGAGGAACCAGCAGATCTCAGAGCAGTAAAATATCATCTTATCTGTGTTCTTCAGCAGCTGCTACAGTATCACCATATTGCACCATGGACATCAGGAGTCAGATTCTGGTGGGAGAGGAGTTTGACTCTTCACCTGTCTGTTCATGTGTGCTGTCAAACATCACCATGGATCCTGTCTGTTTTCTAATAAACACTATCTGAAGAAAACAAGTTGCATCATTGCAAACATTTATCTTAAGTAACAATCTTCACACCTTCAACCTCTTCTTCTTTTCAGGAGGTGACCAAAGTGCACAACTGGACACAGTTTACACTTGCCGAGTAATGACGTAATGACGGTAAAACAAAAGTGGCTAAAATGTTGCATTTAAAGCAGAAACAAAATGTCTGATCTGAGAGGCCACACATGCACCTGATGAAATCAATCAAAGGTAAAATGGACTGCATCAGGTCATTCAGCTCATCATAGAGAGCTACTGTGGTCTAGTGTGTGTCTGGCAACTCGTCTGAAAACACATCAGTGACTCATGTCCTTCAACTCCACATGAACCACAGCTTCCTCCTCTGCTGCATCTTTAGAGAAATTATATTGTGTGTGTGTGTGTGTGTGGGTGGGGGGGGGGGGGTACTTGTGCCTTTTTCTTTCCACTTCAAGCACTGATCAATTATTTTGAACTGAAGAGGAAGTGTTTTCATGAGAATGTGGTTAACAACAGCAGCAGAGCTCTGGAGATTTTACCCTCTAATGATAACCAGATAAACATCAGAAACACATGAGATTTTCTTCAGGTCTTGTACCTGTTACCATTTTCCTTCAAGTCAGTCAGTCAGTCTTGTACTTATAGTCCATGTTTGTCCTACTGACGAGAATACTGTAAACTTTGAGAGAACCACTGCATCTCTCTAAAAATACATTTGTATGTTGTCCACAAGCAGCAGGGTGCCTCGCTCTCTCTCTCTCCCTAGTTTATCCTCCCTATTCTCTCTTTTCGCTCAGTCTTCTCTGTGCTGGACCATTGACTGTCCTGGGACTTCTCTCTCTTTTCTCTCTCTCTCTCTCTCTCCTGGCTGTCGTTACCTCATTCCAGATGTTTTGAATCTGGATCTATGTCCTCATGAAATTCGTCCTCTCCTCTCCTTTCTCTCTCTCTCTCTCAGTTCATTTTTGTTTACTTATCTGTGTGAATGGTGTGCCTGAGTTCTACCTCTCTACAGGTCTCCATTTTGGAGATGACATTGTGTGGCGACACAAGCCACGAGCACAGTAATACAACAAACAAACGGATGTTTAGAGAGAGGCAGTGGTTGTCATTTTTCTCATCAGTAGGACAAACATGGACTTTAAGGACGAGGCCGACCCGCAGGAAGGATAATGGTAACAGGGACAAGGCCTGAAGAAAACTGCATTTGTTTCTGATGTTTATCTGGTCATAAGAGGGTAAAACCTCCAGAGCTCTGCTGCTGTTGTTAACCACATTCTCACCAAAACACTCCCTCTTCAGATCTCTGAACAAAAATAAGTGCAAAGATAAAATGAGGAACCAGCAGATCTCAGAGCAGTAAAATATCATCTTATCTGTGTTCTTCAGCAGCTGCTACAGTATCACCATATTGCACCATGGACATCAGGAGTCAGATTCTGGTGGGAGAGGAGTTTGACTCTTCACCTGTCTGTTCATGTGTGCTGTCAAACATCACCATGGATCCTGTCTGTTTTCTAATAAACACTATCTGAAGAAAACAAGTTGCATCATTGCAAACATTTATCTTAAGTAACAATCTTCACACCTTCAGCTTCCTCTTCTTCTTTTCAGGAGGTGAAACACGTCATTGTCACAAATAGACCGTTGGACCAGACACAGTATGAACTCTGATGGCTGCATCTGAAGTTACAGATCAAGAATTTGGGGTCTCTGTCAGTCACTGTGGATGAGAGAAAACTACATTTCAAAAATGTAAAAGTGAAAATTGTTTTTGGCTGTTTGGACATCAACAAGAAATTCTGAGAGACTGAAATCTAAAACAGACTAAAAGTCACTATGAGGAAGTGACATCACCCTAACCACAGGAAAGTAGCTGCAGCGTCTCTCTACTAAAGCACTAGTTTAGAAACTCAGACAGTTCTGAGCACGAGAACAAGAGACAGAAGAAGGAGAGACTCAGAGAATCATGATGGTTGAGTTCAAATGGATTTCTTTATTTCTTACAGCGGTGCTTCAGTTTACAGGTAAGAATACATATATCACATATATAAATGGAAGGCACATTGTAAAAAATAACTTGATCAATATTATTAAAGATTCTTTAAGCTAAACTTTTCAACAAAGAATACACTTAGCACAAGACGAGTTTCAAACTACTGAAAACAGTATGAGCAGATACCACCACAACAGGATCTGTAGTTTACATTTTGACATTGATGAATTCGATATATCTGTTTCTTTAACCCCCGCTACCCTAGAGGATAAGTAATTGACCATGAGTGTTTGTATAACCCCCCTTCCCCCTCCTTCTCTCTGACACTTGTGGGTTCACTGTGGATGGAGATATTAACTTGTTTAGTCAGTCTCAGTCACTGAGGAATTCTCAGTCTGATTGTTAAATGTACATTTAACAAAGACATGCAGGCAAAGTAACTGATACAGAGACTTTTTCCCCCTGATTTATGTCATTTAGCGGTTTGTTTCACTAGTAAATGGTTGAATGTTTTGAAATGCTCTATACAGTGGCTGTTGACAAATCATTGTTTTGAATGTTTTCAACCCGAGCAACACAACCCATGACCACATAGTCTTTCATCTCATTAATTAAGAATTTTGCTGGTTTGTTTTGTTTGTTGTCAAACTAGTTACCAGATTTTGTTTTAACTTAAAGCTAATATTATATCAAATATCTAATATTGTACCAAAAGTAACTTTTTGATTTGGTAAAAAAAATATCAAATTCATTTTTAAACATTTTTGTTATACATGGAAAATACAAGTTATTTACTGACTCAACAGTTGTGTTCTTTCATTTCTGCAGGTGACGCACAAACAACAACAACAATAACTAAACCAAGAACAACAACAACAACAACAACAACTAACCAAAACAACAACAATAACAACAAACACAAAATCAGTTACAGCCATAACAACCACTGATACTTCAACAAAACTACAAGGTAGTAACTCATCTTTCTCTAGAGTCTCTCTGTCTTCCTGTCAGCCTCTTTCTCTCCCCATAATAAACTTTACTTTTAATTTATACTTTATTCATTTAAAGAAATGTTGTTATACAGGTTTTTATTTTTGGTATTTTTATGTCAAAATAAAAAAAGAGAAAAACTTCTTTAATTAAGTCACTTTCCGGAAAGACAAAACTGGCCATTCATCGTAGAGTAAATGATAAAATAGGAAGTGATTGAATATAATTATTAATTTATTTTCAATCACTCAGTGAAAGAATGTATAAGACTGAAGTACAAGTCTTGCTCTAAAATGAAGGAAAATGACTTTTTTAATAAGCTCTGCTCTAAGGTGTTTTTTTCTCTTTAAAAAGTTTTGTCGTTTTTTTTTATCTTGAAATAAAAAGCTAAAAAATTGCATCTTCCCATTGAAGTAGTGGAGCATTTAGACACTTTTGTAATTAAATGAAAATAAAGTTACATTTTTAACTCCAGTCCCTCTCTCTCCTCTCTCTCTCTCCTCTTCTGAAGGCTAAAGTTTGAATGTTACAGTAACACTCAGCCAGGGTTCAAGTTATTATCAAAGCTTTGTGGGGGCCTCTGATATACTAATTAACGTTATTGGTGGAGATAAATAAATAAATAAATAATAAGGGGAGAGAGAGAGAGAGAGAGAGAGAGAGAAATCATTGCTTATTATGTGATTTAACACAAACATACACACAGAGCAGTCCACTACTTGCCCCAGATATCTGCAATCTGCGGCCTGATGCTGGAAAAGTGCATCCATCCTGTCAGCGTAGTTGAGTAGGAAAGTATGTTCATGTAAGTCTGTTTATCTTTTTAATTTAAAAAGTACTACTTAGTAGGTACTAATCACAATGAAAAATACATTATTTGTGATTTTAAAAAAATGGTTGTTGATAAATGAATTAGAGACCCCCACAGATGCATGATTTTACTGCTTCCATGGGAGCTCAGACTCTCCTTATGGGAGCTCAGCTCAGCTCTCACGTAACTCGAACCCTGCAGTCGGCTGTGGTGGAGATATTCTCTTATTCAGTCAGTCTCAGTCAGATGCACTAAATAACATATAAAAAGTTGTCCTCTTAATTACAGACATTTAAACAGAAAAAGAAATGTGCTGCCTAAAAGTTTTTATTCTCTTTCCAGTTTTGTTTCTCATCATTGTGTTTGTGGGAGTTGCAGCTCTCTTAATAACTATTGTTAGTGTGGTTGCACACTTCAGACAGAAGAAAAATAAAAGTGAGCGCAACCACAGACATTATAAACAAGAAGTTTTGATAAAGCTGGATTTTCACTGTGGAAAAGTCGACTCTTTCTCTTTTCTTTTCAGGGACAAAAACACAGATGGATGAAAACACAGTGAGTTTATAATGTTTTTACAGTTGGTACTTTACACAGCAAACCAGTGTTTGTGACATCTGTTCTTCATTCTGAAGTGTAGATATAGATAGAAGAAGACAAACAGAAACAGGACTCACTATGATGATAATTTAATTACACCAACACAAGCTACAGCCTCCAAAGAACACATAGATCTGAATCTACATGTCTTTGACAGTGTCAATACAAATGAACGTGCTCTCAGACAGACGCTGTGGATTCTGCTTTATTTCAGCAGAGTAGGACCGGTTACCATGGCAATGCGCGTTCATGAGTTTGTTTATCATCAAACTCTCTGCAGAATCCACAGCGTCTGTCCGAGAGCATGTTAGGTGCATGTTTCAGCAGTACTGTAGAAGGTGTGACAAAAGCCTGTCAATATTTAAATATATTTGAAGAAAAATACTTTTCTAAGCCTAAATCTAAGACACGGAGTCTAGTTTATTTATCGGTAGAATGGTCAGAAGATGAAATAGTTATGCAGTTTTTTAACACCTTATACTTGAATATAACATAGGAGCCTCACACTCAGCAACTAGAGCCAGAGGGTTTTGAAGAGTTCCTTGTTTGCTGCTCTCATGTACAGTAAGTCTAGTTTAAAGACAAGAAATGAGCAAAACTGGGTAAAGTGGTTAAACAAAGAATGACCTGCTGACTGAGAAATTATGACCCCACTAGATGTATCAGTAATTGCAAGTTTCAAACTCTGAGGTATTCTCAGGCAAGTAGCCCACACAGAACAAAAAACAATCAGCTGATCGAATGCACTTGTAGCAAATATGTACTTTCTATCAGTTAATGTTTTTCACCCTTTTGCCAATAAACATGTATATCCCAAGACCTACTCAAAGGTCACAATAATGACACCATCATTAGAGCTTCAAAACTATTCAGTGTATAGATAATTATTTTTTTATGTAACTTCTTAGTGAATGTCACATTTGTCTCTTAAAGAATTTCTCCAGCTCTGCCAGGAGTCTTTCTGGTCAGAGTGCGCCTCCCTATGGCGCCTCCAGTGCTGGTGTGCTGGCATTTGATAACCAGCAGTGGAAGAAATCAAACTATGCGCGGATGCTTGTCAGAAGCATTAAACTTAAACAGTTGTTCGCTTGTATTGTGAGATGTGTGCTTTTATTTAAACAACTTCCTGTTCAACGTACTGAAATGCTTTTATACAACATACATTTTACTTGAGTGTGTGAGAGCGTTTAGTTGTGTGTGTGTAAAAGCATTTTACTTGTGTGAGCTTTTCAGTATAGTATGTGAATGAGTTTGGTTTCATATGTGTATGTGAGAGGAAAAGTACACGTATATGCATGGTAATTCTGAATAATGTCCCTAGGGGCACCTCATACCCAGGGGCTGTGTAGGAAAACCGAGTACACAAAAAACACAGCTTCTGAGCCATGAGGATATATTTGCCGAATTTAACAAAAAGTGTATTGGATAAGAATTGCAAAGTAGTCGGTACATATTTTTAAGTAGGAAATCCGACTTCAGGTGGCATGCCATGGTACTTTTATCTAGTTGTAGGTCAGAAAATTCTGAGTTACCAGCTGCCTGGAACGCAGCATCAGCTGTGCCTCATTAACCTGCCTGTGTGTGTTCTGTTGGTATTTAAGCCCTCAGTTCTGTTCAGTCCTTGTTGCTTCGTCTCTAATGTTGAGTGTTCTGTCCAGTCCCTGCATTATTGATATTGACCCTGATGCCTTTGGATTACCTCAGTTTTCGATTTACTTTTGTTTAGACTTTGCCACGAACCTGTGTGAGCCTGTTTAGTTTGTTTGGTTAAATAAATCACCTGCACTG
>NW_024041150.1:54190289-54318016 GCF_014851395.1 Micropterus salmoides
TGCTTACCTACAAAGCCTTACATGGTCAGGCACCAGCTTACCTCAAAAAGTTCCTCATACTTTACTGCCCAAAGAGAGCACTGCGCTCTCAAAATTCATGGCAGCTTGTGGTGCCTAAGGTCAGAGAGGGAGCCACAGTGTTTATTTATCAAGTGCCTCTATTATGGAACCAGTTTGCCAATTTGGGTTTTGAGTTTCAGAGTTCTCTCCTAGGTGACAAGCAGGCTTTGCATGCACAGCAAACCGCCAGTCACAATATTGTTCGTAATCAGTTTATCACACCCAAAATAGGCCCCGCCACCATGTTGTCGACAACAACTTCAAAATAATGAAGGAACAGGAAAAAACCACTGATGGTGTCACGATTGTGGTGTGGAGGCAGGTTTGAGGACCCAAACGCAGGACACAGAGCGGAGCAGGTATAGTTCAACGAAGGGTTTTAATATAACCAAAAGGGAGCACACTTACAGGTGAGTGGCTGAATAACAGAAATCCAAAAGTACAGGGAGACAAGACAAGCAAGGCTGGTTACAGGCAGGCAGAGAGTACACGCACAACAGACTGAGGGGTAACATGAACAATGACCAGACAAAGACAAGACAGAAACACCAGGTATTATACACAGGACTAAGCAACACAGGTGACAGACATGAGACTACGAGGCAGAGAGAGAGCAGGGGAAACAGAGAGACTTGACATGACAAGCACCTGGGGCAGAGTGAATAAGCGAGAACACAGAACTAGAACACAGTACAGAGCTTAACAGAGAACACAAGACCCGGAGTAAACACTAAAGACATGAACTAACGTACAAGACCAAGAACATGACATGGAGTCAAAGACCAACTAAATAACAAATAATGAACTGACCACACAATAACTCAGAGGAACTCAAAACACAACAGACTACATAGCAGATACTGGACACCAGACAGGACAGAACCCAAAACTCAACATACTAAGGCAGATACCAAACCCAAAGCAACACAAGGATGGACAAAACCGGCAGAGCGTGACAGATGGATGACCACACAGTGGATTTGATTGCAAAAAGAAAAGCATTAAAGCTCAAGAAAGCATAGTCTGCACTCAAAAAAGTACAGACAAAAGACAATTTTCAGCTTATTTATTTTAATTTTCTATACATTTTCCCAAACCCACACAAAAATTCTAGGATGCTTGAAATTCCTGTATTTTTCCATATTGCAATATATATCGCAGAAAAGATAATTGTTGCAATATCAGTTTTTTCCAATGTGTAGCCCTAATTGGGAGCATGTTTTTTGGTGATTTTGCACTTTAAATGAAACTTGATTGATTGATTGATCTGTGAGGAGGGACTTTGGTGACTACCAGAAGTAAACAAGCATAGTACACCGACTGTGCCTGATGTTCAGCTCAGGTGGTAATGGCCAGGCCAAACCCATATCAGTCCAGGAACCGTCTCAGGGGCGGCCTGTCACTAAGGTGATGTGGTGCTTGGTGCTGTGGTACTGGGACATTACTATTTATACGGTCCGCACATATCGGTAGAGGTGTCCTATTGGGTGGCTGTGTTTTCACTGGGTGAGAGTGTGTGTGTGAGTAGAGGAGGTTTTACCCAAAGAGTCCAGCAGAGGGCTCCACCTGAACTTATAGAACATTGACCTTACTGTTTATGTTGCTGAATGTAGGGTTTTAAAAAGGATTATTCTGATTAAGCAGGTGGTTGGCCCGTGGATGATTCAGATGACGTCAGAGTCGATCTGCACATCACACCCATTTAACTCATGAATTGACGAGTGCAAAACAGCTGCTGATGTCAAATGAAGCTGTAATATCATCAAACGCATCCTCATTTCATGTTGTCATACAGTTAATAGTATTAGTCTGCAAATGTCATTCCATACGAATAATCATGTGACGACAGGTGCAATTGGGGCTGTAGGCTACATTTAAGATCAATTTTACTTTTTTATTTCTTACTGTGATGATGAACTCTCACCTCAGGAAATGATCTCCTGTTACAGACAAAAGGCACACAGCCAAAAAGAAAGCCTGGGAGTTAACTATACTGAATTTCTGTGTAGCGCATGATTTTGTAACCTGTGGCTGTTGCTTCTTTGAACAGATGCTATAATGTTTTTGCAACCTCAAGATTTTTCTTCTACATGTCATAATGTTGACAACTGACATGCTCATCTGACTGATTTCATAGCGGTATGCTGTAGCAATGGACATGTGCCATGCATCATATTTAAATGACTTTGCTTTAAAATGACAGCTCCGAAGCAAGGATGTCTTGTTTCAGTAAATGCCTGTTGCCTCAACTATGTTTGGATACCATGCCAAATGACTTAAGAAATCAACGTGTTTTCATACGCCTTTTGATGATACCAGGCTTCTTCTCTCCTCGCGTCTCTTTCTCAACTTCTCCGCTTGCTCCTCGGGCTGGAGGGACTAAGACGTGAGGCGAGGAGGCGAGGAAAGGAGGAAAGGAGGAAAGGAGGAAAGGAATTGAGTAGGTACATGAAAAGGCCTTCAGTCTTAGGGTGTTATTAATAATTAACAGAGGGAAAATATCAGCTCAATCAGGAGAGACTTATTGAAAAGAGGCTTAAAGAGTAATTAATAGGAAAAGAAATAGGAGATTTTAGGAAATGTGAAAGGGATGTATGCCCATCATGATGAGGGTGTTGTCTGCAGCAGATTGGCAGATGAGGCTGGGTGAGCAGGAGAATGAGTAGGAGAAGAGTAGTAGGAATTAAATACTCAGAGGGATCACAGACTGGTTCATCCATCAGCTCGTGAAGCGAAAAAAAAGTACAGAAGTAGTTTTACACAGAATTCAGTAAGCGCCTCTTTGTCTTATGTCATAATAAAGAGTTGAGTATCTGTTCCTGTGAGCTCATGTGTTTCTGATGTTCATCTGGTCATCATTAGTCATCTCCAGAGCTCAGTTGTTAATCAGTAAAATATCATCTTATCTGTGTTCTTCAGCAGCTGCTACAGTATCACCATATTGCACCATGGACATCAGGAGTCAGATTCTGGTGGGAGAGGAGTTTGACTCTTCACCTGTCTGTTCATGTGTGCTGTCAAACATCACCATGGATCCTGTCTGTTTTCTAATAAACACTATCTAAGGATAGCAAGTTTATCTTAAGTAACTATCTTCACACCTTCAACTTCCTCTTCTTCTTCTTTTCAGTTGGTGAAACACGTCATTGTCACAAATAGACGAGAATGAACAAAGTGTGAACTTGAGCCTTAATATAGTTTGTTTGTTTCAGCGTTAGATCAGTGACTTTGTTGTATGTGTTTGTAGATGGTGGATCTTTGTCAGGCTGCACTGACCTCTGACCTCTGACATCTTTACTGACGGCTACATCTCATTATTGCCGATTATTAATTTGGGGTCTCTGTCAGTCACTGTGGATGAGAGAAAACTACATTTCTAAAATGTAAAAGTGAAAACTGTCACAGAGTTTTTGGCTGTTTGGACATCGATAAGAAATTCAGAGAGACTGAAATCTAAAACAGACTAAAAGTCACTATGATGAAGTGACATCATCCTAACCACAGGAAGTAGCTGCAGCGTCTCTCTACTAAAGCACTAGTTTAGAAACTCAGACAGTTCTGAGCACGAGAACAAGAGACAGAAGAAGGAGAGACTCAGAGAATCATGATGGTTGAGTTCAAATGGATTTCTTTATTTCTTCCAGCGGTGCTTCAGTTTACAGGTAAGAATACATATATCACATATATAAATGGAAGGCACATTGTAAAAATAACTTGATCAATATTATTAAAGATTCTTTATTAGCTACATTTGATTTAACTAAGAAAACCAAATCTGTTGTTTCTAATGTGGTGAGTTTAGTGAACTCTTGGAAACTAAGGATAAAGAAATAATCGTCACTAACTATGAACATAACAGACATTTTCTCATTTCACTTTATTTTTCATCATTTTCTCAACAGCAGCAGCTGGAAAACTTCCCTCTCCTTCACTGTCAGAGTTGGAGATGACGTCACTTTGCCTTGTGAAAATGTGAAGACGGTCAGCAAGAATGTGAAAATACTACATGGCTCTTCAGTGGTTCAGGGAGCAGATCAACAGTAGAGCTGATTAAACTTGGGCAGATTGGTGTAAAGTCCAAAACTAAATCAGACAGACTGAGTGTTACAGAGAACTGTTCTCTGGTTATAAAGAAGGTCACAGTCGAGGATGTTGGTCGTTACACCTGCAGACAGTTCATATCAGGACAACAACAAGGTCCAGACTCTCTGGTTTATCTGTCTGTTATTATCAGTGAGTATTTCCATCATAATGTTTTCAGCTCAAACTGTCTTGTTAGAACAATATACTGAAACATTACAATAATTATGATCACAGTGATGAAGATAACTTTACTCTTGTTGTCTTTCTCTCACAATATCTCCATCTTCACCAGTGACTGAACGTAAGGACGCTGATGAGGTGACGTTAACCTGTTTTGTGTTGAAACATGAACAGTTCTGTAATCACACAGTGAAGTGGCTGTATGAGGGTAAAGATGTGGACAAAGATAACAAAGACATGAAGACATCACAGTCTGGCTGCTACGCCGCTGTTTCTTTCCTGGATTCTCATTTTAGTTACAAATCAAAGTCTAACTTGAAGTGTGAAGTGACAGATGGTTCTCTGAAAAGTGCAGCTGTTCACCTTCAGCCCTCAGTCCTCAGGTGAGAAAACAGGTGAGAATATGCTGAGCTGTTCAAGATGACTAAAACCACCAAAACATTTGTTTATTTGATGACTTTTTAAGATGACATCATTCTTTCTCATTTAGTGACAGCAGATGGTAAACATGAGGGATTTTCTAACTGAACAGTTTCTTGGTTGTGATATTTCATTCATGCAGGTGACGCACAAACAACAACAACAACAAAACTGAAAACACAAAATCAGTTACAGCCACAACAACAACTAATGATACTTCAACAAAACTACAAGGTAGTAACTCATCTTTCTCTAGAGTCTCTCTGTCTTCCTGTCAGCCTCTTTCTCTCCCCATACTGAACTAAAACAAACTTTTTTATTGTTTGTTTGTTGACTTTTTAACTTTCTGGAAAGACAAAATTTAGACGCTTTTATCTAATCATTTGTAAGTAAAGTTTTTTTTCCAGTCCCTCTGTCCTCTTCTGGAGTCTAAAGTCTGAATGTCAGAGCGACGCTCGGCTGTGGGTGGAGATATTCTCTTATTCAGTCAGTCTCACTCAGTTGTTGTTGCTCAATCCACAAGATCCACTGCTGCTCACAAATCAGACGACTACATTCACAGTTAGCAAAGACATGCGGGAAAACTGTGAGCTGATGAAAGTCTGTGATTCGTTGCTACTTTAGCTGCAGGATTTCAAACAGAACTGAACTGTGCAGTCAAAATGTTTCTAATGTTTTCAGAATCGTTCTGGAGGTTCATCATTGTGTCTGTGGGTTTAGCAGCACTCATAATAATTGTTGTGGCAGTCAACATCTGGACAAGAACTAAAGGTGAGAACATTCACAGATGAAACTCAGAAACAGGAAGTTTTGATAAACCTGGATTTTCACTGTGGAAACTAAAGTCGACTCTTTCTCTTTTCTTTTCAGGGACAAAAACACAGATGGATGAAAACACAGTGAGTTTATAATGTTTTTACAGTTGGTACTTTACACAGCAAACCAGTGTTTGTGACATCTGTTCTTCATTCTGAAGTGTAGATATAGATAGAAGAAGACAAACAGAAACAGGAATCACTCTAGTGACTTTAAACAATGCAGATAGATTATTTTTATTTCCAAAAAACAACGTCCACGTTACTGTACTACTATAAAATCTAGTTCCAATGCAAACTGTCCAGCAGCCAGTCAGATAAAGATCAGATCAGACAGTAACTAATGGTGCGTTCAGGGTCTGCTGACTCAACTGTGAACTGTGGTCAGTTTCAAAACATCAGCAGTAAACTGGGAGGAACATTTTGGATTTGGGGTACCACATAAACTCTCCCTCTCTGGTCAGTCAGCTGCAGGAACATGAACACTTGATTTAATATACTTTGTATTTATGTTCTTTGACTTTTAATTAATGACTTAATTTCCTTCTGCGTGTCCTTCGTTACCACAGAAACACTTCCTCTCTCAGTGGCAGAAACATGTAACAGTAGCTGACGGTGCGTTCAGGTGCTGTCAGGTTATTTCTTATCTCCTTGTGTTAAATGTGGGTCAGTGATGTGAAAGCTGTCAGTTAAAGTGTGTCAGAGTGAGGGTTTGTTTGTGTTTCACAGGTGAATAATGATGAAGATGAAGATGATGGTGTGGTGAACTATGAAAACGATGGAGACCCTTCTGCCTCTGTCAGACTCCACTGATCAACAACTTCCATATCAACATCAGCTCATCAGAGAAAAGACTCCACTGCAGTTAAATAACAGCACATTTACACGAGTAGTTGAAGCCTTTAGAGAACAAAGATCTCATAAGATCATTTTTAGATTTTTATTACTGATTGTTTTTGTTTTTATTTATCAGTGTGAGAAATGTTTGTGTGTTTTGTGCTCAGCTGTTTCTGTTTCAGTCTGACTTTGAACAACAATATTCAAGTCTTGATTTCATCTCATATCAGGAAGCCCACTGTGAGTTTTATAAAATGTCTTTTCCTGCATCAGTTGTGAAAATCTTTATTTTCTGCAGCCAGTTCAGAACACAGCAGCTGGATTTCAGCTTCATTTAACAGGAACGAGCATTTAACTCTTGTTAACTTCCTTAAATCGTCTTCCAGCTGAAGAATTCAGACCTGATTTTAAGGTTCACTGTTTGTGTTTGAAGCTACAGCAGCTTGAGCTCAGTTTCATGTCTCTGTGTACAGAAGAACTCATTTTAATTCACTTTCATTTAACATTGTTGTTGACATATTTGTTGGGATGTGTGTGTGTTTGGCTTGAATGGGTTTTCAGCCTTAATGGAGTCAGTAACAGTCTCCTCTTTATCATATCTGGTAATATATTAACTGCAAATAAAGAAATGTTTACCACTTAATTCTACACTGTGTTTTGTGATTCCTTCACTGTCAGACATCAAGACTTGAATCCAAACTCAGACTCGAGGCAGACAGGTTATAAATAAAGTGTTTTATTAACACCTTGGAAAGGTAAGGTGAAAGGGTGGCTGGCTGGTGAGAGGGGCAGGGCTGATGAGGTTGAAGACCAGAGAGTGACTTGACTGAGACGGAGAAACAAAAGCAAAACACACCAAGCATGCCACATCCATCCAAAAGAAAAAAAACACTCTCACTCCCATATTCCCACTGGCCAAATGTGTGTAAATACAGACAGTGTAAATGCACCTAATGTGACTTGAGAATGCACAAAAATCTAATAATTCAGGTTACTTCTTCTAAGCTCTGGATGCACATGACCACCTACTCTGACTTAATTTGAATCTGAAAACATTTCACACATCTTAAATGTCCGACTTGTCGTGTCTTCAGTGACTTGCAGAGATATTTCCTTTGAAAACAACATGAACAGACCTGCTGCTACATATTGTGGAAGCTTGATGCTCTAAGTCCAGACAGTTAAAGACGGTTCAGTCAGGACGCTCATCAATGTTTTAACTGTTGCAACTAGTCTCAGGGACCCCAAACCTTCCAGGAGTTAAAGTAGTTTTCATCAGGATTCAATAAACGCCTCTTTGTCTTATGTCCCAATAAAGAGTCAACTGTCGGTTCCTGTGAGCCTCGTGTGTTTCTGATGTTTATCTGGTCATCATTAGAGGGTAAAACCTGCAGAGCTCTGCTGCTGTTGTTAACCACATCCTCACTGAAACACATCCTCTTCATATCTCTGAACAAAAATACCTGCAAAAATACAATGATATCACCATCTAAATAAGAAGTTGCAGTTTTGCAAACATTTATCTTAACTAACAATCTTGACACCTTCAACTTCTTCATCTTCTTCTTTTCAGGTGGTGAAACTCGTCATTGTCACAAATACAGCGGACTGAACAAACTGTGAACTTGAGCCTTAATATAGTTTGTTTGTTACTGGACAAAACCAACCTGCAGATTTGAATGGAGAGCAGTGAAGCCAGTTTTGGTCCCATGAAATACTACAGGGCTACTTCCTGTTGGCACCAGCGTCTACTGCGCATGATCCACAGCATAACTGTGAAGAAACTGCCAGAAACACAGTAATTATAGCAGCTGCACAAACAAAAGTGTGTGATTGTCACTGTTTAATCTGCCCACCTACAAGGTTCACCTGAAAAACACCAACGCAGCGTCACTGATGGCTGAAAGTTTCTTTAGATTAACAGAGAGTTTATAATCTAACCAATACAGTTACATTGGTCATGTGTGACGGGGTGTCTCAGGGTTTTGACGTCATATTGGGGCCTACATGGATCCATGCAGGCTTTGGTCAGCTTCACTGTTTGATCTCTGGGTTACCCCCTTTGTCTAAAACAGACTAAAAGTCACTATGAAAGTGACATCATCCTAACCACAGGAAGTAGCTGCAGCGTCTCTCTACTAAAGCACTAGTTTAGAAACTCAGACAGTTCTGAGCACGAGAACAAGAGACAGAAGAAGGAGAGTGTTGTATATCCACGAACATGAAACTGTTAAAAAAAAACATGTGAACTTTAATGCAGTATTCTGATGTTTTAATATTGTTTTCTATCAATATATTCTAGATTTTCATTTAGCTGATGCTTTTATCCAGAGAAACTTACAATTGCTTTATATGTCAGAGGTCACACGCCTCTGGAGCAACTAAGGGTTAAGTGTCTTGCTCAGAAACACAATGGTGAACGTGTCACAGTGGGGGATTGAACCGGGGTCTCTCACACTAAAGGCATGTGTCCACTGCACCATCACCCCCCCAAATAGTAGTTTGCTACTTAACCACAAGAGCCTGCATTCAAAGACTCACAGGAAGTGAGCCTCCAACCTGCAGATAGCATAGAGTTTATTTAGCTTATGATGAAAATGTGTGAGATATTAACAAGTGATGAACGTGACGTTTTTAAGATTAAAGAAGGATGTGAAATAACTGGCAATGATTGAGGACGCTAAATTACTACAATTTCCCTAATCATGATTGATTTACTGATTTATTAGATAACTGATTTATTAGATGGCTGATTTATTAAGTAAAAAGAAAGTTAAAATCTAACAGTATCAACGTGTGTTGCCTCTAACGACTGTATTACTTGTGATAGATGTATTGATTGATTGATGTATTGTAATGTGATCAGCTGTGCTTACTGATCAATTGATTCAGTTCATGATGATTTATTTCTAAGCTCACTTTAAAACTTAGTTTGGACTAAGTAGAGAGGACGTTGCAGGTATGTGGGTGAGATGGGAGCTATTTCTGAATGTCAAAAGGAAGCCATACATGGGGCCCTCTGTGAAAAGGCAGGAAGACGGACAGGCATGTATTAACCGCATGTATTAAAAGATACCTGATCACGCGTGGACTGAATGCGCACCAGAAAACATCCAATCACAGAGTACTTGACATGCTTTGTCTGAGTGAACAGTGTAGGACGTCCAATCACAAAAGGACATGTCTGCATGGACACTAGAGATCAACCAATCCCAGCAAGCGTTGAGCATCCGAAGTATACTGTCACATCCTGTCTGTTTATCTATGTAAGCTGTAGCTTTTGGTATTATAATACACATTCCTCTGTTCTTTTTCTTTCACTGGGACCTTTTTAGCTTTTGTGTAAACTGAAGTTTATTAAAGAAATTTCCTTTGGGCCTGTTGCTCAAAGGTACATTTTTATTTGCTATTCACATCACTTGTCACTGATCGATCGCTGCGTTCCATCACATCAATTAAACGCTTTTGTGGTGCAGCAGCGATCAGCTGATTTTACTCAGGGAGCCTCCGGCTGCAGCTGTGGCTGCTTCAGGTGTAGTTGGTTTGATCGGCTGGACATGCAGCCTCTCTTTTCCTCTGTTTGTGAGTCTGTAATGTAGTTAAGTGACCTGTTTAAACAGACTCCTTTCTCATTTTTTACTTGTGACTGTCCTTTTTCAGAGGTTTGCGACTCACAAATAAAAGAAAAAGCTAGGATGACCTAATTAGGATGAGGCGGATCTGATGCAATTTCCCAATACTTATTATGTAACAGTTATTTGAAACAATAACAAAAAAAAATATTGACCAGAAGAACATTAAAATAATAATAGGCTACCAATCAACTACTATGGCTTCAACAGGTGGCATTTTATGCAAGGGATCAAATGAAGTACTCTGAAGTATTGGTATCAGTATCACCTTAAGCGTACTGGTTTTGGTACTGGTATCGTAAAATTTTAAAACACCCAACATTAGTGATGATACACGAAAACTGGACGAGAAGATTTTAACACTATTTTGAAGAAACATGAAATGCTGAAATATATGAGCGGGGGTCTACAGGTCCTCCTTCAGAAATTTGGAGCATTAAACACTTAATTTCCTGCATTCTGGTGACATTTCCTTCTCCAAGTTACAGTGGAAATGTCTTTGTTTATATAAAGAAATGCAGCTGGCAGCTAAAAATTCATCAATATAAAACTATGACAAAATATAATACAGTAATCAGCAGCTTGTTTTTTGTTTGTTACTTCTATTGGACAGTGCATATTTGTTTCTTCTATATGTAAAATGCATTGCACGTTTTCCTTCCTCGGTGCAAGCTATTTTTCAATACATTTGTTCTAAAAACAAACGTTTTTAAAAAGTGATGGGGATGAAATCAGCCATTTCAAAATGTTACCAGTGTAAATGACACATATGAGTAAAAATAATCTGTGATTTGTGATGTCTGTTCAGAGAAATCTTCATGTGTATTTAAGCAGCCATCGTGCCCAAGGTACAAGACATGATAAAATACCATAAACGTTGTCATGACCCTACATGGAGAAAATGCTTACTGTACTGCAGACTGTAATAAAAGGCATGAGTCATGTTTCATTTGCAGAAACAAGGAGACAAACAAAATCAGCTTTCAAATAAATGATAGCATTTACATGGTCATTTATATAATTTCAGTAGCATTTAATCTACATTTATGTCGAACAGAGTAAGTTAGTTGTTTAAAGGCATTTAGGCCTAAAAGCAAAATAATTAAATCTTTAGAAAGTTTAATTTATGATTCTGATATTAATTTATGCTCTAACCTAAGTTCAGTCAGGACGCTCATCAATGTTTGAACGGTTTGTTGCAACTAGTGTCAGTGACCCCAAACCTTCCAGGAGTTAAAGTAGTTTTCAACAGGATTCAATAAGCGAGTCTTTGTTTTATGTCCTATTAAAGTGTCGACTGTCTGTTGCTGTGAGCCTCGTGTGTTTCTGATGTTTATCTGGTCATTATTAGAGGGCAGAACTTAATAGATAATTAAACGTGTACAAAAACATATAAACTTATAATACAGAAGGCCTCACTGATGTAAAACACAGAGTCCATTTCCTCTCATCTTGGCAGAGTCTTGTTCTGACAGCCTGGGACAGGTTAGTTATGATCCAAGCTCCGTGGGGTCTCTAATATAACTAATGTTACTGGCTGAGATAAATAAATAATAAGCCAAGATAGAGAGAAAACGAGAGAGACAGAGACGTCATGGCTCATTGTGTGGTCTAACACTTTCTCTCTCTCTCTCACAGCAGCCCTTTACTTGCCCAAGATGTTGCGATATTACCTCAAAGTTTAGTTTGAATAACCTGAAACATGCAAACAAAGACAAATTATTTAAGGACAGACCGCAATTCCACCTTTCATGGTATCAAATTAAAGTGTGATTATTTTACACACTGCTAGCCGCCAGCACACAGTAGCAAGCAGATTATCATGTGTAGTGTTCTTCTAATTGGAGGATGCATCATAAATAAACAAATACATAAACAACAGCATAACAACCAAGCAGCAGTCAGACAGAGTCTAATACAGCAGGTATCATCCTGCATTACAGTTAGGTGGCTGCCTGGTGGAGAAGTGCAGCCATCCTGTCAAAATGACACAGCATAGTTCATTTGGAAAACATTTTGTCTTTTTAATATAAATAATGCTAAATAAATACAAAATACTTTTGTGATTCAAAATTATGTTTGTTGGTAAAAGAATTAGTGACCCCCACAGGTTCATGATTTTACTGCTTCCATGGGAGTTTAGACCTGAGCACGTAACTCGAACCCTGGATTAGACGGGTCCCTGTTAAGATGTGGGCACAACAGTCTCTGATATCCGTTGCTTGTCCTACATGAGTCCCATTTTGTCCAGACAAGACCTTCAGGAGCAGCTTTAAGTCCAAGCTGGGCCTACATGGCTGTCCTGGCCCTCTTTTCTTTCCTCTGGGTGTTCACCGCACCCGCAGTGGTGCCTGGTCCGGCTGATCTGCCTGGTGATCGTCTAAGATCCGCTGCTCTTAAATCCAAAAGCCGGCTTCCTTTTCCAATAACTGTATTTCTGTCATAGGTAACACATGTTTCAGCAATAAAGCCAGAACAAAACAAGGAACAGTTTGAAAGTTTGACAGCAACAATATGATTGGCTCACAGAGGTTGTGGCAAATTCTGATTGGTTTAACTGAAAGAATGAACGCCCTCAATCTAACGACGGAGTTGGAAGCAGAAAAAAGAAAAAGAGGGGGCGGGTGAGAAATAGAGTCAGCATGAACGATGTCTTCCTGATTCAACTTCTGCTGAGCTTCAATTCTCAGGAAAAAATATCTGCAAAGATAAAATGAGGAACCAGCAGATCTCAGAGCAGTAAAATATCATCTTATCTGTGTTCTTCAGCAGCTGCTACAGTATCACCATATTGCACCATGGACATCAGGAGTCAGATTCTGGTGGGAGAGGAGTTTGACTCTTCACCTGTCTGTTCATGTGTGCTGTCAAACATCACCATGGATCCTGTCTGTTTTCTAATAAACACTATCTGAAGAAAACAAGTTGCATCATTGCAAACATTTATCTTAAGTAACAATCTTCACACCTTCAGCTTCCTCTTCTTCTTGTTTTCAGTTGGTGAAACACGTCATTGTCACAAATAGACCTGAATGAACAAAGTGTGAACTCTGACGGCTGCATCTCATGTTGCTGATCAAGAATTTGGGGTCTCTGTCAGTCACTGTGGATGAGAGAAAATTACATTTCAAAAAGTGAATATTGTAAGTTCTTGGACATCGATAAGAAATTCAGAGAGTCACTATGATGAAGTGACATCATCCTAACCACAGGAAGTAGCTGCTGCGTCTCTCTACTAAAGCACTAGTTTAGAAACTCAGACAGTTCTGAGCACGAGAACAAGAGACAGAAGAAGGAGAGACTCATGATGATTGAGTTCAAATGGATTTCTTTATTTCTTCCAGCGGTGCTTCAGTTTACAGGTAAGAATACATATATCACATATATAAATGGAAGGCACATTGTAAAAAATAACTTGATCAATATTATTAAAGATTCTTTATTAGCTACATTTGATTTAACTAAGAAAACCAAATCTGTTGTTTCTAATGTGGTGAGTTTAGTGAACTCTTGGAAACTAAGGATAAAGAAATAATCGTCACTAACTATGAACATAACAGACATTTTCTCATTTCACTTTATTTTTCATCATTTTCTCAACAGCAGCAGCTGAAAAACTTATCCCCTCCTTCACTGTCAGAGTTGGAGATGAAGTCACTTTGCCTTGTGAAAATGTGATAGACGGTCAGCAAGACTGTGAAAATACTACATGGACCTTCAAGGGTTCAGTAAGCAGATCAGCAGTAGCCCTGTTTGAACTTGGGCAGATTGGTGAAAACGCTAAATCTAAATCAGACAGACTGAGTGTTACAGAGAACTGTTCTCTGGTTATAAAGAAGGTCACAGTCGAGGATGTTGGTCGTTACAGTTGCAGACAGTACAAACAAAAAGAAGGACAACATCAAGGTCCAGACTCTCATGTTTATCTGTCTGTTATTATCAGTGAGTATTTCCATCATAATGTTTTCAGCTCAAACTGTCTTGTTAGAACAATATACTGAAACATTACAATAATTATGATCACAGTGATGAAGTTAACTTTACTCTTGTTGTCTTTCTCTCACAATATCTCCATCTTCACCAGTGACTGAACGTAAGGACGCTGATGAGGTGAAGTTAAACTGCTCTGTGTTGACGCGTGAACAGTTCTGTAGACACACAGTGAAGTGGCTGTATGAGGGTAAAGATGTGGACAAAGATAACAAAGACTTGAAGACATCACAGCCTGTCTGCTACGCCACTGTGTCTTTCCTGGATTCTCATTTTGTTAACAAATCAAAGTCTAACTTGACGTGTGAAGTGACAGATGGTTACTCTGGAAAAGTGCAGCTGTTCACCTTCAGCCCTCAGTCCTCAGGTGAGAAAACAGGTGAGAATATGCTGAGCTGTTAAAACCACCAAAACATTTGTTTATTTGATGACAGCAGATGGTAAACACGAGGTATTTATTAACTGAACAGTTTCTTGGGTTGTGTTATTTAATTCATGCAAGTGACGCAAAAACAACAACAACTGAAAATACAAAATCAACAACCAATGACACTTCACCAGAACTACAAGGTAGTAACTCATCTTTCTCTGGAGTCTCTCTGTCTTCCTGTCAGCCTCTTTCTCTCCACATACTGAACTTCATTAATCTACTTTTTATTTTATTCATTGTCTAATTATTTTTTACATGTTTCTACTTTCTGCCTTTTTGATGGCAAAACATAAAATAATCAAAGCCTCTTTAATTAAGTCACTTTCTAGAAAGACAAAACTGACCATTCATTGTATAAAACAGAAAATAGGAAGTGATCGAGAAAATTATTATTGATTATTGATTGTATCTCTCTCCTCTTTTGAAGTCTAAAGTCTGAATGTCAGAGCGACACTTGGCTGTGGAGATATTTTCTTATTCAGTCAGTCTCAGTCAAAAGTCTTCACACAACACAAAATAACAAAATAAGATGTTGTTCTCTTTCCAGATCAGAGGTGGTTCATAATTGTGTTTGTGGGAGTTGCAGCACTCTTAATAACTGTTGTTATTGTTGTTGCTCTGGTCAGATGGAAGAAAACTAAAGGTGAGAGCAACCACAGATATTATAAACAAGAAGTTTTGATGAACCTGGATTTTTATTGTTGAAGCTAAAGTCGACTCTCTTTTGTCTCTTCAGGAAAAAAACCCCAGATGGATGAAAACACTGTGAGTTTTACGGCTGAGTAATCAAATGTTTCTACAGTTATGACAGAGCTGAATCAGCTGCTCTCTGACAGAGTCATCCAAATCTAAACAGCCTTCACAGAGCCAGTGTTTGACCACATGGAAGTAGACTCTGTTTGTTTGTTGTTTTCAGGGACGGAGCTTAAACCCTGCAGTGAGTCCAGAAAGCAGTCAGGACACGGTGAGATCTCACACTACACCCAGGACAAAGTTACACTCACTGTTTTTAGATTTGTTGTTCAAAATGTAGCTCTATGAGACACACAGTGACTCTTGAATCTAAGTTGTTTCTGCAAGAGAAGAAGTGGGGAGTCTGATGATGCAGCTGGACGACACCAGAACAGACCAGAACACAATCAAGTCCACATGTTACTGAGCAGCCATTATGTTGTCTTCTCTGTGTAGGCTGATCCTGAAGATGGTGTTTCCTACGCCTCCATCAGCTACACCAGGAAGACCAACAGTAAAGGCCGGGTAAGCTGTCTGATTGGTTCTAGTGATGATGGCAGTGAATGAAAACGCTTCTCTCATTTAATGTTGTGTAATTTCTGTGTTGTGCTGTTTGTCTCTTTTCCAGGTTCTGGGTAAAGATGGTGATGATGAAGATGATGCAGTGACCTACAGCAGCGTGAAAGCTTCCTCTTCTTCTGCTGGAGCCTCAGCTGAACCCAGCGACCTCTACGCCACCGTCAACAAACCAAACAAATAAGAGACCACAGTGTAGTTACAGCTCATATCATTACAGGTCATTTACACTGAGAACTGATAAATGTTTTATTATTTGAATTATTTTATGATAATATATGGGACATTTAGCTTGATGAACTTGCTGTCAGGCACTTTAATGTGCTAGTGCTGTGTTGTAGTTAAACATGTATTAGTTTTTACTGTTATTTCTGTATCAGCTGTTATTGTTTGATATGCAGTCATTTTAACATCTATATCTCTGTTCAGGTTATTTTTTATGTTCCTGTATGAAAGTAATTAAAGCAAACTAAGAGGAAGTGGGACAACGCTCATCTTGACTGAGTCTCTTTTGAGAGTTGAATTAAACAGCTGAATGAGAGGAAAATGTGGAAACAACACAAGGTTTAATTTTTCACTGTTAATTCCAGATACTTCAGGTCAGTGTGAACTTCATACCAGCTCATGTCAGCCATCCGAGAAGGAGGTCTGTCTACATTTATAGCAACAACTGACATATGAGAGAAAATGGAAAGGACAGTCACTATGAGGAAGTGACAAATGACTAATTAGAGGAAGCAAATACAACATTTCTCTTGTGGTGGCAGGCCGGTCCGTCCCCAGGGTCCCTTCCTGCTCTTCTGCCCCCCACTGCTATTGCAGTAATAAAATGTGATGCACACTCTAACAAAACAGATTCCATTTCCACAGGAAATGCTGCAGCGGTTGCGGCTGCTCGGCTGGTGTTGCCCGAGGACTGCTGAGTGTCTGCAGCACCCGCACTCTGGGGGCGATGTCATGAGCGGCTTCCTCACAGTGACCCTCTGCTTCATACTTCATACATTTAAAATATATTACAAATACATTATTTTTCCTCATTGTTCACAGTGGACTGTTAAGTGTGTGGAGAAAACATTGAACATTGATTATTACAAATCCATAAAAACAGCGACACCTGGTGGGCCGAATAAAAAGTGTATATGCAGACAATGCAGACCTCTGCTTCCCAAACATACAAACACACAGCGCTTAGACTAGGAAAGAGATGCTGAAATCTCTGCCCAGCTACATTGCTCAAGGTATACGGCCTGCCGTAATAAAATGGCGGCTAGAAAGTAAAAATGAAAACATTACCAAAACTTATATTAACAATCGAAATAACACCAAACAGCTACATAACATAATTGTATTAACATTAAATAATATGCGTTAACAGCTATAACAAAAGATATTGCAATATCTCTTTAACTCAGTCTCTAAATTATTAAACAAAAAAGCTTTTAAAACCTCGTAATTAGCAAATTACTTAATAAAAGATCTATTAATATATAGGCTTTATATTACTTTATATCTCCCTCAACTCAACTTTATGTATTTTATTTAGTTTCTTTTATCATTCATTGTATTTTTATTGTTGTTTATGTTTTACTGTTCTGTACTTGTGTTTTATTTATCCCCGTCTGCTTAGTCTTTACATTTTTTGTATTGCCTTGTCTATTAGTGCATATAATTTTCTTGTGATGTTATTTATATTCACTGCTTGATTGTGGTTAATAAAGTTTTAAAAAATACCAAAAAACTCCTCACTACGGAAGTAACTATTGGTTTTCTTAAAAGTCGCTAGAAATTGCTAAATGTCTTCATCACCTAACTTGCATAGTTGGTCATATGCATGTAATTGTGATGGACGCTGTAGGATAAATGAATAACGTCATGGGAAAGAAAAGTGGATATGAATATGTTTAGAACTACAACCATGTAGTTGCACATGCGTGTGTCATCTGTGGTCTCTGACTGCAGCTGGGAGGGACGGCTAACTTATACTCCTGCGTAGGGTCTACGTGCGTACCTACGCCGTAGGCTACGCTCGTAGACATGCATTTATACTTGATTCACTGTGTTACAGCCACCGTTTGGCTGCTAATAAATGTTACTTCAAAGTGCGGGATACTTCCAGCTGGCTCGGAGGCATTGCGAGGCTACCCAGCCGACCAATCACAGAGCTTACGGTCCACGTCGACTCGACGTGTAGTTACATTTTTGAGGAGGTGCAAGTCAGGCGACGGCATAGCCTCTGCGTAGCACCGTAGCCTACGCCGTCACCTACGCCGACACCTACGCCGACACCTACGCCGTCGATTTGATGCAGAAGTATAAATTACACTTTGGTGAGGACTCATGGGTGCTTTGGGACGGAGGAAGTGCCCCCGGCAGCTCTCGCTGCTCATTGAGAGGAGTAAGAACGATACGTGCTTTGATGTCAGAGTCTCCAAAAGTATCCATAACACCAGATAAAGTGGCTAGAGTTGTCGCTAGTAGATTCTTTGAAAAAGACGGGTCAGAAAACTTATGAAAAATAACAAATAACAGATAAAACTGCAAGTATGTTTTTACATTTGCTAGATTTAAACTGATCAGCCATAACATTATGACCACCTGCCTAATAATGTGCAGGTACCCTTTTTGCCGCTAAAGCCTTGACCTGTCCAGACAAGGACTCCACTAGACCTTCTAAGGTGTACTCTGGCATCTGGCCCCAAGACATTAGCAGCAGATCCATTAAGTCCAGTAAGCTGTGTGGTGGGGCCTCCATGGATTGGACTTGGCCAAACAGGACAAGCCACAGATGCTCGGTTGGACTGATATCTGGAGAATTTGAACTCATTGTTTGCTTCAAACCATTCTTGAATCATTTTTGCTTTGTGGTGAATTATCCTGCTGAAAGACGCCACTGCCATCAGATAATCCTGTTTCCATGAAAGGGTGTACATGGTTTGATGATGCCCCAGGTCATCATCAGAGGGTCAAACCTCCAGAGCTCTGCTGCTGTTGTTGACCACATTCTCACAGAAACACTTCCTTTTAAATCTCTGAACAAAAATAACTGCAAAGATAAAATGAGGAACCAGCAGATCTCAGAGCAGTAAAATATCATCTTATCTGTGTTCTTCAGCAGCTGCTACAGTATCACCATATTGCACCATGGACATCAGGAGTCAGATTCTGGTGGGAGAGGAGTTTGACTCTTCACCTGTCTGTTCATGTGTGCTGTCAAACATCACCATGGATCCTGTCTGTTTTCTAATAAACACTATCTGAAGAAAACAAGTTGCATCATTGCAAACATTTATTGTAACTAGCAATCTTCACACCTTCAACCTCTTCTTCTTTTCAGGAGGTGACCAAAGTGCACAACTGGACACAGTTTACACTTGCCGAGTAATGACGTAATGACGGTAAAACAAAAGTGGCTAAAATGTTGCATTTAAAGCAGAAACAAAATGTCTGATCTGAGAGGCCACACATGCACCTGATGAAATCAATCAAAGGTAAAATGGACTGCATCAGGTCATTCAGCTCATCATAGAGAGCTACTGTGGTCTAGTCTGTGTCTGGCAACTCGTCTGAAAACACATCAGTGACTCATGTCCTTCAACTCCACATGAACCACAGCTTCCTCCTCTGCTGCATCTTTAGAGAAATTTGTGTGTGTGTGTGTGTGTGTGTGTGTGTGGGGGGGGGGGGGGGGTACTTGTGCCTTTTTCTTTCCACTTCAAGCACTGATCAATTATTTTGAACTGAAGAGGAAGTGTTTTCATGAGAATGTGGTTAACAACAGCAGCAGAGCTCTGGAGATTTTACCCTCTAATGATAACCAGATAAACATCAGAAACACATGAGATTTTCTTCAGGTCTTGTACCTGTTACCATTTTCCTTCAAGCGGGTCAGTCTTGTACTTATAGTCCATGTTTGTCCTACTGACGAGAATACTGTAAACTTTGAGAGAACCACTGCATCTCTCTAAAAATACATTTGTATGTTGTCCACAAGCAGCAGGGTGCCTCGCTCTCTCTCTCTCCCTAGTTTATTCTCCCTATTCTCTCTTTTCGCTCAGTCTTCTCTGTGCTGGACCATTGACTGTCCTGGGACTTCTCTCTCTCTCTCTCTCTCTCTCTCTCTCTCCTGGCTGTCGTTACCTCATTCCAGATGTTTTGAATCTGGATCTATGTCCTCATGAAATTCGTCCTCTCCTCTCCTTTCTCTCTCTCTCTCTCAGTTCATTTTTGTTTACTTATCTGTGTGAATGGTGTGCCTGAGTTCTACCTCTCTACAGGTCTCCATTTTGGAGATGACATCGTGTGGCGACACAAGCCACGAGCACAGTAATACAACAAACAAACGGATGTTTAGAGAGAGGCAGTGGTTGTCATTTTTCTCATCAGTAGGACAAACATGGACTTTAAGGACGAGGCCGACCCGCAGGAAGGATAATGGTAACAGGGACAAGGCCTGAAGAAAACTGCATTTGTTTCTGATGTTTATCTGGTCATAAGAGGGTAAAACCTCCAGAGCTCTGCTGCTGTTGTTAACCACATTCTCACCAAAACACTCCCTCTTCAGATCTCTGAACAAAAATAAGTGCAAAGATAAAATGAGGAACCAGCAGATCTCAGAGCAGTAAAATATCATCTTATCTGTGTTCTTCAGCAGCTGCTACAGTATCACCATATTGCACCATGGACATCAGGAGTCAGATTCTGGTGGGAGAGGAGTTTGACTCTTCACCTGTCTGTTCATGTGTGCTGTCAAACATCACCATGGATCCTGTCTGTTTTCTAATAAACACTATCTGAAGAAAACAAGTTGCATCATTGCAAACATTTATCTTAAGTAACAATCTTCACACCTTCAGCTTCCTCTTCTTCTTTTCAGGAGGTAAAACACGTCATTGTCACAAATAGACCGTGGGACCAGACACAGTATGAACTCTGATGGCTGCATCTGAAGTTACTGATCAAGAATTTGGGGTCTCTGTCAGTCACTGTGGATGAGAGAAAAACTACATTTCAAAAATGTAAAAGTGAAAATTGTCACAGAGTTTTTGGCTGTTTGGACATCGACAAGAAATTCTGAGAGACTGAAATCTAAAACAGACTAAAAGTCACTATGAGGAAGTGACATCATCCTAACCACAGGGAGTAGCTGCAGCGTCTCTCTACTAAAGCACTAGTTTAGAAACTCAGACAGTTCTGAGCACGAGAACAAGAGACAGAAGAAGGAGAGACTCAGAGAATCATGATGGTTGAGTTCAAATGGATTTCTTTATTTCTTCCAGCGGTGCTTCAGTTTACAGGTAAGAATACATATATCACATATATAAATGGAAGGCACATTGTAAAAAATAACTTGATCAATATTATTAAAGATTCTTTAAGCTAAACTTTTCAACAAAGAATACACTTAGCACAAGACGAGTTTCAAACTACTGAAAACAGTATGAGCAGATACCACCACAACAGGATCTGTAGTTTACATTTTGACATTGATGAATTCGATATATCTGTTTCTTTAACCCCCGCTACCCTAGAGGATAAGTAATTGACCATGAGTGTTTGTATAACCCCCCTTCCCCCTCCTTCTCTCTGACACTTGTGGGTTCACTGTGGATGGAGATATTAACTTGTTTAGTCAGTCTCAGTCACTGAGGAATTCTCAGTCTGATTGTTAAATGTACATTTAACAAAGACATGCAGGCAAAGTAACTGATACAGAGACTTTTTCCCCCTGATTTATGTCATTTAGCGGTTTGTTTCACTAGTAAATGGTTGAATGTTTTGAAATGCTCTATACAGTGGCTGTTGACAAATCATTGTTTTGAATGTTTTCAACCCGAGCAACACAACCCATGACCACATAGTCCTTCATCTCATTAATTAAGAATTTTGCTGGTTTGTTTTGTTTGTTGTCAAACTAGTTACCAGATTTTGTTTTTACTTAAATACTATATCAAATATCTAATATTGTACCAAAAGTAACTTTTTGATTTGGTAAAAAAAATATCAAATTCATTTTTAAACATTTTTGTTATACATGGAAAATACAAGTTATTTACTGACTCAACAGTTGTGTTCTTTCATTTCTGCAGGTGACGCACAAACAACAACAACAATAACTAAACCAAGAACAACAACAACAACAACAACAACAACAACAACAACAACAACAACAACAACTAAACCAAAAACAACAACAATAACAACTGAAAACACAAAATCAACAACCAATGATACTTCAACAAAACTACAAGGTAGTAACTCATCTTTCTCTAGATTCTCTCTGTCTTCCCGTCAGCCTCTTTCTCTCCCCATAATAAACTTTACTTTTAATTTATACTTTATTCATTTAAAGAAATGTTGTTATACAGGTTTTTATTTTTGGTATTTTTATGTCAAAATAAAAAAAGAGAAAAACTTCTTTAATTAAGTCACTTTCCGGAAAGACAAAACTGGCCATTCATCGTAGAGTAAATGATAAAATAGGAAGTGATTGAATATAATTATTAATTTATTTTCAATCACTCAGTGAAAGAATGTATAAGACTGAAGTACAAGTCTTGCTCTAAAATGAAGGAAAATGACTCTTTTAATAAGCTCTGCTCTAAGGTGTTTTTTTCTCTTTAAAAAGTTTTGTCGGGTTTTTTTTATCTTGAAATAAAAAGCAAAAAATTGCATCTTCCCATTGAAGTAGTGGAGCATTTAGACACTTTTGTAATTAAATGAAAATAAAGTTACATTTTTAACTCCAGTCCCTCTCTCCTCTCTCTCTCTCCTCTTCTGAAGGCTAAAGTTTGAATGTTACAGTAACACTCAGCCAGGGTTCAAGTTATTATCAAAGCTTTGTGGGGGCCTCTGATATACTAATTAACGTTATTGGTGGAGATAAATAAATAAATAATAAGGGGAGAGAGAGAGAGAGAGAGAGAGAGAGAGAGAGAGAGAAATCATTGCTTATTATGTGATTTAACACAAACATACACACAGAGCAGTCCACTACTTGCCCCAGATATCTGCAATCTGCGGCCTGATGCTGGAAAAGTGCATCCATCCTGTCAGCGTAGTTGAGTAGGAAAGTATGTTCATGTAAGTCTGTTTATCTTTTTAATTTAAAAAGTACTACTTAGTAGGTACTAATCACAATGAAAAATACATTATTTGTGATTTTAAAAAAATGGTTGTTGATAAATGAATTAGAGACCCCCACAGATGCATGATTTTACTGCTTCCATGGGAGCTCAGACTCTCCTTATGGGAGCTCAGCTCAGCTCTCACGTAACTCGAACCCTGCAGTCGGCTGTGGTGGAGATATTCTCTTATTCAGTCAGTCTCAGTCAGATGCACTAAATAACATATAAAAAGTTGTCCTCTTAATTACAGACATTTAAACAGAAAAAGAAATGTGCTGCCTAAAAGTTTTTATTCTCTTTCCAGGTTTGTTTCTCATCATTGTGTTTGTGGGAGTTGCAGCTCTCTTAATAACTATTGTTAGTGTGGTTGCACACTTCAGATGGAAGAAAAATAAAAGTGAGCGCAACCACAGACATTATAAACAAGAAGTTTTGATAAAGCTGGATTTTCACTGTGGAAACTAAAGTCGACTCTTTCTCTTTTCTTTTCAGGGACAAAAACACAGATGGATGAAAACACAGTGAGTTTATAATGTTTTTACAGTTGGTACTTTACACAGCAAACCAGTGTTTGTGACATCTGTTCTTCATTCTGAAGTGTAGATATAGATAGAAGAAGACAAACAGAAACAGGACTCACTGTGATGATAATTTAATTACACCAACACAAACTACAGCCTCCAAAGAACACATAGATCTGAATCTACATGTCTTTGATACAGTGTCAATACAAATGAACGTGCTCTCAGACAGACGCTGTGGATTCTGCTTTATTTCAGCAGAGTAGGACTGGTTACCATGGCAATGCGCGTTCATGAGTTTGTTTATCATCAAACTCTCTGCAGAATCCACAGCGTCTGTCCGAGAGCATGTTAGGTGCGTGTTTTTAGCAGTACTGTAGAAGGTGTGACAACAAGCCTGTCAATATTTAAATATATATTGAAGAAAAATACTTTTCTAAGCCTAAATCTAAGACACGGAGTCTAGTTTATTTATCGGTAGAATGGTCAGAAGATGAAATAGTTATGCAGTTTTTTAACACCTTATACTTGAATATAACATAGGAGCCTCACACTCAGCAACTAGAGCCAGAGAAGGTTTTGAAGAGTTCCTTGTTTGCTGCTCTCATGTACAGTAAGTCTAGTTTAAAGACAAGAGAATGAGCAAAACTGGGTAAAGTGGTTAAACAAAGAATGACCTGCTGACTGAGAAATTATGAACCCCACTAGATGTATCAGTAATTGCAAAGTTGCAAACTCTGAGGTATTCTCAGGCAAGTAGCCCACACAGAACAAAAAACAATCAGCTGATCGAATGCACTTGTAGCAAATATGTACTTTCTATCAGTTAATGTTTTTCACCCTTTTGCCAATAAACATGTAATATCCACAAGACCTACGCAAAGGTCACAATAAATGACACCATCATTAGAGCTTCAAAACTATTCAGTGTATAGATAATTATTTTTTTATGTAACTTCTTAGTGAATGTCACATTTGTCTCTTAAAGAATTTCTCCAGCTCTGCCAGGAGTCTTTCTGGTCAGAGTGCGCCTCCCTATGGCGCCTCCCAGCGCTGGTGTGCTGGCATTTGATAACCAGCAGTGGAAGAAATCAAACTATGCGCGGATGCTTGTCAGAAGCATTAAACTTAAACAGTTGTTCGCTTGTATTGTGAGATGTGTGCTTTTATTTAAACAACTTCCTGTTCAACGTACTGAAATGCTTTTATACAACATACATTTTACTTGAGTGTGTGAGAGCGTTTTAGTTGTGTGTGTGTAAAAGCATTTTACTTGTGTGAGCTTTTCAGTATAGTATGTGAATGAGTTTGGTTTCATATGTGTATGTGAGAGGAAAAGTACACGTATATGCATGGTAATTCTGAATAATGTCCCTAGGGGCACCTCATACCCAGGGGCTGTGTAGGAAAACCGAGTACACAAAAAACACAGCTTCTGAGCCATGAGGATATATTTGCCGAATTTAACAAAAAGTGTATTGGATAAGAATTGCAAAGTAGTCGGTACATATTTTTAAGTAGGAAATCCGACTTCAGGTGGCATGCCATGGTACTTTTATCTAGTTGTAGGTCAGAAAATTCTGAGTTACCAGCTGCCTGGAACGCAGCATCAGCTGTGCCTCATTAACCTGCCTGGTGTGTGTTCTGTTGGTATTTAAGCCCTCAGTTCTGTTCAGTCCTTGTTGCTTCGTCGTCTAATGTTGAGTGTTCTGTCCAGTCCCTGCATTATTGATATTGACCCTGATGCCTTTGGATTACCTCAGTTTTCGATTTACTTTTGTTTAGACTTTGCCACGAACCTGTGTGAGCCTGTTTAGTTTGTTTGGTTAAATAAATCACCTGCACTGCATCCTGCTTTTCGTGTCTTGCATTTGGGTCCTAACCTGTCTGTCTTTTGCCCGCTGTCCTCCATTTCCCATTACAGATACTACCCCTCAATGTAGGTGGTCATCAAAGCAATGCCACACTGAACTTCCGCGATGTAATGTTCAATGGTAATGTTCACAGCAGTGACCCACATACAGCTGTCTCTTGATTTAAGTTAATATGTTTCAACATTACTCAGAATGTAAAGACAGATAAGCGGTATGAAAACCTTCCAGCTGTGTTTTCCTCTGCCGTTGTTGCTGCAGAGGTCTGTGTGACGGCAGGAGCAGAGGGCTCTGTGAGCGGGCGGCTGGCCGGCCTCACACGCTCCTCCCGCGGGTTGGTGCAGGCTTCCCCCGTAGCCACTGGGGAGCTCTTCTGAAAACTTTCAAGCACATTTTTGTTCCGCCATCACTTCTCGTAAAACTGTCAATATTCAAAATCAGTTGATTTCTCACCTCAAAACCTCTCAGAAGTGGATTTAGTGATGAAATTACATACGAAAACTGTAAAATATAAAACTTTCTGTTCCGCGCACAATGATGATGCAGTGTATAGTGACGATTTCTCTCAGTCTGCTGTGTTTTCACATCACATTTTAGTATCCCCTCAGCTCGCTTGGAACCTCGACAGAGGTGATACAAAAAAAAGTACCTGGAAGCAGGTACAGATACAACAAAGGCGAGTCGATGCGAGTTGAGCTGGTGCCATGCAGTGGAAAAGGGGCGAAAGACAGCAAGATGTTCATGATAAAACTTTACTATTTTTAATTCTATGCCATGTTCAAAATAATTCATACCCGTTGTAACTGTCCAATCCACTTTATTTATGTAGCACAATTTAAAAACAACAAGGTTACCAAAGTGCTTTACAGAGATGAAATAGAATATGCTCATGATAAATAAAAACAAAACAAAACAAATAACACCAACACTGACAGCGACAACGAAGACCACAGCAGCTCTCATGGTGAATTAAAAGCCAGGGAATAAAAGTATGTTATTAAACGAGATTTAAAGGTGTGGAGGTTGGGCGCCACTTTAACGTGAGGAGTTAAGTCATTCCACAGTTTGGGGGCAACTGCTGAAAAAGAGTGATCGCCCCTGGTCTTCAGCCTGGTCCTGGGCACGTTCAGCCGCAGATCAGCAGACCTCAGTGACCTTGGTGGGGTGTAAGTGTGCAGGAGCTCAGAGATGTACTGAGGTGCCAACCCGTTAAGTGACTTGAAAACAAACATTAAAATCTTAAAATGTATTCTAAAATGTACAGGGAGCCAGTGGAGCGAGGTAATGTGTTCGTGTTTCCAGGTTCCTGTTAAAAGACGAGCAGCTGCATTTTGGACTAACTGCAGGTGTGAGAGGGAGGTTTGGTTCACACCGATGTAAAGTGCATTACAGTAGTCCAAACGGGTCAAGATAAAAGCATGAATCACATGCTCAAGAAGATCAAAGAGGTTTAAATTTAGATAAATGCCTCAAATGATAAAAACTGGATTTAACCAGTGTTTATCTGCTTGTCAAGTTTAAAATCACTGTCAATTTTGATGCCTAAATTGGTGACTACTGGCTTTACGTATTGCTGCAGGGAACCAAGATTTATGGGAGTGGAGTCACAAACCCGGCTGGGTCCAAATACAATGACCTCAGTTTTGTCTTCGTTTAAAATAAAAAAAATTTAAAGACATCCAGGCCTTAATATCCTCGAGACATTCAAGTAGAGGAGTCAGGGTACTGTTTGCATTTCTTCTCAGGGGCAAGTAGATTTGCGAGTCGTCCGCATAAAAGTGGTATTAAATACCATATTTTTTAAAAATGTTTCCAAGAGGGAGAAGGTATAAGGAGAACAATAGTGGTCCAAGAACTGAGCCCTGAGGAACTCCACAGAGAGGGGGAGTGGTACATGACGTGAAGTCACCAAGTTTTACATAAAAAGATCGCTCAGATAAATACGATCTGAACCACTGCAGGGCAGTATCTCGGTTGCCCACAGAGTGCTCAAGGCGAGAGATGAGAATGGCGTGATCAATTGTATCAAAAGCAGCCGTAAGGTCTAAAAGCACAATAATAGCAGAGAACTGTAGTTAGTAAAAGATCATTAAAAACTCTTAAAAGTGCAGTCTTGGTACTATGAAAAGCTTTAAAACCAGACTGAAAATTTTCTAAAATACCTGTTTCTATACCATTTCAAATTCAAATGGTGAAAGAGGACTCTAATCACCTCTAAATTGAGAACAGCTGCAGCAGTAGTTCTCTAGTCAGTGATACTTTACTTTAATTAGGTTATTTTTTTCCTGCATGTCCTGCGTTACCACAGAAACACTTCCTCTCTCAGTGGCAGAAACATGTAACAGTAGCTGATGGTGCGTTCAGGTGCTGTCAGGTTATTTCTTATCTACTTGTGTTAAATGTGGGTCAGTGATGTGAAAGTTGTGAGCTAAAGTGTGTCAGAGTGAGGGTTTGTTTGTGTTTCACAGGTGAATAATGATGAAGATGAAGATGATGGTGTGGTGAACTATGAAAACGTTGGAGACCCTTCTGCCTCTGTCAGACTCCACTGATCAACAACTTCCATATCAACATCAGCTCATCAGAGAAAAGACTCCACTGCAGTTAAATAACAGCACATTTACACGAGTAGTTGAAGCCTTTAGAGAACAAAAATCTCATAAGATCATTTTGGGGTTTTATTATGGATTGTTTTTGTTTTTATCATTGTGAGAAATATTTGTGTTTTGTGCTCAGCTGTTTCTATTTCAGTCTGACAATATTCAAGTCTTGATTTCATATCAGGAAGCCCACTGTGAGTTTTATCAAATGTCTTTTCCTGCATCAGTTGTGAACATCTTTATTTTCTGCAGCCAGTTCAGAACACAGCAGCTGGATTTCAACTTCATTTGACAGGAAATATTTTTCTCTTTATTAAATCTGACAACAATATAAACTGCAAGTAAAGAAATGTTCACCACTTTAGTCTACATTGTGTTTTCTGATTCCTTCTTGTACTAACAGTGTCATAATGGAAATATTCTTTACTATGAATGTTCTGCCTCTACTAGTAGAACCACCTCCCTCCTCTTGTCCCCTTCTAGTAGTAAACCTTCCCTCTGGAGGACCTCTAACCTTCCAGCAGGGGCTCATTAATACTGACTCTAAGAACTTTAAGAAAGGGCTTTGACTGTAGCATAAGCACTATGTCGCCACCTAAAAAGAATTCTGTCATGGCCCTCCTACCTGACTTGTGAGCCATGTAAACAATTTGCCATTGCTGCACATTCATACCTGGCAGTGCATTGCTCTCACTACCTCTCATTAAACAGTCCGTCTCTGTAATGCACCTGAATGGAAATCTCTTCTAGAAAAATCCTCATAATGTCTGTTATGACTGCTACTGGCTGTACATGTCTGGCTGTGCTCATACTGAGGCTGCCTTTGTTTCACCTGGTACTGGATTTGAATCAACTGTGCTATTACTGGCTTATGATCAAGGATCTACTTTACTGACAAATTAAAGCGAAGCCCCTGTAAACAATATATTATTGTTGTTGTTATTCTCCAGCTGTAAATTATACTATGACTTGATTGAATGATGTTTATTATTAACTGAGAGATGTATTGTCATGTTACGTCAAGCAGGGAGCAGATAAAGATTCGGGCAGAGTGTGAATTATACAACGCCATTCGGGCAGGTCAACTTTTTATCCAGGTTGTAAAGGAAACCCAGTACAGCAGGTGCTTTCCTCAGTGAACTGAAGTCTTACAAAGCTTACAATACCTGTGCCTGCACTATCATCTCTAATTCATAATTCTTATCATTTCAGGTTTTAAATTTCAACTTACTCTTTTCTTAGCAAACATCTCATTTCCTCTAGCTCATGTTAACTATGAATGAAATGTAATCTGCGTTCAATAAAGTAGTAGTCATACATGTGAAACAACAAACCTGGATTTGAACATTTTTCAGTTACCTAGCCAGGTAAAACTCCCAAATTCCAGAGTGAAAACAAATGGCGTGCTTATTGTAAAACACAGGCGAGCCAACACTAGACAAAAAGGAATACACACACACACTTAAATACCCAAGAGAGGTGGAGGAAACGAGACACAGGTGGAAACAAAAATCAACTCAAGGACAGGAAGTGAACTGACAAAGACCCATGAGGAAGGATTTAACAAAAGAAAACAAGAAATCACCAAACTCAGGCTGTGGTTGAAAAGTCTTTTTTGCTTAGGAAGGTTCCTAACTGAGTAAAGTGACCCGCAAGTCTATTGAAGTGGCAGCCATGATAAAACTGGTCGAATTCTCTAAAATCTAAGGAAAGGTGCTTCAATGCTTCCTTTCTTATCTCCTATAGCATAGGGTACACCGGACCATCCTTTACGAAAGGAAATGAGATAATGCCATCCCAGAATTCCCTGCGGCAGTAACATTTAAAGCAACGCAAACTCAAATGATAAAATCCATTAACCACATTTAACTAAATCCTTGCAATACAGACGCATATTATGTTTACATTTCCTTTTTTTTTTTTTTTGGCTTTGCTGTAATCTAATACTGTATCAACACTACTTACCATACCATACCATAAAGTGTTGTATTTGAATTTTCTACAAATAAAAAAAAAAAGAAATCACCGACTGACGGATAAAGGATGTTGATCACCATGTAAGTTACCATTGGCTTTTAAGCCTTGTCTCTCTTATGTCATAACTTGCTAATATACAAATGTCTTGAACTGTCAACAATAACTGAGACCCATGTGCGAGAGATGTTAGTCTTGTAAAAAGAGCAAAGTGAGGATAATGTTGCAGCATGTAGGCTCACGTTGAATGCTCAGTTTGCATTAGTTATTTTTGGCCAACGTATTGTCAGCATTCAGCAATATCATTGGCCTAATTAATTATACTTCAGTCACAGATGCTGACAACCTTGTCTTAATAAAGGCAATGATCAAGCTGGATGTCCTCTACAGTAAATGTATTATTTACATACAATAATTGGGATTCATGTTGCTAAATATGGGTGGGCAGGAGGGTGAGCATTTTCAATGAGACAACCCTTTCCATCATTTGGTGACCATATGCCTTTTTGCAACCTTGGTAGTCTCATCGTGTTGTCCACCTTTAGATGGCCTGCATCAACACAACACGGGGCGCAGTGTCAGAGATGCGCTTTTTGAAGTCCATCTTCAAAACATTGTAGTTTTATCACGGCAGGCCACGTCAGTAACATCAGCCGTCGCATAATTCTGTCGTCTAGAAAAGAGCAGTCGGGTTCCCTTCGCTTCCTGAGTCCTTATGAATTCTCCTTTCCATCTTTCCAAGGTGGTTAGGAAAGGAGATTTTTTTGACTTTACGACCGCAGCCTTAGAACCAAAACCAGGACATCGAGGGGTTAAAGTAGTTTTGATCAGACTTTGAAAAGTGCCTATTTGTGCATATTCTTACCAAAACACTTCCTGTTCAGCTCAATCAGGAGAGACTTGATTAAAAAAGATGCTTACAGAGTAATTAAAAGGCCTTTTCCTCTTAACAGGAGAGTTTAAAAAATGTGAGAGGGGGAGAGTTTGAAAGTTTGACAGCAACAATATGATTGGTTCACAGAGGCTGAGGCAAAATCTGATTGGTTTAACTGAAAAAATGAACGCCCTCAATCTAATGACGGAGTTGGAAGCAGAAAAAAGGAAGAGAGGGGGCGGGGGAGAAATAGAGTCAGCATGAACGATGTCTTCCTGATTCAACTTCTGCTGAGTTTCCTTAATCTTAAAAAAAAGAGCTGCAAAGATAAAATGAGGAACCAGCAGATCTCAGAGCAGTAAAATATCATCTTATCTGTGTTCTTCAGCAGCTGCTACAGTATCACCATATTGCACCATGGACATCAGGAGTCAGATTCTGGTGGGAGAGGAGTTTGACTCTTCACCTGTCTGTTCATGTGTGCTGTCAAACATCACCATGGATCCTGTCTGTTTTCTAATAAACACTATCTAAAGAAAACAAGTTGCATCATCGCAAACATTTATCTTAACTAACAATCTTCACAGCTTCATCTTCCTCTTCTTCTTCTTTTCGCTTGGTGAAGCACGTCATTGTCACAAATAGACCTGAATGAACAAAGTGTGAACTCTGATGGCTGCATCTCATGTTGCTGATCAAGAATTTGGGGTCTCTGTCAGTCACTGTGGATGAGAGAAAAGTACATTTCAAAAATGTAAAAGTGAAAATTGTAACAGAGTTTTTGGCTTTTTAGACATCAACAAGAAATTCAGAGAGACTGAAATCTAAAACAGACTAAAAGTCCCTATGAGGAAGTGACATCATCCTAACCACAGGAAGTAGCTGCAGCGTCTCTCTACTAAAGCACTAGTTTAGAAACTCAGACAGTTCTGAGCACGAGAACAAGAGACAGAAGAAGGAGAGACTCAGAGAATCATGATGGTTGAGTTCAAATGGATTTCTTTATTTCTTCCAGCGGTGCTTCAGTTTACAGGTAAGAATACATATATCACATATATAAATGGAAGGCACATTGTAAAAAATAACTTGATCAATATTATTAAAGATTCTTTATTAGCTACATTTGATTTAACTAAGAAAACCAAATCTGTTGTTTCTAATGTGGTGAGTTTAGTGAACTCTTGGAAACTAAGGATAAAGAAATAATCGTCACTAACTATGAACATAACAGACATTTTCTCATTTCACTTTATTTTTCATCATTTTCTCAACAGCAGCAGCTGGAAAACTTCCCCTCTCCTTCACTGTCAGAGTTGGAGATGACGTCACTTTGCCTTGTGAAAATGTGATAGATGGTCAGCAAGAATGTGAAAATACTACATGGTTCTTTGTTGGTTTAGGAAACAAAGTCGTGAAGGTGTTTGAACTTGGGCAGATTCACAATGAAGCCAAATCTAAATCAGACAGACTCAGTGTTACAGAGAACTGTTCTCTGATTATAAAGAAGGTCACATTCGATGATGTTGGTTACTACACCTGCAGACAGAACAAATCAGGACAACCTCAAGCTCTAGACTTTGTGGTTCATCTGTCTGTTGTTACCAGTGAGTATTTCCATCATAATGTTTTCAGCTCAAACTGTCTTGTTAGAACAATATACTGAAACATTACAATAATTATGATCACAGTGATGAAGTTAACTTTACTCTTGTTGTCTTTCTCTCACAATATCTCCATCTTCACCAGTGACTGAACGTAAGGACGCTGATAAGGTGACGTTAAACTGCTCTGTGTTGAAATATGAACAGTCCTGTAGTCACACAGTGAAGTGGCTGTATGAGGGTAAAGATGTGGACAAAGATAACAAAGACATGAAGACATCACAGCCTGGCTGCTACGCCGCTGTGTCTTTCCTGGATTCTCATTTTAGTTACAAATCAAAGTCTAACTTGAAGTGTGAAGTGACAGATGGTTACTCTGGAAAAGTGCAGCTGTTCACCTTCAGTCCTCAGTCCTCAGGTGAGAAAACAGGTGAGAATATGCTGAGCTGTTCAACAAAAAATAACAAAGAAGATGTTGTCCTCTTAGTTACAGAAGTTTAAACAAAACAAAAATCTACAGCCAGAAAGTTTAATGTTGTTATTGTGTTTGCAGGTTTGTGGCTCAAGGTGTTTGTGGGAGTTGCAGCTCTCTTAATAACTGTTGTTATTGTTGTTGCTCTCTTTAGATGGAAGAAAACTAAAGGTGAGAGCAACCACAGATATTATAAACAAGAAGTTTTGATGAACCTGGATTTTTATTGTTGAAGCTAAAGTCGACTCTCTTTTGTCTCTTCAGGAAAAAAACCCCAGATGGATGAAAACAGTGTGAGTTTTACGGCTGAGTAATCAAATGTTTCTACAGTTATGACAGAGCTGAATCAGCTGCTCTCTGACAGATTCATCCAAATCTAAACAGCCTTCACAGAGCCAGTGTTTGACCACATGGAAGTAGACTCTGTTTGTTTGTTGTTTTCAGGGACGGAGCTTAAACCCTGCAGTGAGTCCAGAAAGCAGTCAGGACACGGTGAGATCTCACACTACACCCAGGACAAAGTTACACTCACTGTTTTTAGATTTGTTGTTGAAAATGTAGCTCTATGAGACACACAGTGACTCTTGAATCTAAGTTCTTTCTGCAAGAGAAGAAGTGGGGAGTCTGATGATGCAGCTGGACGACACCAGAACAGACCAGAACACAATCAAGTCCACATGTTACTGAGCAGCCATTATGTTGTCTTCTCTGTGTAGGCTGATCCTGAAGATGGTGTTTCCTACGCCTCCATCAGCTACACCAGGAAGACCAACAGTAAAGGCCGGGTAAGCTGTCTGATTGGTTCTAGTGATGATGGCAGTGAATGAAAACACTTCTCTCATTTAATGTTGTGTAATTTCTGTGTTGTGCTGTTTGTCTCTTTTCCAGGTTCTGGGTAAAGATGGTGATGATGAAGATGATGCAGTGACCTACAGCAGCGTGAAAGCTTCCTCTTCTTCTGCTGGAGCCTCAGCTGATCCCAGCGACCTCTACGCCACCGTCAACAAACCAAACAAATAAGAGACCACAGTGTAGTTACAGCTCATATCATTACAGGTAATTTACACTGAGAACTGATAAATGTTTTATTATTTGAATTATTTTATGATAATATATGGGACATTTAGCTTGATGAACTTGCTGTCAGGCACTTTAATGTGCTAGTGCTGTGTTGTAGTTAAACATGTATTAGTTTTTACTGTTATTTCTGTATCAGCTGTTATTGTTTGATATGCAGTCATTTTAACATCTATATCTCTGTTCAGGTTATTTTTCATGTTCCTGTATGAAAGTAATTAAAGCAAACTAAGAGGAAGTGGGACAACGCTCATCGTGACTGAGTCACTTTTGAGAGTTGAATTAAACAGCTGAATGAGAGGAAAATGTGGAAACACACAAGGGTTAAATTTTCACTGGTGTTAATTCCAGATACTTCAGGTCAGTGTGAACTTCATACCTGCTCATGTCAGCCATAAGAGAAGGAGGTCTGTCTACATTTAAAACAACAAGTGACATATGAGAGGAAAAGAAAGGACAGTCACAATGAGGAAGTGACAAGTGACTAATTAGAGTAAGCAGATACAACATTTCTCTTTAAGAAGCAACTCTTTTTAGAGATTTACAAGTAGATAGAGAGAAAACAGAGAGAAAAGACAGACAGAGGCAATTTGGTTGAGTTCAGAAGGATTATAATGTATCTATTTCTATGCTGTTGCTTCAGTTTACAGGCCGTGATGAATATAATATGTCTGAACAGCCAGCTATTCTGTTGGCTATGTCAAGCTCAGGTTTGTTTTAGCTGCTGCACACTGGATTTTCGGTTAGTTCACATGTAAACAGATCTTTATAATAGCTGGCTGCATGTTTCCTAATCTCAGAAGAGTCTGAGATTGCAGAGAGTGAACAATCTTTCTCTGTCCATTTTTCCTCTCCAGACCAGAGAACAGAGAGGGGGCATCTATCTGTGTGACGTCGAGGAAGCGTGACCTCACCAGAGCTCCCTGTGCTGCAGTGCTGGGCGGGTTGGCCAGAGCTGACTTTTTAGATTTAGGGGCGTCTAAAAGTCCTCGATCTCCTGTAGAATCCACCAAACCCTGCAGTTGTACCACCTGTGCCTCCAGGTCCTTCATTGATCTGGTTACATTTCTAGTGACATTGCAAGTGAACTGCTGACACAGCAGCTTAATCTGTAATTTACCCAAATCCCACTACATAAAAATAGAGCAAACAACAAGAAAGTGATCTGAGAAGCCAACTGGGTTAATGTGACAGCTTTTAAAAATGTTCACGTGGTGCTTAATAGAGTACAGGCGATCCAGCCTGGCCAGAGAAAACACATTGGCTTTACACTGACTCCACGTGTTCTGTGATGTCAAAGACATTCAGTACAGCTAACTTATCTGCTCCACTGGTCGGTGCATAAACATGAACAAAACCAAGGTTAATGTTTTCAAATTGAGCTTTAACCCTCAATAATTTCCTCTACTTTATGGGAAGAAGGCAAAAAAACTCGGCTGACCATTTGCATGCAGCAAGCCCAGCTGACCAGTTGCCGGTTTCTAGCCCAGCATGTCTCTGGGCTGTGGGGTATTGGTACCTCATGTCTTTCACCGGAGCACTCCCTCCCTGCTTGTTTGCCCCTAAACTTAATATGCTGAGTTCAGTGGCCAGATTGCTTTGATAGCAGAAATTTTTTTTTTTTATAAATTGATAAGGGCTGGTGCTGAAATAGATCTCAGTCATGACAGCAACAGTACTCACATAACCACTTCCTCTGAAGTTATTGTGCCTCTAAAATAAAAGCGCAAGAAGGTCTTTTGCAGCAATGCTTCATGTCGAGTTTATTAGAGCTTTTATTTTGAAGGGTTCTAAAAGACAATTCAAAAGAGTCTCTGGCGTGCTTGACACACCTCTGAAAAAGTAAACATGTGATTGGAGTTCCCTAAATTTCCTCAAGGAAATGAAAATAAGTGCAGATAGGTTCATGAATGCGGATCAAACGCTGGAACGCGCACACACTGCAGCACATGCTTTATTGTGAGCATGTGCAAAAGTGTCCTTTTATTCAATTTGTTTAACAAGGGAGAAAAAAAATATCCAAAATAAGATGGAATGGGCCTCACAACCTGCCCATCAGGAGTACCGCACTCTACCGACTGAGCTAAACATGCACATGATTTGATGTGGTTTGACTTTGTTCTGGCCCACTATATAATGGCTTGGAAAAATTTGGCCTGATGCCAGACTTATTTTTTGCCGAGCAGGACAAACATGGACTATAAGTACAAGGCCGACCAGCTGGAAGGAGAATGGTAACAGGTACAAGGCCTGAAGAAAACCATGTGTTTTGATATTCTGCTGTTAACCACATCCTCACCAAAACACTTCCTCTTTAGATGTCTGGAAAAAAATAACTTAAAAGAAGAAGGTACAATGAGGAACCAGCAGATCTCAGAGCAGTAAAATCTCATCTTATCTGTGTTCTTCAGCAGCTGCTACAGTATCACCATATTGCACCATGGACATCAGGAGTCAGATTCTGGTGGGAGAGGAGTTTGACTCTTCACCTGTCTGTTCATGTGTGCTGTCAAACATCACCATGGATCCTGTCTGTTTTCTAATAAACACTATCTGAAAAATACAAGTTGCATCATTGCAAACATTTATCTTAAGTAACAATCTTCACAGCTTCAACTTCCTCTTCTTCTTCTTTTCGCTTGGTGAAACACGTCATTGTCACAAATAGACCTGAATGAACAAAGTGTGAACTCTGATGGCTGCATCTCATGTTGCTGATCAAGAATTTGGGGTCTCTGTCAGTCACTGTGGATGAGAGAAAACTACATTTCAAAAATGTAAAAGTGAAAATTGTTTTTGGCTGTTTGGACGTCGACAAGAAATTCTGAGGGACTGAAATCTAAAACAGACTAAAAGTCCCTATGAGGAAGTGACATCATCCTAACCACAGGAAGTAGCTGCAGCGTCTCTCTACTAAAGCACTAGTTTAGAAACTCAGACAGTTCTGAGCACGAGAACAAGAGACAGAAGAAGGAGAGACTCAGAGAATCATGATGGTTGAGTTCAAATGGATTTCTTTATTTCTTCCAGCGGTGCTTCAGTTTACAGGTAAGAATACATATATCACATATATAAATGGAAGGCACATTGTAAAAAATAACTTGATCAATATTATTAAAGATTCTTTATTAGCTACATTTGATTTAACTAAGAAAACCAAATCTGTTGTTTCTAATGTGGTGAGTTTAGTGAACTCTTGGAAACTAAGGATAAAGAAATAATCGTCACTAACTATGAACATAACAGACATTTTCTCATTTCACTTTATTTTTCATCATTTTCTCAACAGCAGCAGCTGAAAAACTTCCCCCCTCCTTCACTGTCAGAGTTGGAGATGAAGTCACTTTGCCTTGTGAAAATGTGAAAGACGGTCAGCAAAAATGTGAAAATACTACATGGCTCTTTGTTGGTTCAGGAAACAGATCAGCAGTAGAGCTGGTTAAACTTGGGCAGATTGTTGAAAACACCAAATCTAAATCAGACAGACTGAGTGTTACAGAGAACTGTTCTCTGTTTATAAAGAAGGTCAAAGTTGACGATGTTGGTTACTACACCTGCAGACAGTTCAAATCAGCAAAACCCAATTTTCAAGACTCTCATGTTCATCTGTCTGTTATTATCAGTGAGTATTTCCATCATAATGTTTTCAGCTCAAACTGTCTTGTTAGAACAATATACTGAAACATTACAATAATTATGATCACAGTGATGAAGTTAACTTTACTCTTGTTGTCTTTCTCTCACAATATCTCCATCTTCACCAGTGACTGAACATAAGGACGCTGATAAGGTGACGTTAACCTGCTCTGTGTTGACACATGAACGGCACTGTAGTCACACAGTGAAGTGGCTGTATGAGGGTAAAGATGTGGACAAAGACATGAAGACATCAGAGTCTTTTTGCAGCCCCACCAGAACCACCATGACTTCTCTGAATCTGTTTACATCGAGTTTTACTTATTTATATGTGCAGTGACTGATGGTACCAAAGTGCAGGAGTTTCCCTTCAGATTTCGACCCTCAGGTGAAAAACCAGGTGAGAATACGATGAACAGTTTAAAGTCACTTCAAAATGATGTGGATGATTACCAGAAATATTTGCTTTGTTTATGGATTTAAAGTTTTAATATTACAAAACAACACAAGTATCCTACTGAACAGTTGGATGAATTGTGTTAATCTATTTAGGTAAGGATAGAATAACAACAACAGAATCAACAATAACAGCTTCAATGGAAAACCGCATAAGAGCAGGTACCAACACTACTGCCTCTGCAATCAATGATTCTTCAACAGAACTACAAAGCAGTGAGTCAACATTTTGATGTGTCTGTTTCTACAACCTCTCTCTCTCTGACACTTGGCTGTGGGTGGAGATATTCAGTCAGACTCAGAAAGGGGGTTCAGTGAAAACTGTGAGAAAGTTGAGCCCGAGATGAAGGAAACTCTGGGTTTTCGGTTTCAGAGAGTGAGATCAGATAAACTGTGGAACCCCAGCAACTTACGCTGTGAACCTGCTCGGGAGGAGGTTTACTTCAACTAACGCTGAGTTTCTTTCGGACTCCTCCCCCTCTTGCGGAGCCTGAAGCAGCTGTCTGAGATTCCCTCATTCAGACTGTCAATATCAAAGCACATATTGGAACAAAATTACGTCTTTAGAACCATCAAAATTACAGTTAAATAGGCTGTTAGTTTTTTTTACCCTAACATGATCTTGAACATGACGCTTTTATGATCAATCTGTCATCGATGTATGGACAGACAGTTATCTTTGGACATCGTAAATTTATCCTCAGCGCAGAATAAAATCTATAAGCTGCGCTGTCCTTTATAACACAGTGACTCTGTGGACATTAAGGCAGCTGTCAGGTTGGCCACAGTTGCACAAAAACAATAACCTTTCATATTATAGTCGCACTGATTGAACATATCATAGTTATCAGCTGGATATGATGTGAATATTTCTGAGTGAGGATGACTGTGGTGCAGCTGAAAGAAATAAATGTAGTTTAAAAGTGAGTTTTTCATTATCTGCTGATAGTCTGAATGTGTTTTGACAGCATTTCATAAAATACAAAATGAGCAAGATTTTATTAACGTAACATAGACGTCTAAAACTTCACAGTCAGATTGAATCTAGACACATTTTCCACTGCAAGAAAAACCATTAATAAGCCTACTGAGTGAGACTGTCACTTTACAATCACAGGTCCATGAGGAACCTAAACTGTGTCTAATCTGTTTGATTAATATTTTCATCTTCAGTTATTTCCAGGCGCATTTAGTCCCGTCAGGTTACAGCTGAATAAACTGGCCTGTAGATATTTTAAATGAACAGCCCACAGGCAGAGGTGGGTGTAAAGGGGTGACGACCCAGGTCCCCAGCTAGGTGGGGGGCCCCCTGCATGGCTGCAAATGGCCTGTCCTTTGCTTGTAGACACAACTACACAAGAGAATTGCAGTGCAGCTGGTCTTATCAAATGAAACAGGCACTTCACTCAGAAAAAGAGCGTTTTGCCTGCCTGATTTTGCTGACATGTTTAGATTTTGTAGATTTAGTGATGAATGCTTGCTTTTTGAAATTCTACTAAGATTAAGTAGGCTATGTTGTTAAATTGTTTCTTTTCTGTCTGTTTCAATTGTGTTTATTGTTGACGATTGGGGGTCTGCGCAGGGTATTTTATTTTGAAAATGGCTGTGTATTCTCTCCAGAGAGGAGTGGAGAGGCACTTCTGGGGTGAGTTCAAGCTCAAAAAGTTTTGCTACATTTTGTAGGCAATGAACTCGCCCCTGGTTTGGGCACAAGCATTGACTAGAGTGGCTACGATCACCCTCAGCAGCCGCAACGGAGTTGGACTCAGTGGACTTTCTAACTTGGTATAAATGACTTTGTAGCAGATGAAGCTCCACTGTGCTTAGAGTCTAGCTCCGCCCCCGGAATATCCTAATAGGCTGTAGGAGAATTCCAGCACTTTATCATTCATTAGGAAATTCCAGGCTGGTAAATGATGAATGAGCAACGCTGTATAAAATATAATATTGTTAACGTACTGATCCTCCACTCCTACGTTTTAGAGCCTATATATATATATATGTGTATGTGTATATTTATATATAATCTAACCTCCTCTGGAGGAGGTTAGGTTCACAGCATCAGTTGCCGGAGTTACTGATCTAGGGTTTGTCTGATCGTGCTCTCTGAAACAGAAAACCCTGAGACATTCCCAGAGTTTTCCAGAGTTTCCCGCATCTCATGATTAACATACATCCCACTTTCTGAATTGTGGTGTGTTCACACAATACAACATAACAAATGAGATGTTGTCCCCTTTTATCCTCTTTCCAGCTTTTTGGTGGTTCATCATTGTGGGAGCTGCAGCACTCTTAATAACTGTTGTTATTGTTGTTGGACTCATCAGATGGAAGAAAACTAAAGGTGAGAGCAACCACAGATATTAAAAACAAGAAGTTTTGATGAACCTGGATTTTTATTGTTGAAGCTAAAGTCGTCTCTCTTTTGTCTCTTCAGGAAAAAAACCCAGATGGATGAAAACACTGTGAGTTTTACGGCTGAGTAATCAAATGTTTCTACAGTTATGACAGAGCTGAATCAGCTGCTCTCTGACAGAGTCATCCAAATCTAAACAGCCTTCACAGAGCCAGTGTTTGACCACATGGAAGTAGACTCTGTTTGTTTGTTGTTTTCAGGGACGGAGCTTAAACCCTGCAGTGAGTCCAGAAAGCAGTCAGGACACGGTGAGATCTCACACTACACCCAGGACAAAGTTACACTCACTGTTTTTAGATTTGTTGTTCAAAATGTAGCTCTATGAGACACACAGTGACTCTTGAATCTAAGTTCTTTCTGCAAGAGAAGAAGTGGGGAGTCTGATGATGCAGCTGGACGACACCAGAACAGACCAGAACACAATCAAGTCCACATGTTACTGAGCAGCCATTATGTTGTCTTCTCTGTGTAGGCTGATCCTGAAGATGGTGTTTCCTACGCCTCCATCAGCTACACCAGGAAGACCAACAGTAAAGGCCGGGTAAGCTGTCTGATTGGTTCTAGTGATGATGGCAGTGAATGAAAACACTTCTCTCATTTAATGTTGTGTATTTCTGTGTTGTGCTGTTTGTCTCTTTTCCAGGTTCTGGGTAAAGATGGTGATGATGAAGATGATGCAGTGACCTACAGCAGCGTGAAAGCTTCCTCTTCTTCTGCTGGAGCCTCAGCTGATCCCAGCGACCTCTACGCCACCGTCAACTAACCAAACAAATAAGAGACCACAGTGTAGTTACAGCTCATATCATTACAGGTAATTTACACTGAGAACTGATAAATGTTTTATTGTTTGAATTATTTTATGATAATATATGGGACATTTAGCTTGATGAACTTGCTGTCAGGCACTTTAATGTGCTAGTGCTGTGTTGTAGTTAAACATGTATTAGTTTTTACTGTTATTTCTGTATCAGCTGTTATTGTTTGATATGCAGTCATTTTAACATCTATATCTCTGTTCAGGTTATTTTTTATGTTCCTGTATGAAATTCCAGATACTTCAGGTCAGTGTGAACTTCATACCAACTCATTTCAGCCATTAGAGAAGGAGGTCTGTCTACATTTGAAGCAACAACTGACATATGAGAGGAAAAAGAAAGGACAGTCACTATGAGGAAGTGACACGTGACTAATTAGAGAAAACAGTTAAAACATTTCTCTTTAAGAAGTAGAAGAAGAAGACAGAAAAGAATGAGAAAGAGGCGCGATGGTTGAGTTCAGATGGATTAAAATGTCTTTATTTCTCATGCTGGTGCTTTAGTTTACATGTTAGGATTGACATTCTTAATTCTACTTTATTACCTAACCTTCATTTAACAAAAACAGCCAAGTCTGTTTGATTTCCAGCAAGGCAGATGTGAAGTCCTGCAGACTGAGGCTGAGGCACCTAATCAAACCTTTGTTGTCACATTGATATTAATAGAAACATTTTTGTAAATATATTTCTCTCTCATCAACTCAGCATCAGCAACCAGACAACTTCTCCTTCTCTTCCCTGTTAGAGTTGGAGATGAAGTCACTTTGTCTTGTGAAAATGTGATATACGATCAGGGTAACTGTGACAGTAGCCTACTACATGGCTCTTCAGTCATTCAAGAAACACAGCATCAGTAGACCAAAGGCCTTTACTACGAAGGGAACCTCAAGGAACCCCATAAGGGGAGAACTTTAGTCTTTCCAACCTCAGGTTATATAGTACCTATTTGATCCATTGGGATATATTTTGGACAATCTGTCTGGTTTGGACACCAGAAAGTACAGGAGCAGGGGCGGCTGTGGCTCAGGAGGTAGAGCGGGTTGGCCGTTAATCGGAAGGTCGGCAGTTCAATCCCTGGCTCCCCCTTGTTGCGTGTCGAAGTGTCCTTGGGCAAGATACTGAACTCCAATTTGCCCCTGGCAGTGTATGAATGAGTGTGAATGTTAGTTTCCGTTTGAGCACTTAGGCTCAGTGTATGACTGGTGGATGTAGTGTAAAAGCGCTTTGAGTGGTCGAAAAGACTAGAAAGGCGCTATACAAGTACGGAGCATTTACATTTACTACAACAGTCAGTCAGGACTGCAGAAAAATTAATCGGTGCCCCCCTGCCCTCCATTCAGGACATACATTTCCAGAGTCAGGAAACGGGCAGGAAACATCACTGCAGATCCATCTCACCCCGGACACAATCTGTTCCAGGTTATTCCCTCTGGTAGGTGCTACAGAGCACTGTATGCCAAAACCAACAGACTCAGGAACAGTTTCTTCCCACAATCACTCTGATGAACAGCTGATTTCTGATTCACAGTGTCAGGAACAATTCCTGTGCAATAATTCCTGTTTACTGGCTACCACTTACCATTTATTTATTCATCATTCTCCATTTCAAAGCTGTTCATATTGTCATATTGTATATTATATATACTGTATACCAAATCCACCTACCCTACCTCATGCACGTAACACCCAATCCACGGCAAAGTCTCTAAGGTGCATGATAATATAGTGACTGTGGGCTAAACTCACCTATTTCCTTTTCGCAAACCAACCAATCAAAACCTGGAGATGGAGGGACAGTAAAAAAAGGTTAAGGCACAAGCAAACTTGTTGAAATGTTGAACTCTGTGTGCACGGTTATTATTACTGAGAAGTTAGTACTTTGCATAAACATGGATTTTTCTTGCACAATAATTTAATGACTGAAGAAACCCACAAAAATTAAACTGCTGTTTTGGAATTAATATTTGTAATAATGGTAAGCTATAGTATTATCTGAAATTATAATGAATATACAAACACTAGCACTAATCAACCTTAACCACAATGGTGTAGGCTAATATCAGAAAATGGTTTTATTTGTGAAACAGCTGAATCTCAACTAATAAACTATCTGTAGGCAGATGATCTAAATAATGTGTAACATGTAAATATATTATTATACTAGTAATACCTACTTTTTATTTAAAGTATTATCATTTATACCTTCACTCCTCCAGGTTGTGGATATATTTTGGTTTTCAAATAGTCAGAAATAACAAGGAAATGCATAGCTCATGAGGTGACTTATTGCCTTTTCTGTACGTATACTGATCATACTGTCGTGCGAAGTATAGACAAAAGTGGTCATAGCACATTTTTATTGTTTTTATTGTGGGCCTACAAAACCTCTCAGCCCCAGGGCCGAACAGCAAGTTAATGCGGGCCTGGCTGTGGGTGGAGATATTCTCTTATTCAGTCAGTCTCAGTCAGTTGTTTTTGTGGCTGAAGGAGCTCCTGAGCTGCCTCAGCTCAGCATAGACAGGATGAGAGGGGTTGTTCATGATGGTTTTCAGCTTCCCCCTGATCCTCCTCTCAGTTGTGAGAGAAGTGGTCAAGAGGAACATTTTGTATTTGGAGTACCACATCAACAGGTCAGCTGATAAAAACATGTGACAGTTTGGTACTTTTAACTTATTTCTTAATTTCCTTCTGCGCGTCCTTCCTTACCACAGAAACACTTCCTCTCTCAGTGACAGAAACATGTAACAGTAGCTGACGGTGCGTTCAGGTGCTGTCAGGTTATTTCTTATCTCCTTGTGTTAAATGTGGGTCAATGATGTGAAAGTTGTCAGTTAAAGTGTGTCAGAGTGAGGGTTTGTTTGTGTTTCACAGGTGAATAATGATGAAGATGAAGATGATGGTGTGGTGAACTATGAAAACGATGGAGACCCTTCTGCCTCTGTCAGACTCCACTGATCAACAACTTCCATATCAACATCAGCTCATCAGAGAAAAGACTCCACTGCAGTTAAATAACAGCACATTTACACGAGTAGTTGAAGCCTTTAGAGAACAAAAATCTCATAAGATCCTTTTGGGTTTTTTATGACTGATTGTTTTTGTTTTTATTTATCAGTGTGAGAAATGTTTGTGTGTTTTGTGCTCAGCTGTTTCTGTTTCAGTCTGACTTTGAACAACAATATTCAAGTCTTGATTTCATCTCATATCAGGAAGCCCACTGTGAGTTTTATAAAATGTATTTTCCTGCATCAGTTGTGAAAATCTTTATTTTCTGCAGCCAGTTCAGAACACAGCAGCTGGATTTCAGCTTCATTTAACAGGAACGTTTAACTCTTGTTAACTTCCTTAAATCGTCTTCCAGCTGGAGAATTCTGACCTGATTTTAAGGTTCACTGTTTGCTTTTGAAGCTACAGCAGCCCGTTGTAAACTTTGTGCAACCAGCAAAAAGCTTTTAACCGCGAACATTTCTACATTGACTTTGTAACACTTTGTTGACACTGACTGTGTAACTGGCGCGATGCCGTGAACGCGGTCATTCTCCTACAGTTTATCAATAGACAGAGACTGATCTGACTGTTTGATCTGAGTTTCCTGAATAATATAACTGTTTCTTTAGCAGTAAACAGACAGCGACCTTTGCTGCTGTCTCTTATTCATTAAAAATAATCTATTAACTTCTACTGAACTAATTTTATAGAATCAATTATTTCACGTTGCACATTTAACTGTTGATGCTTGGTAAAAAAAAATGAATACAAAATAATTATTATAGAGAGGTGGCGATGGAGCAGTGGATTAGAAACTTGTCTTTGATTCCCACTGCAACACATCCACCAAATAAGTTGTTGTCATGGATCCTGCTTTACCATCCATGTTATAATAGAGTTTTATTGGGGTGTGGGGGGGTCTCAGTATATTTTCCTGCTTTTTTGCCCTTTGCCAATCACATGCTTGGTAAATACAGACAGTTTAAATGCACCTAATGTGACTTGAGAATGTACAAAAATCTAATAATTCAGGTTACTTCTTCTATGCTCTGGATGCACATGACCATCTACTCTGACCTGATGTTTATCTGGTCATCATTAGGGGGTAAAACCTGCAGAGCTCTGCTGCTGTTGTTAACCACATCCTCACTGAAACATCCTCTTCATATCTCTGAACAAAAATACCTGCAAAGATACAATGATATCACCATCTAAATAAGATGTTGCAGTTTTGCAAACATTTATCTTAACTAACTATCTTCACACCTTCAACTTCTTCATCTTCTTTTCAGGTGGTGAAACACGTCATTGTCACAAATACAGCGGACTGAACAAACTGTGAACTTGAGCCTTAATATAGTTTGTTTGTTTCAGTGTTAGTTTGGCTCAGTGCAGAAACATATTCCTTTGTCTCGTGATCAGTGACTTTATTATATGTGTTTGTAGATGTTGGATCTTTGTCAGGCTGCTCTGACCTCTGACCTCTTTACTGATGGCTGCATCTCATATTGTGAAAATTGTAACAGAGTTTTTGTCTGTTTGGACATTGACAAGAAATTCAGAGAGACTGAAATCTAACACCATGGACAGTATATTACTGGACAAAACCAACCTGCAGATTTGAATGGAGAGCAGTGAAGCCAGTTTTGGTCCCATGAAATACTACAGAGCTACTTCCTGTTGGCACCAGCTACTACTGCGCATGATCCACAGCATAACTGTGAAGAAACTGGCAGAAACACAGTAATTATAGCAGCTGCACAAACAAAAGTGTGTGATTGTCACTGTTTAATCTGCCCACCGACAAGGTTCACCTGAAAAACACCAACGCAGCGTCACTGATGGCTGAATAGTTTCTTTAGATTAACAGAGAGTTTATAATCTAACTGTAATGTTTAGCCCCATGGTGGAAGGCGGAGACATGGAGTTCTTCACCTGGTGCTTCAATTTATTTTTTCACCAGATACATGGAAAGTGCAGTTGTGCAAGTGAATTATTGCAAAAATATATAAAAAATTAACAAAAACACAACAAGGAAACTAAGTATAAACTATTCAAATTATTATTACAAACTGATATTAAACAACACCAAAAACAAAAATACCTATATCAGGCCTTGACTATGGTCTCTAGCACATGTGCCCTTCCAGGCCAAAGCTGTTCTCTCAAGAGGAGCCTCTGCCTCCTTCCTTTATACCAGAAGCCCCTCCTACAAGACAAACCAAAGTTAATTGACAATCAATTAAACACCATTATGTTACCTCAACAGTCCAAAACATTTCTGGCTACATCAATACACAATATATCGACTATAAAACCAGAAATGAAATTTTACATGCTAAACAAAGCTTCTTTGTTTAAAACAGCAACTTAAGGTACTCCAGTACACCCCTCTGTACTGGCTCACACTTGGACCATTCCAGGTCTTCCCCCTATAAATGATTCCACACTCCATCGCTTCCTGTTTGCCACTTCGGCCCAGATCCCTGCTTGAGGATGAGAACAGGTGAATAAGACCTACAAACATTTGGATGACCTTGGGTAAATCCAATGAGCTAAAATAAATGACTTGAAATGAGCTGTGTATGTGTTGTATTTATCTAACCATGATTTCAACTCTTCTGACTAGTACTTAAATGAACTGAAATGAAAGGACATGAAATGACAAGCCATGTGTCCATTGATGCTAGCCCATATGCTAAAGGTAATGCTAATGCTAAAAGTCCTATGCTAATGCTCAGCTAAGGTTAGCTTAGCATGCTAAGACCAATATTACTGCTGGCTTAAGATGATCTTTACTTTTAAAACTTAATGATGAAAAGTATGACAAAAAAGACAGATTTCTTTTATCCAAAGCGACTTACAATTGCTTTATATGTCAGAGGTCACACGCCTCTGGAGCAACCAGGGGTTAAGTGTCTTGCTCAGGGTAACAAAGGTGGACGTGTCACAGTGGGGGATTGAACCTGGGTCTCTCACACTAAAGGCACCACTGCACCATCACCCCCCCATAGTACTAGTAAAATGTGTGAGATATTAACAAGTGATGAACGTGAAGTTTTTAAGATTAAAGAAGGATGTTAATTAACTGAAAACTATTGAGGACTCTAAATTACTACAATTTCCCTAATCATTACTGATTTATTAGATGACTGATTTATTAAGTAAAAAGAAATGTAAAATCTAACAGTATCAACGTGTGCTGCCTTTAACGAGTGTATTACTTATGATAGATGTATTGTAATGTGATTGGCTGTGCTTACTGATTGATTCAGTTTATGATGATTTATTTCTAAGCTCACTTTAAAACTTAGTTTGGACTAAGTAGAGAGGACGTTGCAGGTATGTGGGTGAGTTGGGAGCTATTTCTGAATGTCAAAAGGAAGCCATACATGGGGCCATCTGTGAAAAGGCGGGAAGACAGACAGGCATGTATTACAGTTTTTTCTGATTGCTTAAGCCCATTTTTTGTAACTATTGGCTATTTTTGCAAAACTCTACACACAAATAAGAAAACCTTTCACCCAATTATCAAAACATTGTAGTTCTCTTGCAAAAGCGAACACAGCTAGATTAACTCTTCACACCTTCGTAAAAATGGTGTTTTCGTATCAAACAGTAAACACAAGCCATCATCTACTAAGCACACAATGTGCCAACTACACACTGATGGTATGAATACAAAACACATCTGGCTTTTGCTTTCTCTGTGTACAGATGTCAATTTGAGGTCATACTTTTGTCATAGTGTCATGTAAACATACAAGGATCCAAACTTCACGTATTGGTGTTTATTCACACTCATCAAAACCAAGACAAAGTCAGAACACAAAATAGTAATTTCACAAAAAAACAAAAAAATAAACAATCAGCCTACATCATGTCGTCTTTCTGGCTTTCTGTCGTCTTTCACATCGCATGCAATATCTTCCAGTCCAAGGCACCGGGGAAAATATCTCCTTGAATGGCGTATCTAGGCCTGACATGATGCCTGGTCAGTATCTCCACATGCCTCCTCCATTGCCTGTAAAAGGGCTACCTGTTGATGAGGATGACGGTCGTACACTTTCCAGCGCCAGGCAGAGAAGAACTCCTCGATGGGATTTAAGAATGGACAGTATGGAGGGAGGTTGAGTGCCGTGAAGAATGGGTGGTGTGTAAACCTGTTGCGGACCAAAGCAGCCCTATGGAAACTAACATTGTCCCATATGATGACATATCGGGTCTGCTCTGGTCTCTGAACAGTGAGCATGTCATGTAAGGTGTCCAGGAATGCAATAATGTGTGCAGTGTTGTATGGGCCTATGGTTGCATGATGGTGAACAACACCATTTTGGCTTATAGCTGCACACATGGTTATGTTACCACCACGTTGTCCTGGGACATTGATGATGGCACGGTGTCCAATAATGTTCCTGCCACGTCTCCTGGTTTTACTGAGGTTAAAACTGGCCTCGTCTACAAAAAGTAGCTCATGTCCCACGGCATCTGCTTCTAGTTCCATCACTCTCTGTACAAGACAAAACAAATGCAGCACATCAGGCCCTTGCACAGCTCTACAGTATACACTTCCAAATTCAGAACCAATGACACTATAGCTTACCTGCACATAGTCATATCGCAGTTGCTTTACACGTTCTGTGTTTCTCTCGAAAGGAACTCTGTAAATTTGCTTCATTCTTATTCTGTGGTGCGCAAGTACACGACTTAGTGCAGAAATGCTTACACTGTGTATATTTTGAAAGATGGTGTCATTATCAATTATGCGCTGCTGTATTTCGCGCAGTCTTATTGCATTATTGGCAATCACCATGTTCACTATATGGGTCTCTTGCTCTGGAGTGAACATTCTTCCTCTGCCCCCAACATGTGGACGTCTAGCAATTCTGTAAAGTAACAATTTCAGTATTTTTGCATGTATGGTACTGTTGTGTTTCTCATTAGAGTATGGCAGTGCTACAAAGTACTTACCGATTCTCATTTCGAAATGTCCTAATGATGCTTGCCACAGTGTAGCGGCTCAAATTAGGCTGAACCCGTTGGCCAGCTTCCCCCAGGGTCATCCCATGGTTGATGACATGGTCCACTATTGTAGCTCTGATGTCATCAGTTATTCTATTTCTTACTCTTCTTACCCTTCCTCTTTCCCCTCCTCATCCTCTTCTTGCTCCTCCTTGTCCTCTTCCTCTAACTTCCTCTAACCCTCTCGCTTCTTCACCTCCACGTCCTCTTTCTCCAACTTCTTCACCTCCACGTCCTCTTCCTCCAACTTCTTCACCTCCACGTCCTCTCCATCTGCCTCCTCGGCCTCCTCTGATTCTCACTCTTACTGCTCCTTTCATTGTACTGCACACAGACAGCTTACTTGTGGCTTATTTATAGTGCTTAGGCTGATTGCAAAGTGAACTAATTATCTAAAACAGTTTTCACGTGTGAAAGTGTGCCAGACAGTTGGCAAAATAGTGTTAATGATAGCCATACATGTGTATAATTTTGCTAGAAGTGTGTTGGAAATTTGGTAATTGAGTGTAAGCAGTGAGTTGTGTTTAAAATTCTGCAAAAAGAGTGTTGTGCAGTGAATTGTGCCTACAGTTTTGCAAAGTGTGTGTTACAAAATTGCAAACTGAGTGCAAAGCAGTGTTTGTGCTTTTAGTTTTGCAAACTCAGTGATTGGTTTTGCTATACGTATTAATAGTTTTAGAAATTGTGCTACAAGAATCACGATTAGCGCTTAAGCATTCAGAAAAAACTGTAACCGCATGTATTAAAAGATACCTGATCACGCATGGACTGAATGCGCGCCAGAAAACATCCAATCACAGAGTACTTGACATGCTTTGTCTGAGTGAACAGTGTAGGACGTCCAATCACAAAAGGACATGTCTGCATGGACACTAGAGATCAACCAATCCCAGCAAGCGTTGAGCATCTGAAGTATACTGTCACATCCTGTCAGTTTATCTATGTAAGCTGTAGCTTTTGGTATTATAATACACATTCCTCTGTTCTTTTTCTTTCACTGGGACCTTGTTAGCTTTTGTGTAAACTGAAGTTTATTAAAGAAATTTCCTTTGGGCCTGTTGCTCAAAGGTACATAGAGAAAGTCTCCTATTGTTTCCTTGTTTCTTCCTCCTCCTGAGCTCGGTGAGTAATTCCACTCTGCTACACATTAGCACAGGGCCACACCTCACACTGATTAAAACTCCTAACTGGTTAAAAGGAGTTCATACCAGCCTGTCCACTCCGATCAGGGAGAGTTACTGAGACACCTGGGGGGAAGCATTTGGTACAAATGTGGACCAGATCCTTGAACTATTCTGTTAGCAGGTCCAGGGGTGCAGAAGAAAATTCCGGGGGGCCCCTTCCTCTCTTGGTCCCTGTCTCTAGGGCATCAGTTGTCACTGATCGATCGCTGCGTTCCATCAAATCAATTTAACACTTTTGAGGCGCAGCAGCGATCAGCTGATTTTACTCAGGGAGCCTCCGGCTGCAGCTGCAGCTGCTTCAGGTGTAGTTGGTTTGATCGGCTGGACGTGCAGCCTCTCTTTTCCTCTGTTTGCTTAGACTCTTTAGTGTCATTTAGTGACCTGTTTAAACAGACTCCTTAATCGTTTTATACTTGTGACTCATTTCTGGAGGAGGTTTGCGTCTCACCAATAAAGGAAAAAGCACTCACGGAGATCTTTTCAGGTTTTTAGTTTATTGATCAAAAGTTAACACAATAATTCTCTGTTGTTTACTTTCAACACACGTAACAAAACATTACCTTAAATTTGTTTTCCACAACTTATTTGGTCACTAAACTATTTCACTCCTCCTCTCTCATTCAAATATAAAAACTCCCAAGCTGTAGTCTTTCCCCGTACATTACTACCCATTAGGAAGACCTTATTACGATGATGAGGATCTGATACAATTTCCCATAATTTTATGTAACAGTTATTTGAAACAAGAAAAAAATAAAATAGATAACCTTGATTGTCCATAACAACATAAAAATAATAATAGGCTACCAATCAACTGCTCAACAGGTGGCATTTTTTTGCAAGGGATCAAATGAAGTACTCTATTGGTATCAGTATCACCTTAAGGCTGGTTTTGCTACTGGATCGTAAAATTTTAAACAATACACAACCCTAGGGATGATACACAAGAACAGGATGAGAAGATTTTTAACGCTATTTTGAAGAAACATGAAATGCTGAAATATATGAGCAGGGGTCTACGGGTCCTCCCTCAGAAATTTTGAGCATTAAACACTTAATTTCCTGCATTCAGGAGACATTTTCTGCTACACTTTACAGTGGAAATGTCTTTATTTATCTAAAGAAATGCAGCTGGCAGGTAAAAATTCATCAATATAAAAATATAATTTTTAGCTTAAGTTACTGACAATGTATATTTGTTTCTTCTATTTTTAACTCCTTGACGCTGATTGTCGCGAATTTGCATCACACCTCTTCCTTTCAGACTGCAAGACAAGATAGCGCATGGATTCCCCCAATGCCTGTTGGTGCATATTCGATACGTACCTAGGAACCTTTTGCATGCACTGGTTTCTTGTTTATGTCTGTTGTCGCTAATTTGCATCATACCTGAACTTTTCTATGTTCTATAGACAAATTAACATGCTTCACTTAATTTAACAACAGCTTGAAAGCAAATAAAAACACAAATAATTTTTTTTATTTTTTATAAAAAATTCAGACGTCAAGGGGTTAAAATGTATTGAAAGTTTTCTTATTGTGCAAATAAACCTTTCTCAAAGCCTTTTCATTTGTTAGTTAACATTCCTCGGTGTAATCTATTTTTCAGAACATTTTTAACAAATGTTTTTTAAAAGTGATGGGCATGTAATCAGTCATTTCAAAATGTGGTGGGAACATGTTACCAGTGTAAATGACACATATGAGTAAAAATAATCTGTGATTTGTGATGTCTGCACAGAGAAATCTTCATGTGTATTTAAGCATTCATTCATTCATTGTTTAAAGGCATGTAGGCCTAAAAGCAAAATAATTAAAACTTTAGAAAGTTTAATTTATGATTCTGATATTAATTTATGCTCTAACCTAAGTTCAGTCAGGACGCTCATCAATGTTTGAACTGTTTGTTGCAACTAGTGTCAGTGACCCCAAACCTTCCAGGAGTTAAAGGAGTTTTCAACAGGATTCAATAAGCGAGTCTTTGTTTTATGTCCTATTAAAGTGTCGACTGTCTGTTGCTGTGAGCCTCGTTTCTGATATTTATCTGGTCATTAATAGATAATTAAATGTGTATAAAAACATATAAACTTATAATACAGAAGGCCTCACTGATGTAAAACACAGAGTCCATTTCCTCTCATCTTGGCAGAGTCTTGTCCTGACAGCCTGGGACAGGTTAGTTATGATCCGAGCTTTGTGGGGGTCTCTGATATCACTAATCATATTAAAGTGTTATTATTTTACACACTGCTAGCCGCCAGCTCACAGTAGCAAGCAGTTTATCATGTGTAGTGTTCTTCTAATTGGATGCATCATAAATAAACAAATACATAAAAAACAGCATAACAAACAAGCAGCAGTTTAACACAGTAGGTATCACCCTGCATTACAGTTAGGTGGCTGCCTGGTGGAGAAGTGCAGCCATCCTGTGGTCATGTGGTGCGCAGCATATTAATTTTAGCCTGTTTATCTCGTTAATGTAAATGATACTAAATAACTACAAAATACTTTATTTGTGATTCAAAATAATGTTTGTTGGTAAATGAATTAGTGAACCCCGTAGGTGCATTATTTTACTGCCATGGGAGTTCAGATGCCTCCTTCTTGGAGCTGAGCTACATTAGAGACGTAACTCGAACCCTGGATTAGACGGGTCCCTGTTAAGATGTGGGCACAACAGTCTCTGATTTCCGTTGCTTGTCCTACATGAGTCCCATTTTGTCCAGACAGGACCTTCAGGAGCAGCTTTAAGTCCAAGCTGGGTCTACATGGCTGTCCTGGCCCTTTTTCTTTCCTCTGGGTGATCACTGCACCCGCAGTGGTGCCTGGTCTGGCTGATCTGCCTGGTGATCGTCTAAGATCTGCTGCTCTTAAATCCAAAAGCCAGCTTCCTTTTCCAATAACTGTATTTCTGTCATAGGTAACGCATGTTTCAACAATAAAGCCGGAACAAAACAAGGAACAGTTTGAAAGTTTGACAGCAACAATATGATTGGCTCACTGAGGATCTAACTGGTTTAAATTAAATGCTCAATGTCCTCAATCAGCTGACTGAGTTCTAAGCAGAATAAAGGAAGAGAGGGGGCGGGAGAGAAATAGAGTCAGCATGAATGATGTCTTCCTGATTGAACTTCTGCTAAGATTCCATTCTCTGAAAAACAAATTTAGATAAAATGAGGAACCAGCAGATCTCAGAGCAGTAAAATATCATCTTATCTGTGTTCTTCAGCAGCTGCTACAGTATCACCATATTGCACCATGGACATCAGGAGTCAGATTCTGGTGGGAGAGGAGTTTGACTCTTCACCTGTCTGTTCATGTGTGCTGTCAAACATCACCATGGATCCTGTCTGTTTTCTAATAAACACTATCTAAGGATCGCAAGTTTATCTTAAGTAACTATCTTCACACCTTCAACTTCCTCTTCTTCTTCTTTTCAGTTGGTGAAACACGTCATTGTCACAAATAGACGGGAATGAACAAAGTGTGAACTTGAGCCTTAATATAGTTTGTTTGTTTCAGCGTTAGATCAGTGACTTTGTTGTATGTGTTTGTAGATGGTGGATCTTTGTCAGGCTGCACTGACCTCTGACCTCTGACATCTTTACTGACGGCTACATCTCATTATTGCCGATCATTAATTTGGGGTCTCTGTCAGTCACTGTGGATGAGAGAAAACTACATTTCTAAAGTGTAAAAGTGAAAACTGTCAAAGAGTTTTTGGCTGTTTGGACATCGACAAGAAATTCAGAGAGACTGAAATCTAAAACAGACTAAAAGTCACTATGAGGAAGTGTCATCATCCTAACCACAGGAAGTAGCTGCTGCGTCTCTCTACTAAAGCACTAGTTTAGAAACTCAGACAGTTCTGAGCACGAGAACAAGAGACAGAAGAAGGAGAGACTCAGAGAATCATGATGGTTGAGTTCAAATGGATTTCTTTATTTCTTCCAGCGGTGCTTCAGTTTACAGGTAAGAATACATATATCACATATATAAATGGAAGGCACATTGTAAAAAATAACTTGATCAATATTATTAAAGATTCTTTATTAGCTACATTTGATTTAACTAAGAAAAACAAATCTGTTGTTTCTAATGTGGTGAGTTTAGTGAACTCTTGGACACTAAGGATAAAGAAATAATCGTCACTAACTATGAACATAACAGACATTTTCTCATTTCACTTTATTTTTCATCATTTTCTCAACAGCAGCAGCTGGAAAACTTCCCCTCTCCTTCATTGTCAGAGTTGGAGATGACGTCACTTTGCCTTGTGAAAATGTGATAGACGGTCAGAAAAGATGTGAATATACTACATGGCTCTTCAGTGGTTCAGGGAGCAGATCAGCAGTAGAGCTGGTTAAATTTGGGCAGATTGTTGAAAACGCCAAATCTAAATCAGACAGACTGAGTGTTACAGAGAACTGTTCTCTGGTTATAAAGAAGGTCACAGTCGAGGATGTTGGTCATTACACCTGCAGACTGGCCCGATCAAGACAAGTTTTAGACTCTCTGGTTCTTCTGTCTGTTATTATCAGTGAGTATTTCCATCATAATGTTTTCAGCTCAAACTGTCTTGTTAGAACAATATACTGAAACATTACAATAATTATGATCACAGTGATGAAGTTAACTTTACTCTTGTTGTCTTTCTCTCACAATATCTCCATCTTCACCAGTGACTGAACGTAAGGACGCTGATGAGGTGACATTGTGGTGCTCTGTGTCGACACGTGAACAGTTCTGTGGACACACAGTGAAGTGGCTGTATGAGGGTAAAGATGTGGACAAAGATAACAAAGACATAAAGACATCACAGTCTGTCTGCTACGCCGCTGTGTTTTTCCTGGATTCTCATTTTAGTTACAAATCAAAGTCTAACTTGAAGTGTGAAGTGACAGATGGTTACTCTGGAAAAGTGCAGCTGTTCACCTTCAGCCCTCAGTCCTCAGGTGAGAAAACAGGTGAGAATATGCTGAGCTGTTCAAGATGACTAAAACCACCAAAACATTTGTTTATCTGATGACTTTATAAGATGACATCATTCTTTCTCATTTAGTGACAGCAGATGGTAAACATGAGGGATTTTCTAACTGAACAGTTTCTTGGGTTGTGTTATTTAATTCATGCAGGTGACGCACAAACAACAACAACTGAAAACACAAAATCAGTTACAGCCTTAACAACAACTAATGATGCTTCAACAAAACTACAAGGTAGTAACTCATCTTTCTCTATAGTCTCTCTGTCTTCCTGTCAGCCTCTTTCTCTCCCCATAATAAACCTCATTATTTTACTTTTATTTTATTCATTGTCTAATTTTTTGTTTTGCATGTTTCTACTTTTAGGCATTTTTATGGCAAAACATAAAATAATCAAAGCCTCTTTAATTAAGTCACTTTCTGGAAAGACAAAACTGACCATTCATTGTATAAAACAGAAAATAGGAAGTGATAGAGAAAATTATAATTGATTTACTGATTTTTAATTGTATCTCTCCTCTTCTGAAGTCTGAATGTCAGAGCGACACTCAGCTGTGGGAGGAGATATTTTCTTATTCAGTCAGACGTCTTCACACAACACAAAATAACAAAATAAGATGTTGTCCTCTTTTATAGTCTATCGAGTTTGGTGGTGGTATGTTGCAGTTGCAGCTCTCTTAATAACTATTGTTATTGTTGTTGCTCTCATCAGATGGAAGAAAACTAAAGGTGAGAGCAACCACAGATATTATAAACAAGAAGTTTTGATGAACCTGGATTTTTATTGTTGAAGCTAAAGTCGACTCTCTTTTGTCTCTTCAGGAAAAAAACCCCAGATGGATGAAAACACTGTGAGTTTTACGGCTGAGTAATCAAATGTTTCTACAGTTATGACAGAGCTGAATCAGCTGCTCTCTGACAGAGTCATCCAAATCTAAACAGCCTTCACAGAGCCAGTGTTTGACCACATGGAAGTAGACTCTGTTTGTTTGTTGTTTTCAGGGACGGAGCTTAAACCCTGCAGTGAGTCCAGAAAGCAGTCAGGACACGGTGAGATCTCACACTACACCCAGGACAAAGTTACACTCACTGTTTTTAGATTTGTTGTTCAAAATGTAGCTCTATGAGACACACAGTGACTCTTGAATCTAAGTTCTTTCTGCAAGAGAAGAAGTGGGGAGTCTGATGATGCAGCTGGACGACACCAGAACAGACCAGAACACAATCAAGTTCACATGTTACTGAGCAGCCATTATGTTGTCTTCTCTATGTAGGCTGATCCTGAAGATGGTGTTTCCTACGCCTCCATCAGCTACACCAGGAAGACCAACAGTAAAGGCCGGGTAAGCTGTCTGATTGGTTCTAGTGATGATGGCAGTGAATGAAAACACTTCTCTCATTTAATGTTGTGTAATTTCTGTGTTGTGCTGTTTGTCTCTTTTCCAGGTTCTGGGTAAAGATGGTGATGATGAAGATGATGCAGTGACCTACAGCAGCGTGAAAGCTTCCTCTTCTTCTGCTGGAGCCTCAGCTGATCCCAGCGACCTCTACGCCACCGTCAACAAACCAAACAAATAAGAGACCACAGTGTAGTTACAGCTCATATCATTACAGTTCACTGATAACTGATAAATGTTTTATTATTTGAATTATTTTATGATAATATATGGGACATTTATCTTGATGAACTTGCTGTCAGGCACTTTAATGTGCTAGTGCTGTGTTGTAGTTAAACATGTATTAGTTTTTACTGTTATTTCTGTATCAGCTGTTATTATTTGATATGCAGTCATTTTAACATCTATATCTCTGTTCAGGTTATTTTTTATGTTTCTGTATGGAATTCCAGATACTTCAGGTCAGTGTGAACTTCATACCAGCTCATTTCAGCCATTAGAGAAGGAGGTCTGTCTACATTTGAAGCAACAACTGACATATGAGAGGAAAAAGAAAGGACAGTCACTATGAGGAAGTGACACGTGACTAATTAGAGAAAACAGTTAAAACATTTCTCTTCAAGAAGTAGAAGAAGAAGACAGAAAAGAATGAGAAAGAGGCGCGATGGTTGAGTTCAGATGGATTAAAATGTCTTTATTTCTCATGCTGGTGCTTTAGTTTACATGTTAGGATTGACATTGTTAATTCTACTTTATTACCTAACCTTCATTTAACAAAAACAGCCAAGTCTGTTTGATTTCCAGCAAGGCAGATGTGAACTCCTGCAGACTGAGCCTGAGGCACCTAATCAAACCTTTGTTGTCACATTGATATTAATAGAAACATTTTTGTAAATATATTTCTCTCTCATCAACTCAGCATCAGCAACCAGACAACTTCTCCTTCTCTTCCCTGTTAGAGTTGGAGATGAAGTCACTTTGTCTTGTGAAAATGTGATATACGATCAGGGTAACTGTGACAGTAGGCTACTACATGGCTCTTCAGTCATTCAAGAAACCCAGCATCAGTAGACCAAAGGCCTTTACTACGAAGGGAACCTCAAGGAACCCCATAAGGGAGAACTTTAGTCTTTCCAACCACAGGTTATATAGTACCTATTAATGTATCCATTGGGATACATTTTGGGCAATCTGTGGTTTGTATAAAAAATTCTGTGTATGATTTTGCATTGAATCTACACCAACGACTGCTCCTCAGGAGACCCATCTGTCAAACTCCTGAAGTTTGCTGACGACACAACGGTCATTGGCCTACAGACGGGAGGTTGATCAGCTGGCTCTCTGTTGCGCTCAGAACAACCTGGAGCTTAACATGCTCAAAACTGTGGAGATGATCGTGGACTTCAGGAGGAGCTCCCCCACTCGGCCCCCATCACCATACTCAACATTCCTGTGTCTGCTGTGGAATCCTTCAGGTTTCTGAGATCCACTATATCCCAGGACCTGAAGTGGGAGCCCAACACTGACACCGTTATCAAGGCTCAGGAAGCTCAACCTGCCTAAGGAGCTGCTGATCCACTTTTACACAATTATCATCCAGTCTGTTCTCTGCACCTCCATCACTGTCTGGTTTGGATCTGCCACCAGAAAGTACAGGAGCAGACTACAACAGACAGTCAGGACTGCAGAAAAATTAATCGGTGCCCCTGCCCTCCATTCAGGACATACATTTCCAGAGTCAGGAAACGGGCAGGAAACATCACTGCAGATCCATCTCACCCCGGACACAATCTGTTCCAGGTTATTCTCTCTGGTAGGCGCTACAGAGCACTGTACGCCAAAACCAACAGACTCAGGAACAGTTTCTTCCCACAATCACTCTGATGAACAGCTGATTTCTGTTTCACAGTGTCAGGAACAATTCCTGTGCAATAATTCCTGTTTACTGGCTACCACTTACCATTTATTTATTCATCATTCTCCATTTCAAAGCTGTTCATATTGTCATATTGTATATTATATCCACCTACCTCATGCACGTAACACCGCACGCAATACTTATTCATTCCAGCATTCTTTGCACCCATCACACTGTGTACATGTATGTTTGTATGTGTATGTGCACCTGTATATCACATCCACCTCCGACATGTACATAATAATAACAGTAATGGTAATAATAATTTACTCCTGTATCCTTTGCACTCTGCTCATTGCACTATTGCACTATTGTCTCAATCTGTCTGTTTGTTCATAGTGTGTATATATGTGTTCTCTATACTGTAGCCTGTGCTTGATTTTATTACTGTTTATTGTGTTATTGTATTATTGTATAAGTAAGCGCATAGTGAGCATTGTACAAGAGTCAAATTCCTCGTATGTGTACATACCGGAATACATGGCAAATGAAGCTGATTCTGAATCAGCCCGTGTCGGGCACAGATTGAGGAGTTGGAGGAGTTTGAAGAGCTATGAATATGAGACATATTCCCTCTCTGTTTGGGGTCTGCCATAAAAAGAGTGTCAGTTAATGTTTTTGGAAAAAGCTACAGAAAACAGGGATACTAATTCTGAACAAAGTTTGAAAAAAACAGAAGAGTTCAGAAGGTGGTAACCGATGGCTATAATTGAATTCTCCTAAGTGTATTCACATATTTAGATTTAGATTTATTTTACGTGTCCAAAAAAATATGGAGCCAGAGTGGGGATTAATAAACCGAGAAAAAAAAAATCCTAGATGAAAGTGTAAAATTTACAGGAACAAAAATCGGAAATTTCCTGAAATTAAAGTCACAAAAAAATCACTCTAAATATGTTTTCTTCTAAATACACCCAATCCACGGCAAAGTCTTTAAGGTGCATGATAATATAGTGACTGTGGGCTAAACTCACCTATTTCCTTTTCGCAGACCAACCAATCACAACCTGGAGATGGCGGGACAGTAAAAAAAGGTTAAGGCACAAGCAAACTTGTTGAAATGTTGAACTCTGTGTGCACGGTTATTATTACTGAGAAGTTAGTACTTTGCATAAACATGCATTTTTCTTGCACAATAATTTAATGACTGAAGAAACCCACAAAAATTAAACTGCTGTTTTGGAATTAATATTTGTAATAATGGTAAGCTATAGTATTATCTGAAATTATAATGAATATACAAACATTAGCACTAATCAACCTTAACCACAATGGTGTAGGCTAATATCAGAAAATGGTTTTATTTGTGAAACAGCTGAATCTCAACTAATAAACTATCTGTAGGCAGATGATCCAAATAATGTGTAACCTGTAAATATATTATTATACTAGTAATACCTACTTTTTATTTAAAGTATTATCATTTATACCTTCACTCCTCCAGGTTGTGGATATATTTTGGTTTTCAAATAGTCAGAAATAACAAGGAAATGCATAGCTCATGAGGTGACTTATTGCCTTTTCTGTACGTATACTGATCATACTGTCGCGCGAAGTATAGACAAAAGTGGTCATAGCACATTTTTATTGTTTTTATTGTGGGCCTACAAAACCTCTCAGCCCCAGGGCGAACAGCAGGTTAATGCGGGCCTGGCTGTGGGTGGAGATATTCTCTTATTCAGTCAGTCTCAGTCAGTTGTTTTTGTGGCTGAAGGAGCTCCTGAGCTGCCTCAGCTCAGCATAGACAGGATGAGAGGGGTTGTCCATGATGGTTTTCAGCTTCCCCCTCATCCTCCTCTCAGTCACTGCCTCCACACTGTCCAGTTCCACCCCCACCACTGAGCTGGCCTTCTTCATCTTTCAGATCAATGGGAAAGGCACCTATGATCACGTTCCACATTTTATCGTGTGTCATGTGATGTGGGGAACTGGTCTTGGTCTTGACTCGGTCTCGCCCTTGCTCGCTCTTGGTCTCAACTTGGTCTCAGCCCCTAAAAGTCTTGGTACAGGTCCGCTACGGTGGAGTGAATGATGTCACAAGCGTGCGCCGCCACTTTGTGGTAACATGTCCTGGGTTACATTACTTGGAGTTTGCAAAGACAGAAAGTCCTCCTCCCAATTTCTTACCGCGCTGTTTCTTCCTATCTGCTCAAACTAGTGAGATGCCGGCTAGTTCCACTGAGCAGTCTGGTGTTTTCCCATTCAGCTACGTTTCAGTCAGACATAACATGCTGCACTCCTGATACTTTCACTGGCCGCTGACCAGAACCGAGAGTTCATCTTGTTTGTCAGTGAGCGGACGTTCCCCATGACGACCGAGGGAAGACAGGGCTTGTGTCTTCACCGACTCTCTGTCTTCTTGTTCCTCACCATCACGCCAGCACGACATCCTCACCTTCTTATCTTTAACTTCAACAGGATCTCCTTCGGAAAGTTCAACAGGTCGACCCTGAAAATTTAAGAGCTCCTCACGTGAGCAGAGTTCGGTAGTTTGCTATCTGGTGGTCGAGGAGTCCATTGGCTGTGTAACGTTATCCTGTTTCAGGTTACGTTAACTGTTGTCCATGAATTTAGTACTATTTACAAAAGGAAAAGGCTAGAATGTGCAAATAAATAAAGTGTAATAAGTAAAAGGTTAAATAGAAATCTCTAAAATATAGAAAAGGTTAAACTACGAAAGGGTAGAGGGACCTGCTGTGTCATGCTGCCACTCTCTGCGGTGCTGTAAGTAAGACATTATGTCTGTGGCTTTAGCAGCACTCATAATAATTGTTGTGGCAGTCAACACATGGACAAGAACTAAAGGAGAGAACATTCACAGATGAAAATCAAGAAGTTTTGATAAAGCTGGATTTTCACTGTGGAAACTAAAGTCGACTCTTTCTCTTTTCTTTTCAGGGACAAAAACACAGATGGATGAAAACACAGTGAGTTTATAATGTTTTTACAGTTGGTACTTTACACAGCAAACCAGTGTTTGTGACATCTGTTCTTCATTCTGAAGTGTAGATATAGATAGAAGAAGACAAACAGAAACAGGACTCACTGAGTTGTAATGAAGTGGTCAAGAGGAACATTTTGTTTTTGTATTTGGAGTACCACATAAACACTCCCTCTCTGGTCAGCTGGTAAGAACATGTGACAGTTTGGTACTTTTAACTTATTTCTTAATTTCCTTCTGCGTGTCCTTCGTTACCACAGAAACACTTCCTCTCTCAGTGGCAGAAACATGTAACAGTAGCTGACGGTGCGTTCAGGTGCTGTCAGGTTATTTCTTATCTCCTTGTGTTAAATGTGGGTCAGTGATGTGAAAGTTGTCAGTTAAAGTGTGTCAGAGTGAGGGTTTGTTTGTGTTTCACAGGTGAATAATGATGAAGATGAAGATGATGGTGTGGTGAACTATGAAAACGATGGAGACCCTTCTGCCTCTGTCAGACTCCACTGATCAACAACTTCCATATCAACATCAGCTCATCAGAGAAAAGACTCCACTGCAGTTAAATAACAGCACATTTACACGAGTAGCTGAAGCCTTTAGAGAACAAAGATCTCATAAGATCATTTTGGGTTTTGTTAGTTGATTGTTTTTGTTTTTATTTATCAGTGTGAGAAATGTTTGTGTGTTTTGTGCTCAGATGTTTCTGTTTCAGTCTGACTTTGAACAACAATATTCAAGTCTTGATTTCATCTCATATCAGGAAGCCCACTGTGAGTTTTATAAAATGTCTTTTCCTGCATCAGTTGTGAAAATCTTTATTTTTTGCAGCCAGTTCAGAACACAGCAGCTGGATTTCAACTTCATTTAACAGGAACGAGCATTTAACTCTTGTTAACTTCCTTAAATCGCCTTCCAGCTGGAGAATTCTGACCTGATTTTAAGGTTCACTGTTTGCTTTTGAAGCTACAGCAGCCCGTTGGAAACTTTGTGCAACCAGCAAAAAGCTTTTAACCGCGAACATTTCTACATTGACTTAGGCTAATTGAAGCATCAGCTAAAGCAAAACAGCAACGTGAAACTCAAAAGAAACTCCAGTCGCTACTGCCAGTGATGCTTGGACTAATCGGGAGAGAGTGGTGTTATATGTTTGTTAAATGAATACAAAATAATTATTATAGAGAGGTGGCGATGGAGCAGTGGATTAGACACTTGTCTTTGATTTCCACTGCAACACATCCACAATTAAGTTGTTGTCATGGGTCCTGCTTTACCATCCATGTTATAATAGAGTTTTATTGGGGTGTGGGGGGGGGTCTCAGTATATTTTCCTGCTTTTTTGCAAATCTAATAATTCAGGTTACTTCTTCTATGCTCTGGATGCACATGACCATCTACTCTGACCTGATGTTTATCTGGTCATCATTAGGGGGTAAAACCTGCAGAGCTCTGCTGCTGTTGTTAACCACATCCTCACTGAAACACATCCTCTTCATATCTCTGAACAAAAATACCTGCAAAGATACAATGAAATCACCATCTAAATAAGAAGTTGCAGTTTTGCAAACATTTATCTTAACTAACAATCTTCACACCTTCAGCTTCTTCAACTTCTTCTTTTCAGGTGGTGAAACACGTCATTGTCACAAATACAGCGGACTGAACAAACTGTGAACTTGAGCCTTAATATAGTTTGTTTGTTTCAGCGTTAGTTTGGCTCAGTGCAGAAACATATTCCTTTGTTTCGTGATCAGTGACTTTATCATATGTGTTTGTAGATGGTGGATCTTTGTCAGGCTGCTGTGACCTCTGACCTCTTTACTGATGGCTGCATCTCATATTGTGAAAATTGTAACAGAGTTTTTGTCTGTTTGGACATTGACAAGAAATTCAGAGAGACTGAAATCTAAAACCATAGACAGTATATTACTGAACAAAACCAACCTGCAGATTTGAATGGAGAGCAGTGAAGCCAGTTTTGGTCCCATGAAATACTACAGGGCTACTTCCTGTTGGCACCAGCGTCTACTGCGCATGATCCGCAGCATAACTGTGAAGAAACTGGCAGAAACACAGTAACTCTAGTAGCTGTAGCTGTGTGATTGTCACTGTTTAATCTGCCCACCTACAAGGTTCACCTGAAAAACACCAACGCAGCGTCACTGATGGCTGAATAGTTTCTTTAGATTAACAGAGAGTTTATAATCTAACTGTAATGTTTAGCCCCATGGTGGAAGGAGGAGACATGGAGTTCTTCACCTGGTGCTTCAATTTATTTTTTCACCAGATACGTGGAAAGTGCAGTTGTGCAAGTGAAAAGTGAATTATTGCAAAAATATATCAAAAATTAACAAAAACACAACAAGGAAACTAAGTATAAACTATTCAAATTATTATTACAAACTGATATTAAACAACACAAACAAAAAAACCTATATCAGGCCTTGACTATGGGCTCTAGCACATGTGCCCTTCCAGGCCAAAGCTGTTCTCTCAAGAGGAGCCTCTGCCTCCTTCCTTTATACCAGAAGCCCCTCCTACAAGACAAACCAAAGTTAATTGACAATCAATTAAACACCATTATGTTACCTCAACAGTCCAAAACATTTCTGGCTACATCAATACACAATATATCGACTATGAAATTTTACATGCTAAACAAAACTTCTTTGTTTAAAACAGCAACTTAAGGTACTCCAGTACACCCCTCTGTACTGGCTCACACTTGGACCATTCCAGGTCTTCCCCCCTATAAATGACTCCACACTCCATCACTTCCTGTTTGCCACTTCGGCCCAGATCCCTGCTTGAGGATGAGAACAGGTGAATAAAACATACAAACATTTGGATGACCTTGGGTAAATCCAATGAGCTAAAATAAATGACTTGAAATGAGCTGTGTATGTGTTGTATTTATCTAACCATGATTTCAACTCTTCTGACTAGTACTTAAATGAACTGAAATGAAAGGACATGAAATGACAAGCATGTGTCCATTGATGCTAGCCCATATGCTAAAGGTAATGCTAATGCTAAAAGTCCTATGCTAAAGCTCAGCTAAGGTTAGCTTAGCATGCTAAGACCAATATTACTGCTGGCTTAAGATGATCTTTACTTTTAAAACTTAATGATGAAAAGTATGACAAAAAAGACTTTTATCTAAAGCGACTTACAATTGCTTTATATGTCAGAGGTCACACGCCTCTGGAGCAACCAGGGGTTAAAGTGTCTTGCTCAGGGTAACAAAGGTGGACGTGTCACCGTGGGGGATTGAACCTGGGTCTCTCACACTAAAGGCATGTGTCCACTGCACCATCACCCCCCCCTGAAGTTTTTAAGATTAAAGAAGGATGTTAATTAACTGAAAACTATTGAGGACTCTAAATTACTACAATTTCCATAATCATTATTGATTTACTGATTTATTAGATGACTGATTTATTAAGTAAAAACAAATTTAAAATCTAACAGTATCAACGTGTGTTGCCTTTAACGAGTGTATTACTTATGATAGATGTATTGATTGATGTATTGTAATGTGATCAGCTGTGCTTACTGATTGATTCAGTTTATGATGATTTATTGCTAAGCTCACTTTAAAACTTAGTTTGGACTAAGTAGAGAGGACGTTGCAGGTATGTGGGTGAGATGGGAGCTATTTCTGAATGTCAAAAGGAAGCCATACATGGGGCCATCTGTGAAAAGGCGGGAAGACAGACAGGCATGTATTACAGTTTTTTCTGATTGCTTAAGCCCATTTTTTGTAACTATTGGCTATTTTTACAAAACTCTACACACAAATAAGAAAACCTTTCACCCAATTATCAAAACATTGTAGTTCTCTTGCAAAAGCGAACACAGCTAGATTAACTCTTCACACCTTCGTAAAAATGGTGTTTTCGTATCAAACAGTAAACACAAGCCATCATCTACTAAGCACACAATGTGCCAACTACACACTGATGGTATGAATACAAAACACATCTGGCTTTTGCTTTCTCTGTGTACAGATGTCAATTTGAGGTCATACTTTTGTCATAGTGTCATGTAAACATACAAGGATCCAAACTTCAAGTACTGGTGTTTATTCACTCTCATCAAAACCAAGACAAAGTCAGAACACAAAATAGTAATTTCACAAAAAAAAAAAACCAACAATCAGCCTACATCATGTCGTCTTTCTGGGTCCGGCCACAAAAGTTCGTCCACATCGCATGCGATATCTTCCAGTCCAAGGCACCGGGGAAAATATCTCCTTGAATGGCATATCCAGGCCTGACATGATGCCTGGTCAATATCTCCACATGCCTCCTCCATTGCCTGTAAAAAGGCTACCTGTTGATGAGGATGACGGTCGTACACTTTCCAGCGCCAGGCAGAGAAGAACTCCTCGATGGGATTTAAGAATGGAGAGTATGGAGGGAGGTTGAGTGCCATGAAGATGGGTGGTCTGTAAACCAGTTGCGGACCAAAGCAGCCCTATGGAAACTAACATTGTCCCATATGATGACATATCGGGTCTGCTCTGGTCTCTGAACAGTGAGCATGTCATGTAAGGTGTCCAGGAATGCAATAATGTGTGCAGTGTTGTATGGGCCTATGGTTGCATGATGGTGAACAACACCATTTTGGCTTATAGCTGCACACATGGTTATGTTACCACCGCGTTGTCCTGGGACATTGATGATGGCACGGTGTCCAATAATGTTCCTGCCACGTCTCCTGGTTTTACTGAGGTTAAAACAATGTCCCACGGCATCTGCTTCTAGTTCCATCACTCTCTGTACAAGACAAAACAAATGCAGCACATCAGGCCCATGCACAGCTCTACAGTATGCACTTCCAAATTCAGAACCAGTGACACTATAGCTTACCTGCACATAGTCATATCGCAGTTGCTTTACATGTTCTGTGTTTCTCTCGAAAGGAACTCTGTATATTTGCTTCATTCTTATTCTGTGGCGCGCAAGTACACGACTTAGTGCAGAAATGCTTACACTGTGTATATTTTGAAAGATGGTGTCATTATCAATTATGCGCTGCTGTATTTCGCGCAGTCTTATTGCATTATTGGCAATCACCATGTTCACTATATGGGTCTCTTGCTCTGGAGTGAACATTCTTCCTCTGCCCCCAACATGTGGACGTCTAGCAATTCTGTAAAGTAACAATTTCAGTATTTTTGCATGTATGGTACTGTTGTGTTTCTCATTAGAGTAAGGCAGTGCTACAAAGTACTTACCGATTCTCATTTCGAAATGTCCTAATGATGCTTGCCACAGTGTAGCAGCTCAAATTAGGCTGAACCCGTTGGCCAGCTTCCCTCAGGGTCCACTATTGTAGCTCTGATGTCATCAGTTATTCTATATCTTACTCTTCTTACCCTTCCTCTTTCCCCTCCTCGTCCTCTTCTTGCTCCTCCTTGTCCTCTTCCTCTAACTTCTTCTAACCCTCTCGCTTCTTCACCTCCACGTCCTCTTTCTCCAACTTCTTCACCTCCACGTCCTCTCCATCTTCTTCCTCGGCCTCCTCTGATTCTCACTCTTCTCACTCTTACTGCTCCTTTCATTGTACTCCACACAGACAGCTTACCTGTGGCTTATTTATAGTGCTTAGGCTGATTAGCAAAGTGAACTAATTATCTAAAACAGTTTTCACATGTGAAAGTGTGCCAGACAGTTGGCAAAATAGTGTTAATGATAGCCATACATGTGTATAATTTTGCTAGGAGTGTGTTGGAAATTTGGTAATTGAGTGTAAGCAGTGAGCTGTGTTTAAAATTCTGCAAAAAGAGTGTTGTGCAGTGAATTGTGCCTACAGTTTTGCAAAGTGTGTGTTACAAAATTGCAAACTGAGTGCAAAGCAGTGTTTGTGCTTTTAGTTTTGCAAACTCAGTGAGTGGTTTTGCTATACGTATTAATAGTTTTAGAAATTGTGCTACAAGAATCACGATTAGCGCTTAAGCATTCAGAAAAAACTGTAACCGCATGTATTAAAAGATACCTGATCACGCATGGACTGAATGCGCGCCAGAAAACATCCAATCACAGAGTACTTGACATTCTTTGTCTGAGTGAACAGTGTAGGACGTCCAATCACAAAAGGACATGTCTGCATGGACACTAGAGATCAACCAATCCCAGCAAGCGTTGAGCATCCGAAGTACAGTGGGTATGGAAAGTATTCAGACCCCTTTAAATTTTTCACTCTTTGTTTCATTGCAGCCATTTTCCAAAAATCCAAAAAGTTCATTTTATTTCTCAGTAATGTACACTCAGCACCCCATCTTGACAGAAAAAAACAGAAATGTAGAAATTTTTGCAAATTTATTAAAAAAGAAAAACTGAAATATCACATGGTCATAAGTATTCAGACCCTTTGCTGTGACACTCATATTTAACTCAGGTGCAGTCTATTTCTTCCGATCATCCTTGAGATGGTTCTACACCTTCATTTGAGTCCAGCTGTGTTTGATTATACTGATTGGACTTGATTAGGAAAGCCACACACCTGTCTATATAAGACCTTACAGCTCACAGTGCATGTCAGAGCAAATGAGAATCATGAGGTCAAAGGAACTGCCTGAAGAGCTCAGAGACAGAACTGTGGCAAGGCACAGATCTGGCCAAGGTTACAAAAAAATTTCTGCTGCACTTAAGGTTCCTAAGAGCACATAATCCTCAAATGGAAGACGTTTGGGACGACCAGAACCCTTCCTAGAGCTGGCCGTCCGGCCAAACTGAGCTATCGGGGGAGAAGAGCCTTGGTGAGAGAGGTAAAGAAGAACCCAAAGGTCACTGTGGCTGAGCTCCAGAGATGCAGTCGGGAGATGGGAGAAAGTTGTAGTAAGTCAACCATCACTGCAGCAATCCACCAGTCGGGGCTTTATGGCAGAGTGGCCCGACGGAAGCCTCTCCTCAGTGCAAGACACATGAAAGCCCGCATGGAGTTTGCTAAAAACCACCTGAAGGACTCCAAGATGGTGATAAATAAGATCCTCTGGTCTGATGAGACCACGATAGAACTTTTTGGCCTTAATTCTAAGCGGTATGTGTGGGGGGAAAAAAACAGGCACTGCTCATCACCTGTCCAATACAGTCTCAACAGTGAAGCACGGTGGTGGCAGCATCATGCTGTGGGGGTGTTTTTCAGCTGCAGGGACAGGACGACTGGTTGCAATCGAGGGAAAGATGAATGCGGCCAAGTACAGGGATATCCTGGACGAAAACCTTTTCCAGAGTGCTCTGGACCTCAGACTGGGCCGAAGGTTTACCTTCCAACAAGACAATGACCCTAAGCACACCGCTAAAATAACGAAGGAGTGGCTTCACAACAACTCCGTGGCTGTTCTTGAATGGCCCAGCCAGAGCCCTGACTTAAACCCAATTGAGCATCTCTGGAAAGACCTGAAAATGGCTGTCCACCAACATTTACCATCCAACCTGACAGAACTGGAGAGGATCTGCAAGGAGGAATGGCAGAGGATACCCAAATCCAGATGTGAAAAACTTGTTGCATCTTTCCCAAAACGACTCATGGCTGTATTAGATCAAAAGGGTGCTTCTACTAAATACTGAGCAAAGGGTCTGAATACTTATGACCATGTGATATTTCAGTTTTTCTTTTTTGATAAATTTGCAAAAATTTCTACATTTCTGTTTTTTTCTGTCAAGATGGGGTGCTGAGTGTACATTACTGAGAAATAAAATGAACTTTTTTGATTTTTGGAAAAAGGCTGCAATGAAACAAAGAGTGAAAAATTTAAAGGGGTCTGAATACTTTCCGTACCCACTGTATACTGTCACATCCTGTCAGTTTATCTATGTAAGCTGTAGCTTTTGGTATTATAATACACATTCCTCTGTTCTTTTTCTTTCACTGGGACCTTTTTAGCTGTTGTGTAAACTGAAGTTTCTTAAAGAAATTTCCTTTGGGCCTGTTGCTCAAAGGTACATAGAGAAAGTCTCCTATTGTTTCCTTGTTTCTTCCTCCTCCTGAGCTCGGTGAGTAATTTCACTCTGCTACACATTAGCACAGGGCCACACCTCACACTGATTAAAACTCCTAACTGGTTAAAAGGAGTTCATACCAGCCTGTCCACTCCGATCAGGGAGAGTTACTGAGATACCTGGGGGGAAGCGTTTGGTACAAATGTGGACCAGATCCTTGAACTATTCTGTTAGCAGGTCCAGGGGTGCAGAAGAAAATTCTGGGGGGCCCCTTCCTCTCTTGGTCCCTGTCTCTAGGGCATCAGTTGTCACTGATCGATCGCTGCGTTCCATCAAATCAATTTAACACTTTTGAGTCAGCTGATTTTACTCAGGGAGCCTCCGGCTGCAGCTGCAGCTGCTTCAGGTGTAGCTGGTTTGATCGGCTGGACGTGCAGCCTCTCTTTTCCTCTGTTTGCTTAGACTCTTTAGTGTCGTTTAGTGACCTGTTTAAACAGACTCCTTAATCGTTTTATACTTGTGACTCATTTCTGGAGGAGGTTTGCGTCTCACCAATAAAGGAAAAAGCACTCACGGAGATCTTTTCAGGTTTTTAGTTTATTGATCAAAAGTTAACACAATAATTCTCTGTTGTTTACTTTCAACACACGTAACAAAACATTACCTTAAATTTGTTTTCCACAACTTATTTGGTCACTAAACTATTTCACTCCTCCTCTCTCATTCAAATATAAAAACTCCCAAGCTGTAGTCTTTACCCGTACAATACTACCCATTAGGATGACCTTATTTGGATGATGACGATCTGATACAATTTCCCATAATTTTATGTAACAGTTATTTGAAACAAGAAAAAAATAAAATAGATAACCTTGATTGTCCAGAACAATAATAAAAATAATAATAGGCTACCAATCAACTGCTCAACAGGTGGCATTTTATGCAAGGGATCAAATGAAGTACTCTATTGGTATCAGTATCACCTTAAGGGTACTGGTTTTGGTACTGGATCGTAAAATTTTAAACAATACACAACCCTAGGGATGATACACAAGAACAGGATGAGAAGATTTTTATAAAAATATAATTTTTAGCTTAAGTTACTTCTACTGGACAATGTATATTTGTTTCTTCTATTTTTAACTCCTTGACGCTGATTGTCGCGAATTTGCATCACACCTCTTCCTTTCAGACTGCAAGACAAGATAGCGCATGCATTCCCCCAATGCCTGTTGGTGCTTATTCGATACGTACCTAGGAACCTTTTGCAAGCACTGGTTTCTTGTTTATGTCTGTTGTCGCTAATTTGCATCATACCTACATCATACCTGAACTTTTCTATGTTCTATAGACAAATTAACATGCTTCACTTAATTTAACAACAGCTTGAAAGCAAATAAAAACACAAATAATTTTTTTTATTTTTATATAAAAAATTCAGACGTCAAGGGGTTAAAATGTATTGAAAGTTTTCTTATTGTGCAAATAAACCTTTCTCAAAGCCTTTTCATTTGTTAGTTAACATTCCTCGGTGTAAGCTATTTTTCAGAACATTTTTAACAAATGTTTTTTAAAAGTGATGGGCATGTAATCAGTCATTTCAAAATGTGGTGGGGACATGTTACCAGTGTAAATGACACATATGAGTAAAAATAATCTGCACAGAGAAATCTTCATGTGTATTTAAGCATTCATTCATTCATTGTTTAAAGGCATGTAAGCTTAAAAGCAAAATAATTAAAACTTTGGAAAGTTTAATTTATGATTCTGATATTAATTTATGCTCTAACCTAAGTTCAGTCAGGACGTTCATCAATGTTTAAATGGTTTGTTGCAACTAGTCTCAGTGACCCCAAACCTTCCAGGAGTTAAAGGAGTTTTCAACAGGATTCAATAAGCGAGTCTTTGTTTTATGTCCTATTAAAGTGTCGACTGTCTGTTGCTGTGAGCCTCGTTTCTGATATTTATCTGGTCATTAATAGATAATTAAATGTGTATAAAAACATATAAACTTATAATACAGAAGGCCTCACTGATGTAAAACACAGAGTCCATTTCCTCTCATCTTGGCAGAGTCTTGTCCTGACAGCCTGGGACAGGTTAGTTATTATCCGAGCTTTGTGGGGGTCTCTGATATAACTAATCATATTAAAGTGTTATTATTTTACACACTGCTAGCCGCCAGCTCACAGTAGCAAGCAGTTTATCATGTGTAGTGTTCTTCTAATTGGATGCATCATAAATAAACAAATACATAAACAACAGCATAACAAACAAGCAGCAGTTTAACACAGTAGGTATCACCCTGCATTACAGTTAGGTGGCTGCCTGGTGGAGAAGTGCAGCCATCCTGTGGTCATGTGGTGCGCAGCATATTTGGAAAACATGTTAATTTTAGCCTGTTTATCTTTTTAATGTAAATGATACTAAATAACTACAAAATACTTTATTTGTGATTCAAAATAATGTTTGTTGGTAAATGAATTAGTGAACCCCGTAGGTGCATTATTTTACTGCTACCATGGGAGTTCAGATGCCTCCTTCTTGGAGCTGAGCTACATTAGAGACCCCCACGTAACTCGAACCCTGGATGGGACGGGTCCCTGTTAAGATGTGGGCACAACAGTCTCTGATTTCCGTTGCTTGTCCTACATGAGTCCCATTTTTTCCATACAGGACCTTCAGGAGCAGCTTTAAGTCCAAGCTGGGCCTAAATGGCTGTCCTGGCCCTCTTTTCTTTCCTCTGGGTGATCACTGCACCCGCAGTGGTGCCTGGTCCGGCTGATCTGCCTGGTGATTGTATAAGATCCACTGCTCTTAAATCCAAAAGCCGGCTTCCTTTTCCAATAACTGTATTTCTGTCATAGGTAACACATGTTTCAGGAATAACGCCAGAACAAAACAAGGAACAGTTTTAAAGTTTGACAGCAACAATATGATTGGCTCACTGAGGATCTGACTGGTTTAAATGAAAGACTCAACATCCTCAATCAGCTGACTGAGTTCTAAGCAGAATAAAGGAAGAGAGGGGGCGGGAGAGAAATAGTCAGCATGAATGATGTCTTCCTGATTGAACTTCTGCTAAGATTCCATTCTCTGAAAAACAAATTTAGATAAAATGAGGAACCAGCAGATCTCAGAGCAGTAAAATATCATCTTATCTGTGTTCTTCAGCAGCTGCTACAGTATCACCATATTGCACCATGGACATCAGGAGTCAGATTCTGGTGGGAGAGGAGTTTGACTCTTCACCTGTCTGTTCATGTGTGCTGTCAAACATCACCATGGATCCTGTCTGTTTTCTAATAAACACTATCTGAAGAAAACAAGTTGCATCATTGCAAACATTTATCTTAACTAACAATCTTCACAGCTTCAGCTTCCTCTTCTTCTTCTTTTCGCTCGGTGAAACATGTCATTGTGACAAATAGACGGGGAATGAACAAAGTGTGAACTCTGATGGCTGCATCTCATGTTGCTGATCAAGAATTTTGGGTCTCTGTCAGTCACTGTGGATGAGAGAAAACTACATTTCAAAAATGTAAAAGTGAAAATTGTTTTTGGCTGTTTGGACATCGACAAGAAATTCAGAGAGACTGAAATCTAAAACAGACTAAAAGTCACTATGAGGAAGTGACATCATCCTGACCACAGGGAGTAGCTGCTGCGTCTCTCTACTAAAGCACTAGTTTAGAAACTCAGACAGTTCTGAGCACGAGAACAAGAGACAGAAGAAGGAGAGACTCAGAGAATCATGATGGTTGAGTTCAAATGGATTTCTTTATTTCTTCCAGCGGTGCTTCAGTTTACAGGTAAGAATACATATATCACATATATATATAAATGGAAGGCACATTGTAAAAAATAACTTGATCAATATTATTAAAGATTCCTTATTAGCTACATTTGATTTAACTAAGAAAACCAAATCTGTTGTTTCTAATGTGGTGAGTTTAGTGAACTCTTGGAAACTAAGGATAAAGAAATAATCGTCACTAACTATGAACATAACAGACATTTTCTCATTTCACTTTATTTTTCATCATTTTCTCAACAGCAGCAGCTGGAAAACTTCCCCCCCTCCTTCACTGTCAGAGTTGGAGATGAAGTCACTTTGCCTTGTGAAAATGTGAAAGACGGTCAGCAAGAATGTGAATATACTACATGGCTCTTTGATGGTTCAGGAAACACAGCAGCAGTAGAGCTGGTTGAACTTGGGCAGATTGTTGAAAACGCCAAATCTAAATCAGACAGACTGAGTGTTACAGAGAACTGTTCTCTGGTTATAAAGAAGGTCACAGTCGAGGATGTTGGTCGTTACACCTGCAGACAGATCATATCAGGACAACATCAAACTCCAGACTTTCTGGTTCTTCTGTCTGTTATTACCAGTGAGTATTTCCATCATAATGTTTTCAGCTCAAACTGTCTTGTTAGAACAATATACTGAAACATTACAATAATTATGATCACAGTGATGAAGTTAACTTTACTCTTGTTGTCTTTCTCTCACAATATCTCCATCTTCACCAGTGACTGAAGAGGACGCTGATGAGGTGACATTGTGGTGCTCTGTGTCGACACATGAACAGTCCTGTAGACACACAGTGAAGTGGCTGTATGAGGGTAAAGATGTGGACAAAGATATCAAAGAAATGAAGACAGGGCAGGGTGACTGCTACGCCGCTGTGTCTTTCCTGGATTCTCATTTTAGTTACAAATCAAAGTCTAACTTGAAGTGTGAAGTGACAGATGGTTACTCTGGAAAAGTGCAGCTGTTCACCTTCAGCCCTCAGTCCTCAGGTGAGAAAACAGGTGAGAATATGCTGAGCTGTTCAAGATGACTAAAACCACCAAAACATTTGTTTACTTGATGACTTTAAGATGACATCATTCTTTCTCATTTAGTGACAGCAGATGGTAAACATGAGGGATTTTCTAACTGAACAGTTTCTTGGGTTGTGTTAATTTATTCATGCAGGTGACGCACAAACAACAACAACAACAACAACTACTGAAAACACAAAATCAGTTACAGCCACAACAACCAATGATACTTCAATAGAACTACAAGATAGTAACTCATCTTTCTCTGGAGTCTCTCTGTCTTCCTGTCAGCCTCTTTCTCTCCCCATACTGAACTTCATTATTTTACTTTTATTTTATTCATTGTCTAATTTTTTGTTTTGCATGTTTCTACTTTTAGGCATTTTTATGGCAAAACATAAAATAATCAAAGCCTCTTTAATTAAGTCACTTTCTGGAAAGACAAAACTGACCATTCATTGTATAAAACAGAAAATAGGAAGTGATCGAGAAAATTATTATTGATTTACTGATTTTTAATTGTATCTCTCCTCTTCTGAAGTCTGAATGTCAGAGCGACACTCAGCTGTGGGAGGAGATATTTTCTTATTCAGTCAGACGTCTTCACACAACACAAAATAACAAAATAAGATGTTGTCCTCTTTTATAGTATATCGAGTTTGGTGGTGGTATGTTGCAGTTGCAGCTCTCTTAATAACTGTTGTTATTGTTGTTGGATTCATCAGATGGAAGAAAACTAAAGGTGAGAGCAACCACAGATATTATAAACAAGAAGTTTTGATGAACCTGGATTTTTATTGTTGAAGCTAAAGTCGACTCTCTTTTGTCTCTTCAGGAAAAAAAACCCAGATGGATGAAAACACTGTGAGTTTTACGGCTGAGTAATCAAATGTTTCTACAGTTATGACAGAGCTGAATCAGCTGCTCTCTGACAGAGTCATCCAAATCTAAACAGCCTTCACAGAGCCAGTGTTTGACCACATGGAAGTAGACTCTGTTTGTTTGTTGTTTTCAGGGACGGAGCTTAAACCCTGCAGTGAGTCCAGAAAGCAGTCAGGACACGGTGAGATCTCACACTACACCCAGGACAAAGTTACACTCACTGTTTTTAGATTTGTTGTTCAAAATGTAGCTCTATGAGACACACAGTGACTCTTGAATCTAAGTTGTTTCTGCAAGAGAAGAAGTGGGGAGTCTGATGATGCAGCTGGACGACACCAGAACAGACCAGAACACAATCAAGTCCACGTGTTACTGAGCAGCCATTATGTTGTCTTCTCTGTGTAGGCTGATCCTGAAGATGGTGTTTCCTACGCCTCCATCAGCTACACCAGGAAGACCAACAGTAAAGGCCGGGTAAGCTGTCTGATTGGTTCTAGTGATGATGGCAGTGAATGAAAACACTTCTCTCATTTAATGTTGTGTAATTTCTGTGTTGTGCTGTTTGTCTCTTTTCCAGGTTCTGGGTAAAGATGGTGATGATGAAGATGATGCAGTGACCTACAGCAGCGTGAAAGCTTCCTCTTCTTCTGCTGGAGCCTCAGCTGATCCCAGCGACCTCTACGCCACCGTCAACAAACCAAACAAATAAGAGACCACAGTGTAGTTACAGCTCATATCATTACAGTTCATTGATAACTGATAAATATTTTTATTAGACTTATTTTATGATCATTTTCAGGATTTATTGCTGTAAAAAGCCTTTTGGTCCAGAACGGGGTGCAGTTAACTACTAGCACAATAACAACATGATCTGGCGGCTTGAAATGCAACTGAACATAATATATGGGACATTTAGCTTGATGAACTTGCTGTCAGGCAGTTTAATGTGCTAGTGCTGTGTTGTAGTGTTATTTCTGTATCAGCTGTTATTGTTTGATATGCAGTCATTTTAACATCTATATCTCTGTTCAGGTTATTTTTTATGTTTCTGTATGGAATTCCAGATACTTCAGGTCAGTGTGAACTTCATACCAGCTCATTTCAGCCATTAGAGAAGGAGGTGTGCCTACATTTGAAGCAACAACTGACATATGAGAGGAAAAGGAAAGGACAGTCACTATGAGGAAGTGACACATGACTAATTAGAGAAAACAGTTAAAACATTTCTCTTCAAGAAGTAGAAGAAGAAGACAGAAAAGAATGAGAAAGAGGCGCGATGGTTGAGTTCAGATGGATTAAAATGTCTTTATTTCTCATGCTGGTGCTTTAGTTTACATGTTAGGATTGACATTCTTAATTCTACTTTATTACCTAACCTTCATTTAACAAAAACAGCCAAGTCTGTTTGATTTCCAGCAAGGCAGATGTGAACTCCTGCAGACTGAGGCTGAGGCACCTAATCAAACATGTGTTGTCACATTGATATTAATAGAAACATTTTTGTAAATATATTTCTCTCTCATCAACTCAGCATCAGCAACCAGACAACTTCTCCTTCTCTTCCCTGTTAGAGTTGGAGATGAAGTCACTTTGTCTTGTGAAAATGTGATATACGATCAGGGTAACTGTGACAGTAGGCTACTACATGGCTCTTCAGTCATTCAAGAAACCCAGCATCAGTAGACCAAAGGCCTTTACTACGAAGGGAACCTCAAGGAACCCCATAAGGGAGAACTTTAGTCTTTCCAACCTCAGGTTATATAGTACCTATTAATGTATCCATTGGGATACATTTTGGACAATCTGTGGTTTGTATAAAAATTCTGTGTATGAGTTTGCATTGAATCTACACCAACGACTGCTCCTCAGGAGACCCATCTGTCAAACTCCTGAAGTTTGCTGACGACACAACGGTCATTGGCCTACAGACGGGAGGTTGATCAGCTGGCTCTCTGTTGCGCTCAGAACAACCTGGAGCTTAACATGCTCAAAACTGTGGAGATGATCGTAGACTTCAGGAGGAGCTCCCCCACTCGGCCCCCCATCACCATACTCAACATTCCTGTGTCTGCTGTGGAATCCTTCAGGTTTCTGAGATCCACTATATCCCAGGACCTGAAGTGGGAGCCCAACACTGACACCATTATCAAGGCTCAGGAAGCTCGACCTGCCTAAGGAGCTGCTGATCCACTTTTACACAATTATCATCCAGTCTGTTCTCTGCACCTCCATCACTGTCTGGTTTGGATCTGCCACCAGAAAGTACAGGAGCAGACTACAACAGACAGTCAGGACTGCAGAAAAATTAATCGGTGCCCCTGCCCTCCATTCAGGACATACATTTCCAGAGTCAGGAAACGGGCAGGAAACATCACTGCAGATCCATCTCACCCGGACACAATCTGTTCCAGGTTATTCTCTCTGGTAGGCGCTACAGAGCACTGTACGCCAAAACCAACAGACTCAGGAACAGTTTCTTCCCACAATCACTCTGATGAACAGCTGATTTCTGTTTCACAGTGTCAGGAACAATTCCTGTGCAATAATTCCTGTTTACTGGCTACCACTTACCATTTATTTATTCATCATTCTCCATTTCAAAGCTTTCATATTGTCATATTGTATATTATATCCACCTACCTCATGCACGTAACACCGCACGCAATACTTATTCATTCCAGCATTCTTTGCACCCACCACACTGTGTACATGTATGTTTGTATGTGTATGTGCACCTGTATATCACATCCACCTCCGACATGTACATAATAATAACAGTAATGGTAATAATATTTTACTCCTGTACCAAACACTCTGCTCATTGCACTATTGTCTCAATCTGTCTGTTTGTTCATAGTGTGTATATATGTGTTCTCTCTTGATTTTATTACTGTATTATTGTGTTATTGTATTATTGTATAAGTAAGTACATAGTGAGCATTGTACAAGAGTCAAATTCCTTGTATGTGTACAAACCGGAATACCTGGCAAATGAAGCTGATTCTGAATCAGCCCGTGTCGGGCACAGATTGAGGAGTTGGAGGGTTTGAAGAGCTATGAATATGAGAGATATTCCCTCTCTGTTTGGGGTCTACCATAAAAAGAGTGTCAGTTAATGTATCTGGAAAAAGCTACAGAAAACGGGGATACTAATTCTGAACAAAGTTTGAAAAAACAGGTGGTAACCGAAATTTAGACGATAAGTCAGAGAAGGGCATGAAAATGCCATTTGGCTATTATTGTAGGCTATAATTGAATTCTCCTAAGTGTATTCACATATTTAGATTTAGATTTATTTTACGTGTCTAAAACAATATGGAGCCAGAGTGGGGATTAATAAACCGAGAAAAAAAAATCCTAGATGAAAGTATAAAATTTACAGGAACAAACATTGGAAATTTCCTGAAATTAAAGTCACAAAAAAATCACTCTAAATATGTTTTCTTCTAATAATAATAATCCTTATTTGTAGAGCACTTTTCAAAAACAAGTTACAAAGTGCTTTAACAAGTGTAAAGAATAATACAAAAAAAAAGATAAGAGCATGAAAATTTAATATAAAATTAGTAAAATACAATAAAATAAAAGGGATAAAATAGAGTCAAATAAGATCGGGAAAAGCTCTCCTATAAAAGTATGTTTTAAGAAGGGACTTAAAAGAGTTCACTGACTCAGCCGACCTGATTTCCTCGGGCAGGCTGTTCCAGAGCCTCGGGGCCCTGACAGCAAACGCTCTGTTCTAAATACACCCAATCCACGGCAAAGTCTCTAAGGTGCATGATAATATAGTGACTGTGGGCTAAACTCACCTATTTCCTTTTCGCAAACCAACCAATCAAAACCTGGAGATGGCGGGACAGTCAAAAAAGGTTAAGGTACAAGCAAACTTGTTGAAATGTTGAACTCTGTGTGCACGGTTATTATTACTGAGAAGTTAGTACTTTGCATAAACATGCATTTTTCTTGCACAATAATTTAATGACTGAAGAAACCCACAAAAATTAAACTGCTGTTTTGGAATTAATATTTGTAATAATGGTAAGCTATAGTATTATCTGAAATTATAATGAATATACAAACACTAGCACTAATCAACCTTAACCACAATGGTGTAGGCTAATATCAGAAAATGGTTTTATTTGTGAAACAGCTGAATCTCAACTAATAATCTATCTGAAGGCAGATGATCCAAATAATGTGTAACCTGTAAATATATTATACTAGTAATACCTACTTTTTATTTAAAGTATTATCATTTATACCTTCACTCCTCCAGGTTGTGGATATATTTTGGTTTTCAAATAGTCAGAAATAACAAGGAAATGCATAGCTCATGAGGTGACTTATTGCCTTTTCTGTACGTTTACTGATCATACTGTCGCGCGAAGTATAGACAAAAGTGGTCATAGCACATTTTTATTGTTTAAATTGTGGGCCTACAAAACCTCTCAGCCCCAGGGCCGAACAGCAAGTTAATGCGGGCCTGGCTGTTGGTGGAGATATTGTCTTATTCAGTCAGTCTCAGTCAGTTGTTTTTGTGGCTGAAGGAGCTCCTGAGCTGCCTCAGCTCAGCATAGACAGGATGAGAGGGGTTGTCCATGATGGTTTTCAGCTTCCCCCTCATCCTCCTCTCAGTCACTGCCTCCACACTGTCCAGTTCCACCCCCACCACTGAGCTGGCCTTCTTCATCTTTCAGATCAATGGGAGAAGCACCTATGATCACGTTCCACATTTTATCGTGTGTCATGTGATGTGGGGAACTGGTCTTGGTCTTGACTCGGTCTCGCCCTTGCTCGCTCTTGGTCTCAACTTGGTCTCAGCCCCTAAAAGTCTTGGTCTTGTCTCAGTCTCGATTAACCCTGGTCTTGGTCTTGACTTGGTCTCGGTTTGGGCGGTCTTTGGTGGTGACAGACTGTCTCCTAACAGCAGGCTTGTACGTTCGAGTCAGCAGTACCAGACAGTGGACAGATTTGCCAAGAGGAAGCAGTGCGGTGGCGCTGTATGCCTCCTTAACAATGGCATACAGAAGATCCAGGGTCTTGTCTCCTCTGGTGTTACAGGTAACGCACGTGTTTGAAGTTGGGCAGCGTCCTTGAGATCTTGGCGTGGTTAAAATCTCCATTATTGATAAGGAGAGCGTTCGGATGCCGTGTCTACAGGTCCGCTACGGTGGAGTGAATGATGTCACAAGCGTGCGCCGCCACTTTGTGGTAACATGTCCTGGGTTACATTACTTGGAGTTTGCAAAGACAGAAAGTCCTCCTCCCAATTTCTTACCGCGCTGTTTCTTCCTATCTGCTCAAACTATTGGCTGTGTAACGTTATCCTGTTTCAGGTTACGTTAACTGTTGTCCATGAATTTAGTACTATTTACAAAAGGAAAAGGCTAGAATGTGCAAATAAATAAAGTGTAATAAGTAAAAGGTTAAATAGAAATCTCTAAAATATAGAAAAGGTTAAAAACTACGAAAGGGTAGAGGGACCTGCTGTGTCATGCTGCCACTCTCTGCGGTGCTGTAAGTAAGACATTATGTCTGTGGCTTTAGCAGCACTCATAATAATTGTTGTGGCAGTCAACACATGGACAAGAACTAAAGGAGAGAACATTCACAGATTAAACTCAGAAACAGGAAGTTTTGATAAAGCTGGATTTTCACTGTGGAAACTAAAGTCGACTCTTTCTCTTTTCTTTTCAGGGACAAAAACACAGATGGATGAAAACACAGTGAGTTTATAATGTTTTTACAGTTGGTACTTTACACAGCAAACCAGTGTTTGTGACATCTGTTCTTCATTCTGAAGTGTAGATATAGATAGAAGAAGACAAACAGAAACAGGACTCACTGAGTTGTACTGAAGTGGTCAAGAGGAACATTTTGTTTTTGTATTTGGAGTACCACATAAACACTCCCTCTCTGGTCAGCTGGTAAGAACATGTGACAGTTTGGTACTTTTAACTTATTACTTAATTTCCTTCTGCGTGTCCTTTGTTACCACAGAAACACTTCCTCTCTCAGTGGCAGAAACATGTAACAGTAGCTGACGGTGCGTTCAGGTGCTGTCAGGTTATTTCTTATCTCAATGTGTTAAATGTGGGTCAGTGATGTGAAAGTTGTCAGTTAAAGTGTGTCAGAGTGAGGGTTTGTTTGTGTTTCACAGGTGAATAATGATGAAGATGAAGATGATGGTGTGGTGAACTATGAAAACGATGGAGACCCTTATGCCTCTGTCAGACTCCACTGATCAACAACTTCCATATCAACATCTGCTCATCAGAGAAAAGACTCCACTGCAGTTAAATAACAGCACATTTACACGAGTAGTTGAAGCCTTTAGAGAACAAAAATCTCATAAGATCATTTTGGGTTTTGTTTGTTGATTGTTTTTGATAAAATGAGGAACCAGCAGATCTCAGAGCAGTAAAATCTCATCTTATCTGTGTTCTTCAGCAGCTGCTACAGTATCACCATATTGCACCATGGACATCAGGAGTCAGATTCTGGTGGGAGAGGAGTTTGACTCTTCACCTGTCTGTTCATGTGTGCTGTCAAACATCACCATGGATCCTGTCTGTTTTCTAATAAACACTATCTGAAGAAAACAAGTTGCATCATTGCAAACATTTATCTTAACTAACAATCTTCACACCTTCAGCTTCCTCTTCTTCTTCTTTTCAGGAGGTGAAACACGCCATTGTCACAAATACACAGCGTGAACTGGATACACAGTTTGAGTCTTAACATAGTTAATTTGTTACTGTGTTAGATTGGCTAAACGAATGTAGAAACATAAACCTTTGCCTTGTATTCTAAATTTTTTCAGGATCTTTGTCAGGCTGCTGTGACCTCTGACATCTTTACTGATGGCTTCATCTCATATTGCTGATCAAGAATTTGATGTCGTTTTCAGTCACTGTGGATGAGAGACAACTCAAATTCAGAGAGCCTGAAATCTAAAACAGACTAAAAGTCACTATGAGGAAGTGACATCATCCTAACCACAGGAAGTAGCTGCAGCGTCTCTCTACTAAAGCACTAGTTTAGAAACTCAGACAGTTCTGAGCACGAGAACAAGAGACAGAAGAAGGAGAGACTCAGAGAATCATGATGGTTGAGTTCAAATGGATTTCTTTATTTCTTCCAGCGGTGCTTCAGTTTACAGGTAAGAATACATATATCACATATATAAATGGAAGGCACATTGTAAAAATAACTTGATCAATATTATTAAAGATTCTTTATTAGCTACATTTGATTTAACTAAGAAAACCAAATCTGTTGTTTCTAATGTGGTGAGTTTAGTGAACTCTTGGAAACTAAGGATAAAGAAATAATCGTCACTAACTATGAACATAACAGACATTTTCTCATTTCACTTTATTTTTCATCATTTTCTCAACAGCAGCAGCTGGAAAACTTCCCCCCTCCTTCACTGTCAGAGTTGGAGATGACGTCACTTTGCCTTGTGAAAATGTGATAGACGGTCAGCAACAATGTGAAATCAATGTGGATCTTCAGTGGTTCAGGGAGCAGAACAGCAGTAGAGCTGGTTGAACTTGGGCAGATTGTTGAAAACGCCAAATCTAAATCAGACAGACTGAGTGTTACAGAGAACTGTTCTCTGGTTATAAAGAACGTCACATTCAAGGATGCTGGTCGTTACACCTGCAGACAGTTCAACATATCAGGACAACATCAAGCTCCAGACTCTCGGGTTCTTCTGTCTGTTATTACCAGTGAGTATTTCCATCATAATGTTTTCAGCTCAAACTGTCTTGTTAGAACAATATACTGAAACATTACAATAATTATGATCACAGTGATGAAGTTAACTTTACTCTTGTTGTCTTTCTCTCACAATATCTCCATCTTCACCAGTGACTGAACGTAAGGACGCTGATGAGGTGATGTTAACCTGTTTTGTGTTGAAATATGAACAGTTCTGTGGACTCACAGTGAAGTGGCTGTATGAGGGTAAAGATGTGGACAAAGACATGAAGACATCACAGTCTGGCTGCTCTGCCACTGTGTCTTTCCTGGATTCTCATTTTAGTTACAAATCAAAGTCTAACTTGAAGTGTGAAGTGACAGATCGTAACTCTGGAAAAGTGCAGGTGTTCACCTTCAACCCTCAGTCCTCAGGTGAGAAAACAGGTGAGAATATGCTGAGCTGTAAACATGAGGTATTTTCTAACTGAACAGTTTCTTGGGTTGTGTTATTTAATTCATGCAAGTGACGCAAAAAAACAACAACAACAACTGAAAACACAAAATCAGTTACAGCCTTAACAACAACAACTAATGATACTTCAACAAAACTACAAGGTAGTAACTCATCTTTCTCTGGAGTCTCTCTGTCTTCCTGTCAGCCTCTTTCTCTCCACATAATAAACTTCATTATTTAACTTTTATTTGAGTCATTGTTTTATTTTTTGTTTTACATATTTTTATTTTTTTGTATTTTTATGTCAAAACAAAAAAGAAAGAAGCTTCTTTAATTAAGTCACTTTCTGGAAACAGGCCATTTATCATGGTACAAAACTGAAAAAAATAATTTATTTTCACTAGACTTACTCTGTCTAGCGCTTTCATGTATAATGCTGGAGTACAAGTCTTGCTCTGAAATGAAGGAAATTGACACTTTTAATAAGATCTACATTAAGGTGTTTTTTCCTCTTTTAAAATAATGAAATAATTCATTATAACATTGCATTTTTGCACTGATGTAGTGGAGAATTTAGACACTGTTACAGAGCGACGCTCGGCTGTGGGTGGAGATATTCTCTTATTCAGTCAGTCTCACTCAGTTGTTGTTGCTCAATCCACAAGATCCACTGCTGCTCACAAATCAGACGACTACATTCACAGTTAGCAAAGACATGCAGGAAAACTGTGAGCTGATGAAAGTCTGTGATTCGTTGCTACTTTAGCTGCAGGATTTCAAACAGAACTGAACTGTGCAGTCAAAATGTTTCTAATGTTTTCAGAATCGTTCTGGAGGTTCATCATTGTGTCTGTGGGTTTAGCAGCACTCATAATAATTGTTGTGGCAGTCAACATCTGGACAAGAACTAAAGGTGAGAACATTCACAGATGAAACTCAGAAACAGGAAGTTTTGATAAACCTGAATCAAGAGGTACATTTGTATTTGTATTTGTATTTGGGGTACCACATAAACACTCCCTCTCTGGTCAGCTGGTAAGAACATGTGAACCACTTCCTCTCTCAGTGGCAGAAACACATAATAGTGGCTGATGGTGCGTTCAGGTGCTGTCAGATTGTTTCTTATCTCCTTACATTACATTATATTAATTATTTTAGCTGACGCTTTTATCCAAAGCGACTTACAATTGCTATATATGTCAGAGGTTGTACGCCTCTGGAGCAATTACGGGTTAAGTGTCTTGCTCAGGGACACATCGGTGGATGGGTCACAGTGGGGGACTGAACCCGGGTCTCTCACACTAAAGACATGTGTCTTATCTCCTTGTGTTAAATGTGGGTCAGTGATGTGAAAGTTGTGAGTTAAAGTGTGCCAGAGTGAGGGTTTGTTTGTGTTTCACAGGTGAATAATGATGAAGATGAAGATGATGGTGTGGTGAACTATGAAAACGATGGAGACCCTTCTGCCTCTGTCAGACTCCACTGATCAACAACTTCCATATCAACATCAGCTCATCAGAGAAAAGACTCCACTGCAGTTAAATAACAGCACATTTACACGAGTAGCTGAAGCCTTTAGAGAACAAAAATCTCATAAGATCATTTTGGGTTTTGTTTGTTGATTGTTTTTGTTTTTATTTATCAGTGTGAGAAATGTTTGTGTGTTTTTTGCTCAGCTGTTTCTGTTTCAGTCTGACTTTGAACAACAATATTCAAGTCTTGATTTCATCTCATATCAGGAAGCCCACTGTGAGTTTTATAAAATGTCTTTTCCTGCATCACTTGTGAAAATCTTTATTTTCTGCAGCCAGTTCAGAACACAGCAGCTGGATTTCAGCTTCATTTAACAGGAACGTTTAACTCTAGTTAACTTCCTTAAATCGTCTTCCAGCTGAAGAATTCTGACCTGATTTTAAGGTTCACTGTTTGTTTTTGAAGCTACAGCAGCTTGAGCTCAGTTTCATGTCAGAATAACTCATTTTAATTCACTTTCATTTAACATTGTTATTGACATATTTGTTCGGATGTGTGTGTGTGTTTGGCTTGAATGGATTTTCAGCCTTAATGGAGTCAGTAACAGTCTCCTCTTTATCATATCTGATTATATATTAACTGCAAATAAAGAAATGTTCACTTAACTCTACACTTTGTTTTGTGATTCCGTCACTGACTGCCTCTGTGTCAGTATTTTTTGTCTGCCACTCCACTTTTAAAATGTATGCACTAAATGAAGGAATAACATTCAATGTTCAGTATACTTACACACAAACACTACATGTCATGTAAAGGACCTATGTCATTCAGTACATGACAATCACTCCACATTAACAACCAGGTATTTCAAATAAAGAGATACAATCTATTTATCATCATTTATCATATAGGTTGCGGGATGAGTAATGGAGGAAAAGATGTATCACAACAGTGATGCTACAGTATCACCATATTGCACCATGGACATCAGGAGTCAGATTCTGGTGGGAGAGGAGTTTGACTCTTCACCTGTCGGTTCATGTGTGCTGTCAAACATCACCATGGATCCTGTCTGTTTTCTAATAAACACTATCTGAAGCAAGGACATCACTAGGATTGAAAGTCTTAGCCCCCCCGTCCACTAACGTGTAGTACTGTGACATTTTTGCTAACCCTCTATCACATTTTCACAAGGCAAAGTGACTTGGTCTTTGCACTCGCATCTTTTGTTTCTGTATTAGAACTACACTTGTGTCAACAACCATAATGTTACACGGGCGTCGGAAGCGAAAAAAAATGTGTGTGGCTCCGACATCCATGTCACGTTAGCTTTCACACACATCAACGCTGCATTCACTTAGGCCAGACTGAGTTCTGCTGTAGGCTGTGACTTAAATGCTACCCAGCTGCTCATGTAAATGTGTGATAAAGTAATACCACATCTAATTCCTCTCTCTTTTAGATAAGTTGCAGGTCCAAAGAATGCTATTTACCATTACTGCACTGTGGATTGGTTCAATCAGAGTGTGATTTTGCTCTATAGCTTGGCATGCATACCGAAAGCTGTTGATAAACATCCTATTTAAAGTGGCTACTGTCTGAATTTAATAATCTGATGGTGGAAGGAATAAAAGATTTGGAGTAATAATTACTATATGTATGGATACATGTACTGTATGTATGATTGCTTTTATTTTGCTATATTTTCTTGCGTGTATATCTGTGGGTATATGCTCATGAAGGTATAACCTAGCCATTTAGGCAACATCTACATATTTAATTTATTACACCCAATGAATACAGAAAGTTAAGTGGGTCACAATACAGCAAATAATAAATATCATGAAATAATTTACTTTAGGCTATGCCCTGGTGCCTAGACCTGCCAACAAATGTCTGTTGTTAGAAGAAAACAAAATAGCCCACATTTCCTTAGACCTGTAGACCACTACTGATCTCAGAATCAGCTGCCCTGCCTATCTCCCGCTTCTCTCTCTCTCTCCTAAAATATCTTATCCATCTGGTCAATGAATGGAAGGACAACAGCATTAACAGGGACGCTATGACATTTAGCTTTCACTGACAAAAACATTCAGTGAGGACTGATAGTGTTTTGAAACAGGCGTGTAGAGATCACACTATCAGCACTAGTGTTTTCCATAGCCAACTAAAATATCCCCTCTCCTTTAGCTCAAGTAAACTTAGCTTAAGTTTAACAAGTAACAGACACGAACAACGACTTACAGTTTCACTCTGTATCACTCACTACGCTGAATCATACTTCCTTCAGCGTGTCTATGGGCCTTTCCAAAAGTGCTTGCTACTCCTTCTCCCTACCTACTTCCACTCTGTTTGCACGTGCATGCGGAGGGTCCGCCACATTGGGTGCCATCCGAAACCAATGAGGGCGGAGTGGTAGTGGGTTGTTAAACCCTCTAATGCCGAGTCAGCACCGGCTTGTTGAAGGAGTGTTACACCCTTTGCTGCATGGTGACTGAAATAGTCCTAACGACGTCCATGATCTAAAGAAAACATTATTGCAAACATTTATCTTAACAGTCTTCACACCTTCAGCTTCCTCTTCCCTTTTTCAGGAGGTGAAACACGTCATTGTCACAAATACACAGCGTGAACTGGATACACAGCATGAGTCTTAACATAGTTAATTTGTTACTGTGTTAGATTGGCTAAACGAATGTAGAAACATAAACCTTTGCCTTGTATTCACAACTTGTTCAGGATCTTTGTCAGGCGGCTGTGACCTCTGACATCTTTACTGATGGCTGCATCTCATATTGCTGATCAAGAATTTGATGTCGTTTTCCGTCACTGTGGATGCCAGAAAACTCAAATTCAGAGAGCCTGAAATCTAAAACAGACTGAAAGTCACAATGAGGAAGAGTCTTGTTTTGGTATTGATCTTTATTTTGATTTATCTGTATCCTTGTGCCTGTTGCTTGTCAGACATCAGTATCTACCTGTCAGTACCTCCACACTGAAACACATCTGGCTTTTTGGCGGTTAAGATAAAGAAATTAAACGAGAGCTGAAAACCTGATTTGAACTGAAAGAATTTAAAAAAAAATTCAAGTCACTAAAAGGAAGTGATATTTTATATAGGAAGTAAATGAGGTTTGTTCTAAAAGTAGCACAAGTGCAGAGACTTTCATTGTTGAGGAGGTGAAAACAAGAGGGAGAGAAAAGCAAAATGGTTCAATTCAGTTGGATTAATACGTCTTTATTTGTGATACTGGTGCTTCAGTTTACAGGTAAGGTCTCACAAAACATGAATAAAAGAAACATAACAAAACATCAATAACAGTATTTAAGTATATAACATTAATTTAAGTTTACTTAGTTTGTTTTGGACATGGTGTGTTGAGTTTATTCTTGTAAAAGGAGAATACTGTATGTAGTTTGTTGTATTTGATGTTCTCCTCACAAAACTATAAAACAGAAAAGACATTCTTATTACAGTTCATTTTTTTATGTTTATATCTCATCTTCAACAGCTGTAACTGGACAGAACTCTCCCTCCTTCACTGTCAAAGTTGGAGATGAAGTCACTTTGCCTTGTGAAAATGTGATAAATAATCAGGACAAGTGTGACAGTACTTCCTGGGTTGTCAGTCGTTATATTGAGACAACAGAGCTGGTTACACATGGGAAGATTAGTAAAAATGAGATTTCCAAAGTTAAATCAGACAGAATGAGTGTTACAGAGAACTGTTCTCTGGTTATAAAGAACGTCACAGACGAGGATGTTGGTCGTTACACCTGCAGACAGTTCAACAAATCAGGACAACAACAAGGTCCAGACTCTCAGGTTCATCTGTCTGTTATTATCAGTGAGTATTTCCATCATAATGTTTTCAGCTCAAACTGTCTTGTTAGAACAATATACTGAAACATTACAATAATTATGATCACAGTGATGAAGTTAACTTTACTCTTGTTGTCTTTCTCTCACAATATCTCCATCTTCACCAGTGAAACACTTTCAGAACAATGATCAGGTCAGCTTGTACTGCAATGTGTTTACATTTGGCGAGTGTGGACACACAGTCGAGTGGTTGTATCAGGGCGATGAGAACGACACGGCGACATCACAGGGTTCCTGTTCAGATATTGTGGTATTTACTCCTCGTCTTAATCAGAATTCAAACTATTCTGAGTTACTGAAGTGTAACGTGACAGATAACAAGAGTGGACAGATGCTGCTGTGTAGCGTTGGCCCCCAGTCCTCATGTCAGAAAACAGGTACATTCGGTTTTATATGATGAACATTAAGATTTATGATTAGAACAGTATTCTTTCTCTTGTATTTTTTAATAATTACTTGTGTTATTTCAGTTCGTACGACAAAATCAAAAGGTATCACAACAGAGGGGAGAAACGAAACTCTACTCACAAAGGTTGAAACTACATTGAAACAAGGTAGTGACTCTTACATCTCCCTCTCTCCATATGAAGTTTAAAGTAAGAATGAAAAGCCTGTTTGTACTTCTTAACCTCTCATATGTTGCAATTTGATTTTGGGAAGACATTTTTTTGAAGGGTTTCATATGAGTTGTTTTTAGGTTTTATTTCACCACAAAACATTTCAGCATGTTATTGTATACATCTTTATCATATTAAACTGCTATTTAATGATGATTTCTAGAAAACATTCAGAGTGAGATAAAGTTGATGCAGACATGATAGATGTGTTCACTGATAGACGCAGGCTTAGTCCAACAGAAACTGATTTACTTTGTACAGAAAGTTTCCAAACTTATGTAAAAAGCTAATTAATAGAACAGAAAACTGCATTCAAAATATTTTTAATGTACAGTTCCAGGTTGGTGGCGGTACATCATTGTGTCTGTAGTTTTAGCAGCACTCTCAATAAGTGTTGTGGCGGTCAAAATATGGACGAAAACTAAAAGGTGAGAGCAACCTCAAGGGAAACTGTTCTAATAAGATGTTTTTTTTAAAAAAAACTTTGATTTCCAGAGTCAAAACTACAAGTCGACTCTTTTTTTGTGTTTTCAGGGAACAAAACACAGATGGATGAAAATGTTGTGAGTTTTAAAGCTTAATAATCAAATGTTTATAGAGTTTTGACTTCGCAATACCTAAAGTGTTGTAAATATTACCGTTACATTTACACAACTGCAACTGAGTGTAAGAGAAGTAAGTAAAAAAAAAAAAGAGAAGTAAAATTATGCAACTGTCTCAGTTTTATACTATGTCTTCACTTTGTAGGCGGCTCCTGAAGATGGTGTTTCGAAGCTACACCAAGGTGCCCAACCGTAAGGCCCAGGTAAGCTGTTGGATTGGTTATCCAAAAGAAGTCGGAGCCAGCAAATTTAATGACAATTCATCCAATAATTGTTAAGACATTTCACTTAAAACCACAAATGTGAACCTCATCCTGGTGCTCAAGGAAAAATCAGGGAATCACCAAAATCATCAAGGTTCGTTCTTTGTGAGCGATGAATGTCTGTGCCAAATATTGTGCCAATACATAAAGTAGACGTTGACATATTTCACAAAATAATTCAAAACTTTGAACTGCTTCTTGCTCTAAAGGAGAAGTCAGAGAAGTCAGAAGTTATTAAGATTCATCCTCCTGGACTCGAATGTCTGAATAAAATTGTCACTACAATCGATCCAACAGTTGTTGAGTATTTCAGTACTTCATTTCTAAAGTACTGGACGGGCCGATCAACTGGCAGACACATATATAAAATTTGTGAGCGCTTGTGAGGACTTTGTAATAAGTTGTCTTCCATTGCTGTCTGTGGCAGTGTGTTACAGTGTGATGTGTTCTGAGACAAGGATTTAGTTACTTGTGTTGTGCTTATACAGTTTTACACTGTATTGTGGCGTATCACAATGAGTTCTGTTGTGTTTATGCATGTTTTGATGTATTTCATTTAATAGTTCCCTGAGTTTATGTCCAGTTTAATGTCAGGATGATGCTTTGCACTGTTGTCTGTCATTGAGTTGGATTACAACATGCTGAATGTCGTTGTGCCATGTTATGTTGCTTAATTTATGTTTCGTGCCGTTTCTCTTTTATTTCAAATGTTATTGGTAAAGATGATGATGACACAGTGACTTACAGCTCTTTGAAATTTTCTTCGTCAGCTGGAGCATTTTCACAACCGTCAACAGGCTAAACAAATAAGAGGCTGCAGTGTAGTTACAGCTCATGTCACTGAAGTTACTGATAGTTGACAAGAAAACAAGTCTGTTTTTTTTTTGACGAGAGCTTTTATGAGAATTCACTCACTGAGTGACTGATATGTATAGATATATTTAGAAAATTGATCACAATCTAAATCTGGGAGAGCATTAATATCATTTATATTTTTGTTCATAACCCTAATTCTCACGTCACATTAATGACTTTGTTATTGACACAGGAAGGAAAAGACAAAAACCTGAAGCTTGAATCAAGTTGTTATTTCTAGCATATTGTAGTTTTACCTTTCAGATGAATATGTGACCATGTTTTTGTGTTACAAAATATTTTATACACTTTTTTTCATGATCAATTGCTTAATTGCTTTAAAGAATTTTGTTTTCACAACAAAATATTTCAGCCATCAAAACTCATGTATTTTATGATTAAATAAATAGTGAATACTGGATTTACAGGTGACACAAACAAGCCTCTGAAAGAACAATCAAGCTGCTCTGCACTGTCTGCTCATAAGTTTATGATGACGTGTCAAGTGTTGTGTTCACAACTTGTTTCCACTTCCCGCAAGTGGCCAAAAATAAATCATTATTGCAGGTTTAAGGATGAAAGTGTGTAATGTCCTTCGAAGTCTTGTTATTCCACCATTTGACATTTGGTGGCAGCAAAGTGCCAAGAAACAGCTTCCTGCCATCAAAATACAGGAAAGCAGTGCTTTGCAGGTAATATTCCTTTTGTTGTCCTCTTTGGTCAAATGTTTAAAGCCTCTGACCAGAGCCAGCAGCCCTGATGGGTGTGGTTGGATCTGGAGCCACACCCATCAGTGATGTCACGGTGCTCTGGAGTACACCTGTGCATCACTGCAGCAAGGTGAGAAGGTAAGCCACTGGAGGGCAGCAAAACAAGCTTTTTAGGAGGTGTTAAGTTCTTCTTTCCTGACTGAGGAAATTGATTTGAGATAGTTTTGGGGGAGAAACACTGAATGTAAACATAACTGTGTTTACCGGAAAACCCCACAGGGTGCCTTTGCCAGGTGTCAGAGGTAGAAATAGCCTCCTTAAAGGTTATCTTATAGCTGTTCTAATTACTGTTTTAAAACGGCACTTGGGAAAAGTAATAGGAAAGAGAAGAGGTAGGGAAGGAAATGAGGAATCATAAATGGTTACTCAGTCTTAGATTTCCTCTCTCATTCTGCATTCAGCAGCATGATGCTTTCTGTCTGCCTTCCAAATGGGAATCTGGGAGAGAAATCCCTCTAAGTCGGTAACCCTGAGCAGTGATCGTGGGTGAGACGGCTCATTACGACGACCAGCTGCTGTGTCAGACTTCCAAATCAAGTCTTAATGTTCGAAAGCCGGCAAGTCATGTCTGCCAGAGAGAGTAAAGCTTCTGTAAAGCCGCCTGCCTCCGCTCTGCTCGCCATGCTAAGCCGCCATGACCATATGTGCAGTACAGAAAAACTAAATATAACTGAGGTTGACGTCGGCAGCATGAGTACAAGTTTCGGCAGAGTCAGCTGTGATGAATTATTTGGGTCTCTGGGCTGAAATAAAAATGTTTGCAGCCTAAGTTCAAGAGTCGGTTGTTCTGAACATGGACAGATTGACAGAAACACAGAAACAAACTGGATCAGAGCATTTTAGGACAATACGTTAAATTTCCTGAAGAACTTTGACCTGTATGCATGCTAAATTCAGCTTACTGTACTATAAAAGACTGGCCAAACCAGAAAGTGGCAGTGAAATTAATCCACATGTTTTCACGAACTTGTCGTTGATGAAAACTAGTGACTGTGATTGTTTCTGTGAACTACTGAAGCTGCCGAGCGAAAGACAGAACAATAAATTCACTCAGTTCATTCAAAAGACATAAAGTATTTGTTCCATGACTACTGTCTTAATACCATGTTTCTTTTGAGGAGCTGTTTATTCTGTGATTCAGTTTGGACTCTCCAGTCCTCCGTTCCCTTAAAGCTCAGCACTGCCAGGTCACCAAGTTCAGTGAAACATTTGTGTGTATTTAACACAAGTGAATCCACTGAACACTGTAATTCCATCCATCCATCATCAACCGCTTATCCTGCGTACAGGGTCACGGGGGGCTGGAGCCAATCCCAGCTGACATCGGGCGAAAGGCGGGGTACACCCTGGACAGGTCGCCAGTCCACATCGCAGGGCCACACATAGACAGACAACCAGTCACGCTCACACTCGCACCTACGGACAATTTAGGGTCACCAATCAATCTAGGCCGCATGTCTTTGGATGGTGGGAGGAAGCCGGAGAGAACCCACGCGGACATGGGGAGAACATGAAAACTCCACACAGAAAGGCCGGGGGAACCGGGGTTTGAACCCACGACCTTCTTGCTAACCACTGCATCACTGTGCCGCCCACTGTTATTCCATTGAAATAAATTTGTTTTTAAAATGCTGGTGTGACCAGGACATGTGGCACCTGAATGCTAACATTAACAACATGAATGCTAATTTTCAGCATTTGCCACATTTTAAAGTTTGGTAACGTAGAACTGAGCCCGACAAGCTAAGTCTGTGATTTCCACCATTCAGAGGACTCTGACATAGTTTCCAGCTCTCTTATTACACCATGTGATAAACACTTTGGTCAAACCTTCTCTTGTCACGCAGTGTTCCCGCCATTGTTTATTTTATTACTCTTCTTGGCGTATTTTCATTCAGATCACCACTAAATCATAGCTAAAGATGTTTTAAGCAGAAATGCCTCCAGTATGCAGAATGCTGGGCCCAACAAACTCATAAACTGGACAGTAGGCTGGAATAAAAACGTCCTCAGGTCTGTTGAGGTCAGCGACTGTTCGGCCGTCCAGTTTTGGGTCCGGAACATTCCACTTGGTTACTGCATTTGTGAGTTTTGGAGTCAATATATTAAATAGTACCAGAGGGAATGTGCAATGTATTGCACCCTCGGTGCATTCGGCAGCCAAGGAAAACATACAGTGGGAGGTGTCACCATGTGAGTGTGAGGCGAGGATATTTGTGTAGATGACTGGACTGTGCAGTCTGGTTCTGGTCGAGAACGAACCCAGAATTTTCCTTACAGGTTGCCGTCAGATACACATCGGTGACCGGGAAGCTGAAGCATAGTTAGGCAGAGTTTATTCGAGTTACTTTACCCTCCTCACTAACTGTCTCTCCAGAGGATTAATAACTTTAACTGTGCTGTGTGGACAAAGTTTGTTGAAACACATAAGACTGAAATTCCAGTGGAGGACAAACATTTCTAAGTACACCAAATATGTCAAGAAGAATTTTGGGGAATTTACAAAATGATCCATCCGGTAATCTCATTAAATGTAGCACTAATTTTAAACAGCATGTATGGCTTCAATTAGGAGTAAAATACTTACGCACATACTGAATATATACAATAAGATTTTAGATTCCAACCACTATTTGTAAAATGAAAAAACATATATATCCACCTCTGACACCTCCATTGGTGGTTTAAAAATAGTTCTCTAAACTAAACAACATTGTCTTCAAAAACGTGTGAGCATTTTGTGCTGATAGTTAAAGTTTGGTTAAATTTAGGCAATAAAAACCTTTTTGGTTATGGAAAGATCATGGTCGTGGTTAAAAGAAAACAACAATGACTGTCAATAACAAACAAATCCACTGATTTCGGCAATTTCATTGAAAGGAATTGATTTCGCTGTGAAACGTTGTTTTAAATGCTAGAAAAACTAGAGGTTTTACTGAAATGTGGCTCACATGCAGCTCTTTATTCCTTCTTATGAGTCCATTACAGCTTCTGTTTAAAGTTTTGCTGTTCTGTGCACAGAATATGTATGAATTGTAAAATGAGTAGCTTTGAAAGTGACTCTCCCTGCCTATATCTGGTCCATCAGCCCACCGACGGGCTCAAAGTGTCTCAAACAGATGATTGATGTGAAACATTCCCCCTAAACATAAACACAGTCAGTGTTTTCAGCTGTGGATGATCCATCTGGGAAGAGCTCAGACCACTGCAGAAGGAACTTTTTTCCTTTTCACTATTTTTACTGCGTTCATTTAAGTCCCACTTGGATCATTTCGGTTGAAAGTGAAGAAAGATAGCGCTCAGCCCTCACAAGATGTTTGCAAGCTTGTCCTGCAGGTGCTTTTGCAAAGAAACTTACAGTTAAAATTGCAGTAGGTTATGTGTCTATGAGAGAAATGGCCACGGTGAAGAAAGACAAAGTTGTCGTCTAATGCTCCTGCTTTTTCATTTATATATATAAAAAAGATTTTGAAAGAAAACCCATCAATGCTTTAGATTACAGCCTGAAGATTACAGTGCAATTATTTAGTACATATGAGATGAATCATGAACCAGGTACCTACACAAGGACAACAATATAAGCACATGGTAAGAAGACTTACTTAAGGAAGAAGGAAAGCCTGTAAGCCTGGAGCACAAACCTTTCCACAGTTATTTGTCACTGCATTTCCCTTTAAAAAAGTGTTAAAAAGATCTAAATTTGTTGCTCTACAAAGACAGATCCCTCATATTTCTGTGTAAGTATGTGTTTCAGCACTAGGTGGCAGCACTCTGCAGGCCATTCCTGCACTGTGACTCTCCAGACACTGAACACTTTTCATGTCTGACAGTAAAGAAAACCATGCAGGTATCCTTCATGCTGTTTACACAAACTGTAGCCTCACAGTTTCACCCCTGCTGTGTGTTTATACAGCCTTTAATAGTTTTCACAACAGGGACTTTAAAAACGGTGTTTCTTTGTCCTCCCCCAGAAATAATTCTTAATAATCCTGTAAGAAACAAAAAAACAGCAAAAAATATTGCCAGTGAACATAATCCAGGGAGCAATTATATTTCCTCTGAAGCATATTTGTCAAAATAAATCAGTATATAAACATAATTACAATGACACCGATTCGTCCCAGAGGATCAACCATTTTCCATGAAAATGAATGACCCAAATGTGGCGCACATATTGACAGTCAGAGAGTGAAGCCTAATTTTTTCATGATGCCATTGATTTTGAATTTTGTGCCACCAGCAGGCCAAATTTTTAACTTTGTCCACAACAAAAGCTCTTAATTTTAGGAGGGAATAGTCATGCTTCTCTGAATGCTTTAATTAAGTAATTTTAAGTGTTTTATTTATTATTCAGTTATCATTTAGCTGATACTTTTATCCAAAGTGACTTACAATTGCTGCACATGTCAGAGGTCGCACCCCCATGGAGCAGTTAAGTGTCTTGCTAAGGGACACACTGGTGGATGTCAACAGTGGGAATCAAAACCCGGCCTCCCATACCAGAGGTACAGTATGTGTCTTGTCCACTGCAGCATCACCACCTCTATGTCTCTCTGAATGCTGCATGTCCATAGGTGTCACTTACACTGGGGACGCTGGGTGCCCCACCACTTTTTGAGATGGCTGATTTTGTCCCCACCACTTTTTGAAAGTAATGTTAAAAACAAATGAAATTATTAGATTTTTTGCACAATAAGAAAACATGCAATGCGATGTAAATATCTAAGAAACAAATGTAGGCTACATTGTCCAAGAATTCTGTGTTTCCCTTTATAAATAAACCATTCAACCATAAATTAGTGCGGAAAATCTCTCTAGAATGCTCAAAATGTTCTTGGGGAGGATCACCAGACCGCCTAAATCATATATCACATCAGTGAATACTGATTTTAATATATTCTTGTCTTGTTCTCGTGACCCCATTATTGTGCATCATCTTGTATCGTAAGTTAAGTGTATCACTGCACCCCTAATCTGAGCCCTTAAATGTCCCCACCACTTTTCAGCACAGAGTGAAACCCTTGTGCATGTCTCTCTGGATGCTGCAGGTCCCGCTGGAGGCTGCAGGTCTCTCGGGATGCTGCGTGTCTCTCTGGAGGCTGCAGGTCTCTCTGTCCCGCTGGACGCTGCAGGTCTCTCTGGACGGTGTAGGTCTCACTGGACGCTGCGTGTCTTATACATACAGTATGTTTGAAGATTGATACCTACCTGTTAGATTTCTGCCTCTGAAACTCACTCTGCTCTCCTCTTTATAAGCCTGTGTGTTGTTTTTGCAGCTGAGAAGAAAAAGAGACTGATCCAAATCTCCATTATTCCACCATGATGTCATGAAGTCAGCTCCACCCATGTGAGATATTACTTCTGCCTGTTGTGTGAAGAGAAGCAGCCCAGCCAGCGATTGGTCATCTTTGATCTCAGCTTCACAACGTGCCGCTGGTCTCCGAGGCCTGACACTGCACCCTGTCCTCCGACGTCAAACTAAGATCCGTCTGTCCGCTGTGACTGTACACAAAGAGAACTGCAGACAAAACACGGGGCTGAGAAATCCCACTCCTTCAAATCTTTCACTGTCTGTGACGCCCCCTCACCTCTGGATATGAACCCAGCACACCCGGAGGACCACAACCACTGATGCAACAAGCTCAAGGCGAGTTTGGCAGCCATCTTGTTTTTACAGCCTCTCCATTTCTATCTGGTCTAGCTGCTAGACATGCAGTCACTGTCAAATTCAGGCTGCATGCACATGACCAACGTTCTTCAGAACACAATGCAGAAGCAGAAAGTAGAGCAGCTTTACATCAAGACGTAAAGAGAGCAAACTGAAAAATGTCAGGGTTTTAAACAAAGGATCTTATATAGTTGAGGATATGGCAGCAAGGAATGATTATTTTCATATTAATTCATATTGTGCCATGTATTTTATATTAATAAATCACAAAAATCTAATTTTCATTTATTAAATTCTCCATTTTATTCATTTTCATTCACTCATACTTCCTTTGTAAACACATTACATGCTTATGTTAGCTTAGGGTCTTCTGAATCCATAGATACCAATCACGTATTTCAGGGAGATCAGGTTGTATCAAACCACATCTCCATTACATATGGTTTATAAGCCCAAATGTATAAATAGAGAAAACTGACCAAAAAGGCTTAGGTCTTAGAGGGTTAATTAATTAATTTGTTAATCTTTAAAAAATGACAGGAGAGTGAAAAAAACGACCAACAGTCCAAAACCCAAATATATTTAATTTATAATGATATAAAGCTGAGAACAAATACTTAGAAGCTGCATGGAGGGAAGGATGTTTGACATTTTTTGCATGAGAAATTAATTGATTAACTAATTGTTAAATTTGTTGATTATTTGACAACAGACGTATCGATTAGAACAAAATGTTCTTCACTCATCATGTCTGCCTTGCTTACATCCAGGTGAGATCAGGTACAGTGGTTAGCTCATTGGTTGTGAATTGGTCACCAAAGAAAGGGTTCAAGTTGATGTATCACACCATCAGTATGAGCATTTGGATGTGGCTACATATCCAAACAGAAAATCTTTTTTGTAATATGAAGATTTATGATATTGATGTTGAATTAAAGAACAACTTTAGGCTACTAAATAAGTGCATTTAATGTCTAGTGGAACAACATCACACCACCAAGCCCTCTTTCATGCAACTTTAGTTTTTACTCTGTAACAGATTCAATAGCATACTTGTGCTAGAAAGTTCTTAAAAGAAAAATGACTGATTTTGCACATACACAGAAAGTATAAACAAAAGTCACATGAGTAATATGAGTAAACGTAATTTCTTACTCCTGTGTGCAGCCTGAGATTGTAGGTTCCTACTCTGCACGTTGATTTTGGGTGTATAGAACATTAATCATTTCATCTGTTTTTATTTACAGTTAATATTACCCCCAAAAAACACAAGAACTGGACATCACCCAAATATAAAAGTCAATAAAGGACAGATGTTGTTACAACAGAGCTAGTGAACCCAAGAGCCAGACACAGGGAGACAGGAGGCATGAGTAGAACTTGCAAGATGATTTATTTACAACCTTAATAAATGTGAGCAGGGAGTGAACTTGATCCAAGGGGTGAACGAATTTTGGGGGAATCCGAGCTTGGGAGCGGTGTGTGCCAGAACAGCGTCCAGGGATTAGCAAACCAAGCAGAGGCCAGAACTGAGACGCAAAACCAACAGGTTAACTGTTGAAAACAGCAATTGGAGCAGACAGAATGAGCACGAGCTACGACCTGGCAAGGTGCGTTCTTGTAGGAGACTTGACTGCAGAATGGGAGACACCTGGTGAGGCAGCTCAGGACCGACACACCTGACTCTGCTTGAGTAATCACACACACGCATACACACACACAAAAAGAGAGAGACTATGTAGAGATGGAAGCCATGACAGTTGTCTTTATTGTAAAGATATCTGTGAAGTGTTTTCACCACTTACGGTACACAGAGGAGTAATTGCTTGATTGCTTTATGTGTAGGTAACATAATTTATATTTTTTTTGTTATTGTTGTTAAAGATACCATACATTTTAGGAAATTTACTGATTGTCAAGTCAACAAAGCCTCTTTTAAAAATCATGTTTGTCATATTTTGTGACTCAAGTCCTTGTTGTCCCAACAGAAACTGTAGAAATGTGACTTTGTGCAGCTTCTTGAAATTCACACTGATTAGAAAACATCAGCTGTGAATCACTCAGATGTAAAATAAATGTGAATTTGGTTGCTGATGTGCAGATATTGTCTTCAGTACAACAACTGTTTTCTCCTCTAATGAATTCAGTCATGTGGTTGAGAATGTCAGAAAATCCTCTGTGGGACACTTTGCGTGGTTGGATATTTTCCACGAGCTATGGTGTGATCTTTTCACATGCCAGTCCCCCGTCCAAAACACCCGAGCGTCCCCGAGCTGCAGTAACTCATCTCAGAGGAGATTTATGACCCTATGCTGTCCGTCCACAAGCCACAGTTTTGGAGTTCAACCAACATGCTGAAACTTTGTTTATTCAAACATGCAAAATGCTCATTTGACACAAGCTTTGAATTTGGTTAGTTTTTTCCCCGTTGCTTTTGTACAGCAAGTGTCTTCATCAAGCTGTTATATGGTTTGAGCATAAACACACCGTCCTCCTCCTGCTTCACAAATTTAACGAGTCGGACACGAGTGACCTGCGGAAACAGTGAAACGGCCCTCTGTGGACCCTGTTTCAGCACCAGCAGGGTGGGTGGTCCGTCCACATTTCTCCACTACACGTATCTTTAAGACAGCAATGTGTCTGACAAATGAAGACACAAATCTGCACAAAAATCCATCCCGAGGGCTGAAGAAGTTTCATGTGGGGGTACAATTATTTTATTTGTAGTGTACAGACTCCTTTTCAAATCGTGATGAACTCACAAAAACACAAAAGTTTGATAAGAGCTCAGCAATGCGTCGTCTGTGTATTAAAGACTTTTACACGTGGCATTTAACAGTTTAAATGCCATGTAACTTGATTAATTACTGTTTTCACTGCAATAATCAAGGATAATAACTTCTTACTGACTCAGATAAATCATCACAGACCAGAACTGCATCAAGTTAAACAAAGTGCCAAAAAAGGTAACATGTAGATGCTGAAGTTTTAACTAGTGTCTTAAACAACAGTAACTGTTCTTTCTGAATGTAAATAAACAGTAAAACATTATTCTTTACAATGATTGAAAAGGCAGTATATGTATGTTTTTATATTTTGCAACCAAAGCCTTGTACAGAAGGTCAAAAGCCATTGGCTGGCAGCTGCAGTTTTGCCCACAGCTCACATCACCTTGTTTAGATCTAATGTTGCCAATTTGCACCATGTTGTATTATGCGTATGTCTGTTTTCTGACTTGTTACAAACTGCATTTAGAATTTGTAAGAATCTCACAGTCTGTTGCACGTGTATATGCTCAAATCAGGCTCAGTGTAGCCGGAGATATGATTTTATTGGACACAACCTCTTCCCAGCTAATTTCAGACTTTTCAGATTAAAGTGTGCAAAACCCACCCATCACAAATGAAAGTGAAGTCAGTCCTGTTGTAACACCGCTCCTTTATAACCTATCATTTGATTTGCCATTCCTAGCTGAGATATTTGTACAATTATTGCAAACTGATAGCAACAGAAATCCCCTATTTGCAACATGTGCATGTTTCTTTCTAAGTCGTAGCCTCATGTTGATGGTAGTCCATCATCGCATGTTATTGCAGTTAGTGTAGGTATGATGGACTCTTGTTGTATGTTTGATTCCTAGTTACAGTGCAGACATTCACCTCCAGGTCCAGTGTTTAGTTACCGTCCTGCTGATTTACGAGATCAACGGCGCCGTATTTCTGGGTTTCACTCGCTTTTCTAAAGCCAGTGACATGCAACGTTGAATCAGAGCGTCACCGTCCTCATCTGCTGTTGATCAGCCATCTCTTTTAATGTTGGACGGCAAGTTTTACTGCTGCTCTCCACCCTGCGGAGCCTCTGGAGTCAAGTTCACCCGGACGCTGGTCGTAAACAGGTTCAAAATGTATTTAGGAAGACATAATGTAAATTACAGACAGGTGACACAGATGGATTATGTAAGATTTTTAACAATGTAAATCCTCAGTACAAGAAAAAGAAAAGTGTAGCTATAAAGGAAGAAACTTCATGAAATGAATTTATCAGGACTGTTTTTCATCACAGCAAAACTTTCAATTGGTTAAAACTGAGATTAAAAGTGTTGTTGGTGCATGAGTGCATGGTAATTTATAGGGTCTTCAGATTACAGTTACAAGTAGCAGATGACAAATCAGTCATATCTTCAAGGGGTCATTTGTGAATGGAAATACTGTATTTTAAATTTTTGTCAAATATTAAGAATATCAAAACCTGTAAAGTCATAAAGTCATTCAGCATTATGATATAATTTAAACACGTACTGTTAATGGCTGATTAAAGGCAGTCTTCTATCAGCAGACATAACGTTATTAATGTAGTGAAGAACAAAATCAAAGCGACTTACAGTACACTCACACTCATGAGTCGGTTTTATTTTGGCTAATGAGTGCCACTGTACCGCTTTAGTGCAGGTGAGGAATTTTTATTGTTTTTCCAGACTTCAGATCAAGGTGACAATACATTAATGGCCAAGGAGAGCAGAAGAGGTTGTAAGTGTGGTTAAAGTACAACCCTGATTACCTGAGATTTACAGTATATTTAGTCATGCAGTCAGCAAGTGGAACACTCAAAAACTTTGGACAAACATATGAACCAGCTGTGGGACTGTGCCTAAAATTCACCTGACTGTCGTGATGACTATGGAAAAGTGGTTTTGATGTGACTTCGGAGTTAAATAGCTGCTATTTTAGGCTTCAGTGTAAGTGTCAACACCTTCTCATACTTAAACAACAAAATAGGTCGATTGTCAAGTGTCCCAAAGCAACATATAAGACCGTTTTCTAAAACAAAATGTAAGAGCGTTTTCTAGAACAAAATGTAAGAGCGTTTTCCAAAACGACATGTAAGAGCGTTTTCCAAAACGACATATAAGAGAGTTGGCAAGTATCAGTAAAGCAACAGGCACACAGGACCGTAAGTACATGACTTAAGTCACATGACGTTTTGAGGCGTGGTAAACGTTGTGAAACAGTGGTAGTTTGGTTAGGTTCAGGCAACAACATAAGTCATCTACAAAACGTTATTCAACTTAAAACATGTCACCTGTTACTTTCTTTGACACAGAACTTTAACCTCTGTCTCCTGATTTAAAGTTCGGAGTTTACTTGACACATCCTCCACCCCACTGCCTCTTTACATGGACTTTGTCGCTCTTTATCTTACGTTATCTGACTTCTTCTGCCGCTAAATGTCACGGCCTTACCAAAAAACGTAAATATGGGTTGTAATAAGCTGCTACATAATCGACCTATAAAGCTATTTTTCAGGTGAGAGTTTACAGCACACTGTTACCTTTTTTAATAGCTTTCTAGTTCTGGTGCTTCAAAGTCAAAACCAACAAAGTCTACATTTGGATGCCCAGATTCATAATGATTTGTTGATTTTCCCGCGTAGGACATTTACATAGCTGACGCTTTTATCCAATGCGATTTACAATTGCTATATATGTCAGAGGTCAAATGCAAGGCATGTGTCTTATCCACAGTGCCATCGCAACACATACATGGTGTGTTAGGGGTGATGCGCAGTGGTGAACTCTTGAGTGTACGAAAGGAGAATAATTATAGGCAAATCTCATGTAGTTGAAAGAAATATAAAGGGCATTTAGATCCCTGTTGGATCTTGAAATGGTTGAAAATTTGCCCCTTAGTGTTTTACACACATTTCTGGTCTGGAGTCATGCATTTTCACCCCGTATTCAATGAGGAATCATTTATGAGATTCTGTTTGTGCTCGACTTTCCCAAACACTCCAGCGTTCCTCAGCTGATGTCTTAACGGCTCGGAAACAGAAAAGCTTCTGAAAACAAACCGCCAATGTTAAACGGGGGCTGAGGGACTCTGTGTACATGAAGATCGTCATAAAGAAGGTCTGTGACATCTGTTTCCTTCCCCTGGTGACCCCTGGGATGTCACGGCAGGGTCACCGGCACCAGCAGAGGTCACACAGAGGGAAGACCCCACCAACACTAGTCAATGGCAGACCAGCTACCAGCAAGTCATGTTTTAACGCAGTTTCTTTAACTTTTTTTCATTTGTTAAATTAGTAAAATCCCATTTCTTTTTAGTCTTTTTACCTTAGTTGTTTCTGCTTTTTAACGTCTGAAGTTGCCTGTCAATCAAACAGAGGGGGTGGGACTGGCACATTCCTTTTTGACGTCAACAAAATAGTTGTAGAGAAAAAAGTCAATGGAAGTGGGCATGCTGGGACTCACAGATCAGTTTTTATATATTTTTTTATTTTTTATATAGACATGCAGTTCCTTTATTAGCAGTTTTTTTGTTTTTTAATTGGAAATTGTATGTGACGGCAGTCGTTCTCCCAGGATTGGATGGTACAAGAGTGAATATCCACTCCCGTGTGAACCTTAATACAAACTTATTGTCATATGTAAAGTAGGTAAAATTTTATTTTATGGCACCTTTAAAACCACTTTTTAAAGTGTTTTACAGAAGAATAGAAAGTTAAAAAAAACATCACAACCATAGGCACAGCACAATAATAACAAAAACATTAAAAACTCATGTATAGAAAAGTCTTCAGCTGTGACTTATTTTGCAATATTGTTCAGGTGAAAGTAGCAGCACTGAATGAATGCCTTGCCTTGTTTATCCAATTTCAGTTAGATGTCAAAAATGATGCCTAAAAAGCTTCTTTCTTACAACATTATAAATCCCTGTGCATGTTTTTGCCATCTGATGCGCTTCGAACTCACAGCTGTGTCATATTTCATGTCTCACCAGTAAGTAAAACATTAGACTATGTCCCCACCTACACAGCATCTATACACTGTGTTCATGTCAGTGTATCAAACTGATTGTTTTAATTATCAGTGTGTGTGTATGTGTGTGTGTGAGTGATGGTTGTTCTGTGTGAATTATGGTCTTTTGGATCTATTATAAAACGTATTTTTCCGCATAAATAAAGCTCAACTAAAAACAAACCGCCTACCACCATACACCAAAACAATTTTCCATCCCATTAAGCTAAACCTTTGCTTCTTTTTCAGCTCATTCTGCAGTGCTTAAGTGCATCATCCAAGTGTTGAGGAGGAGCTGCGACAAACATCCATGCAGGTTTTCAATGGACCCTCATTCAGATAAGCGTCGATTCATCTCATGGTTTATACAGACAGGATATTCAGCCAGGTTGAACCGGGGAGGAACTTCTGTAATCCACCACTCTTACTGCAGATCTGTCAGCAGCCACCCGGCAGCTTTCTCTATTCTGTTAAAACACCATTGTATGGAGCAATGTGGCCAGCAGTGAAAGACCAACGGAAACACTAGAAATTAAGCAAACATCAAACAAAGAAACAAACATGTTCATTCATTCACCTTTATATCATAGAGTTTATGTTCTATTTATCCAGGTTTTGAGGTACATGTCTCTGAGTCAACACTGTTAATCATCCACAGAAGTTACAAGTCCTCCAAAATACATCCGGGTCAAATCTTACATGTCAGTATTTCCTTTATTGCATTTGGGGCAACTTTAGGGCCAGAAACATGATGACCAAGATGTTTTATTTTGACCAAGGAGTTTTATTTTGTTTCTGTTGAGTTTGAGTGTTTTACACAGAGCCGTACTATCAGACAATTGCCTCTCGAGGTGCAAAGTGGTATTACCAGACAGGATGGGCCGGGGCTAGCTGGTTAGCATGCTAGCTAAAGCAGACATCTCTGCAACACAATAGATAGATATCTATCTATGATTTTTGAAAACTAAAATCTGGCTATGTCTTACACATTGCACCTTTAACTATTTCAAAAGACTAAGACTACAAAGTTTAAACAACTGTATATTGTTTTAAATGTTGCCACTGAAAACTACATAACATATTCTGGACAAAGAAACTAAAGTCAGATTATTTTTGTTTGTTAACAGTTCACTGATGCCTCACACTCGTCACAAGAGCTGACAACAAATGCACTTTGAAATGGATGTGATAACTGTTTTCTATCAAAAATACTTAAGTTAAAGTAAAGCAATACTCCAAAAAGTATAGTCAGCGCAAAGCTACATGGTTACAATAACCAGAGTAAATGTAATGAATTCCTTCTCCTCATGGCACTTTGACCAGCTGCAACATGCCTGGTGAGAAGCAGAGCACGGCGGCGGCTCGGCACGCCTCACTGGTCTTCTAAAGAGGAGACCTGTGCAGGTGAAAAAAGTTTTATGTGTGCGCTGCTAATTCTCTGGAGTTTTTAAAATATATATAATGTTCTATACCTTCTATGATGAATTAAACTACACTGTAAACAGGTGAGATCCTGTATACTGAAGGCTTAAATGTCAGCAGTGTGATGCCTTCAGGTACCAGGGAAATACCACGAAACCTGATATTTTTACTTAGCTGTAAGGACCTCCCCCTCCCCCTCTGTGCTCAACTATTTTAAAAGCCTTTTGGTGTTAATCCTCAGGTCAAATATTGTGAGTAACTGTTGATGTGTCCAAGCCCAGATTCTCCCTTTAGATCTGAGGGGAGGATTAACAGATCAACAGCACAGCAAGTAAAAGATCTGGTAATAGAGTGGATCCACATCAGCTCAGGGTCTTTAGTTTATACCCCGGTGGACGTCGGACGTCTACAGCTGAAGGACATCATGTGAGATATCCAAGAACCAGACAGGCTGTAAAGAAAACAACCACTTTAACCAAATGTACTGTAAATGGAGACAAATATGAAGACAGAACAAATTGACATCTTTAATTCCTTAATGAGATGTAATTCTTGTTGTAGCAGTTTGTAAACTGTAGACTCATTTAATATCAGTTATGGAAAGAAAATCTGTTTGATTTGATTGGAGGGATACCTAAAATATTGCTTCACTGGTCAGACTGTATGTTCACACCTCCTAGTGCAGGATGTGGTTGCGATTTAAGATCCACTGTTTTTGAATCATCGCATCTTTAATATTAAATGATCTGTTGTAAACCACTTTCACATTTCACAGACTGATATCCTCGTTTCAACTTTGTTCCACATGTGATGGATGTGTTATGGGAACTAGATATGTTGCTCATCCATTCCCACACACACACACACACACACACACACACACCAAAAAAGTCCATTCCTGGTTTCTGGTTTGTTTCCACTCGGCCCATTTCCATTTGTATATCTGTCCCTCATACCAGCCAACCACTCACTGTCTAAAAGCATTGTCAGGGTTTGAGACTATATCATAATTGTTGTGGAGGGGTGAAACTTTATATATATAAATAAATAAATACATAAAAATCTGCATGAGTTGGAAAGTAACACGACATTTATGACCATTCCCCAAAATGACATATACGACCATTGGAAGTTAGGTTAGGTTTACAAAACAACTTGGTTTTTAGGAAAATATCGTGATTTGGGTTCAAATAAGTACATTACGCAAGTCAACTTTGTCTCCTGAGTGAAAGTCCTGTGTTTATTTGACATATCATTCCACCCTAACCAACCACCACTTTAAACTCAATTTTCTTCCTTTGTTACTGTCATGTGGCCACTAGAGTTTGCGGCCTACCAATAAAGGTAAATATGGATCATAATAAGCCGCTGCATAATCAATCTTTACAGCTGTTTTTCTTGGGGGGCCGAGTTGGATAATAAATGGTTCTATTGCAGCCACTGAACGAGTGGAGCGGGCCCAGGCGCCAACTTGAGTGCCACAATATTTTGTGCCCAGAATGAATTTGAAAAATAAATGATTCTGGGATTTAAAAGTTGAAACACATCCCCCTGTTCTCCCAGAAATATAAACTACATTCTCTTGAGCAAAAAATAAAGATATGCAACCTTCCCCTTTTGTGACTGGGTGATTTTATTTGTTTTACTGCAGCACTACAAACAATCACTGGGATGTATTTATGCACCACGTCATATCCACCTCTCTTTATCCAAGTTTTTTTATCCTGCCATGAATTCTTCTTCTTCTACACCAATAGAAAGAGAGAAGAGATGCTGCTCTGTATCTCTTTTGGTAAGGAGGGTCTAACCTTGGAGAGTGCCTTATGCTGTAGAGATTTTAAAGCCTCTTAACTTGACTTTTTACACATCAAATCAGCCATGTCATTGCCTTCTGCTGCGGAAACTTTCCCTGCACGGATCTCATTATTTACATTTGACACCCATCATGTTCACTATGTTTAAAATGTTTAGAGAAAAATGGAAACATTTTCCTGTTGTGTTTAGGAGTGCTTAAAAGGTGCAGTCATTTTGTAAACGTATTACACAGAACATTTCCCAGATTGGTGGATGAGAATATTCCACTCAAGTAAAGCTATGAATTTTAGGTTTACACCCGGAAAACGTCTAAGCAGTCAAAGCTGGTGGACTTCGGACTCCTTTAGGGCGGCAGAATGATTGCTCTCTGTCACGATCCTGTCCTGAGCTTGTCTGGATTATTTTGTTTTGGCCATGCCTTCTCTGTGTTTTGATTTTGGTTCCTCTGTGTCTGGGTTTCAGTCCTGTCTGTCTGTGTGTCTTGTTGCAGAGTCTGGATTTTGGTTCCATGTCTTTGTTCCTAGTCCTGTGCCTTAGTTCATGTCGTAGTCTTTGCTTCTAGATCTTTCTCTGCATCATTTTGGTTTAGTCTGTGTTCTAGTTCTGTGTTCTCATTAAGGTTTTGTCTGTTATGATCCCTGTGTTATAGTTGGTCTGTGTTTTGTCTGTTTACATGGGTTTCTGTTATTGTCTGAAATTAGATTCTTGTCTGTCTTCATGTGGTCTGTCTGTGTTGGTTTTTAATTTTGCCACATGTCTGCCTGTCAAGTGTGCCTCTCTGTTCCCCTCCGCTGTCTCTGCCTGCCTCGATAACCTGATCCCGGTCACCTGTGTTGCTTCCTCCCAGCTCGTTAACCCGTGTGTGTGTGTGTGTGTGTGTGTGTATATACTTGTTTGTATGTGTATGTCTGGTCATCGTAGTGTGTTTATGATCTGTCCCCATGTTGCTGTGTGTTGTCCTGCCAGCCTGCCTTACTAGTCGCGTCACTGTTTCCCTGGGTTTTAGATTTCTGTTGGATCACCTTGTTTTTGGACTGTGTTTGTCAGCCGCTCAAATGTAAGTGTGCTCGCCTTTGGTTTAATAAACACTTTTGAACTGAACCTGCCAGCCGTGCGTCCTGCATTTGGGTCCTCCAACCTGCCTCACCACACAAACCCTGACACTCTCTCTTTTTTTTATTATCTTCAAATCTTCCTTGCTTTAGAGACACATTTTTATAGGAAAAGCAAAACTATCAAAATATGGAATCCTCTCTTTTAGAAAATTAAAATGGCACTCTCATATCTTTTATTTCAGATTGATCTAATAGTTTAACTACATACATTTGCATATCAGAACTTGGCTTTGTGTATTTTGTTTTCTTTACATATATGAGCATTTTGCATGGCTTTTATTTTCCTGTGATTACTTTTGTGTTTGAAAATCCATATTAAAATGCCACAACATTTCCTGACACCAGACAGACCTGATGGAGATCTGCATCAACCGCCATTAGCAGCAACACAAAACCTTCACAATAACACAAAGACGAGCTGACAGGAGGAAAGTGTCTGCCCACCAAACCCGAGTGGTGGCGGTTGACTATTTTATGGGAGTGTTTAAGGTCAAAGATGGCATGTCAGCAGGGTGTACGGCAACATGAAAGACAGTCAAATAGTTAAGATGGCATTTGTGATTGCCCTTACAGCATGAACCTGTTCCCACCTCCCTCACAGCTTTGTTACGTCTGTCTGTCAGCGCTCTGCGGTACAAGCAGCTATTCATTAGAGATGCTATCAGATGGCAAAAGACGCTGGGTTTTTACAGCAGGAAGGTATCAAGGTCAGATCTCTGTCAGCCACCTATTGTCTGGCCCAGTGAGCCAGTTGTGTTTACGATTTTGCGAACTCATTGTCTTTGAGTGCATAGTAAGTTATCAGACGAACATCTTGTGTCTTTTTAAGAAGAAGGAACGCTTTATGACGGGTGTTGTTCAGACATGCTCGAATGTGTGTTTCTTATACTTGTACAGATCGAGGGTGGTATGTGTCCAATAAGCATCACGTTTAACGAACAAAACCGTGTAAAGAAAACAGAAGAAACCAGGAAATGGTTTAGTTTCACTCCAGTGTCAGTGTAAACAAACAACCGCATCTGTGACACAAATGTGAAAGATTTTGTATTAATCGACGTAAATGGACGGGACAGAGACAAGATGGGCAAAGATATTAAGCTGAAGAGGAATGTAGTGTCCTCTAATCTGCTGGAAGATCACTTGTGGCAGTACTAATCTGTAATGTGCCCCCAAAACTCTGAAAGAAAAAACATCCTGACAGGATGTTCAGCTTGCTTCACACGCACTGTGGGCTATTGAGATTTGGAAGTGTGGGCATCAGTATTACAATTACCCATAACACCTGCCCTTTTCATGCGTAGATTAGCAAAGACGTTAACATGCATCTCTGCAGACACATAATTCCAGTTTAAACCAAACCACACGTGGGATGCAGAACAAAAAACGCCCGTCATCTCCCACCCCCCGTTTACTCAGCTTAAACTCTTGCAGTCTAATACAACTGTCCTTTTATAGGCCCTTTTATAAAGTAAAGCTAAATAATAAAAACACCTCTCTGTAATGCAATACAGTTCAACAGCGCCACATGAACTTAACGCATACATTAGATTTAATACCTAATAAACTAATAATAACGAATATAACTAATAACTTATTGGATCATATATTTGATGATGGCATATATGGGATGCATATAATGGGATAAAGAGGGGTTACTCACAATGTGGATTATCTACCATTATTTACAAAAAATACCATAAAAATGTAATAAAATAATTTAGAAAAAAGACATTTGATATACATGTAAGTAAAAGTTGTTCAGATGAGGGATGAACCATAGAGAAAAATCTGTCAAGTTAAGGCGTCATAATTGATACCTGATGTTGTTTTTTCTGCAGAAATTAGCTGGTGACGGTCTTTGTGCAAGGCCACGGTACACTGGCAAAGACTGCAGCCAAGCTCTCAAATGAAAGTTCACTCAGTCACGAATCTTTGTGAGATGTTAACAATGCAAGATTCAGCTGTGATTAATTGCTACAGAGATGATGTCAGTGATCAGGAACGATGCGTCGTACGCAGACACACAAGTCCTGTCTATTCAAGACCGACTCTTTGAGGATGTTTAAACACAACTTCACAATTGTTCAGTTTGTTGCTTCAATATTTCTACTTTAGGAACTTTTAGGCAGAGGTGGAATAAATATTCAAGCATTTACTTAGAAAGGTAAGTGATAAGTTAAAGTACAAAGCAACCTAATTGTATTTAAAGTATCAAAAGTAAAAGTAGTCGTTTGACAGAATGTTGCAGCTGGTAATTATTATTGATGCATAAACATGTAAAAAGTACTTTAATGTTATAGCTGGTTGAGGTGGAGCTAAATTTCTTATATGCTCTTGGGTAGTTCAATCCATGACACAGCATCATTAACTGGGTTTTGTTTGTAAAATCCTTATTGGAAAAGCAATAGCTAATAAATAAGTGTAGTGAAGTACATAAATATTTTCCTCTAAGGTATCTCAAGTAAAAGATATCTAAAAGATATACAGTACTTGAGTAAATTACTTCCATCTTCTTTGGAAACTATTATAAAAGACGCATAATCAAATGTTTTCTTAAAGAAGAAGTTTGGTGTATTATGTAGTTTTTTCGATTTCAGCAGCTCCCAGTCGCTCAAACAGCTTTTCCTTGTTTGCCTTGATTCTGTTGGTCTTTCAGCCTGTCTGGTTTGTGGGAGTGATAATAATGTCACGCAGAGTACAACATGTCTGACCTGGCAGAGATAAACCAGGTGTGTGAGTGTGAAGAACAACCAAGCATGAAGGGTGAAAGCCTGTCACATTACAAAACATCATCTTAACAGCTGTCAAACGCAAGAGAGGCTTCGTGTCATTAAAGATGCCGTACAAATACAAAACACAAGCTCGAATCCGGTTGTTAGTGTCATTATTATACAGTAGATCCGGGTACACATTGACATAGCCACAGTTAAGTTTGACATGGCAGGAGACACGGCGCGGTCTCCTCCTACTTAAGGTAAATAAGCTATTTAATATCGCCTCAGATTAGCTGGAAAATATAACATCACAAAGCTGCTTCTTCGCCATATTGATTTGTCTTCCAGTGTTTTAAAAAATGAACGTCACTGTGTTCCCCTCGTCCAAGGCCATAGGCATGAAGTGAACACTGGGGGGCAGTTGACCTGCCTGTTGTAGAAAAGCAATATATAGCCTATTAATATATTGGGGGGGGTATGTGAAAAAATTAAGAGACCGCTGCTGAATTATCAGTTTCTCTAGTTTTACTTTTTATGTGTTTCAGTATAATTCACATTTTTGTTTTATTCTATTGCAAAGCGTAGCTATTTGACTGAAACACCACAGTTTTCTGTGGTTTTCAGCAATACAAAGGAGAAAACCGGTTAACCCTACCTGCTAGTGTGCAGATGTAAGCATGGGCGTTGGGGGAACAATAAACATAAAATTTCTCAAGAGCAATTTTTGAAGGGGGCACTTATAAAACAGCCAAAATTGTACGTGTATAGAATACTTGTACACATAGTACACATGTAGTCTTACTACTATTATTAGTGTAGCATGCAGACCGTGATGTTACCAAATTGCCTGACTTTTTGTACTTACTTGTTGATTTTCTTTTCTCTGTCATTATTTGTGGCAAACAACACAAAGCAATAACTAATCTGCCACTTAACATCATAATTCGCAAAATGGTTTTGCGGAAACCCAACACAACGGTAGAGTGATGGTTTTAACCTAATATCAGTTCACACGCAGGCTTATCGCTGTGTTAGTTGTAGTAAGAGATCCACAGATAAAACTTTTTCCTGGCTGATTCCAATTACTAATTTTTTTTTATTTTTATTAGGATCCCCATCAGCACCAGTATAAATGTTGGCTATTCTCACTGGGATCCATTCAATTGTATGGTCATAATGAAACATTGATTATTAAATAAAATTCACATTTTCACTGAAAGGAGCTTTGTACAAATAGTCCACAATCCAACTGAAAATATATTAATATATTATATATAGGCTACAGTATATTATAATTAAAAGTATTTGAAAGAATGTTATCCCATTTCTAATCTCACTATTTTAATTCTACTTAATTCTCCACCTTTAAACACAATCTACAGTAATCTGCTCACCTTGCTTTCCCCTTCAGACGCACATGCTCTCTCTCTCTCTCTCTCTCTCTCTTTCTGCTCCGACTTTATTTGTCAGCAATTTTATAAAAGACTGAGCACTTTTTGTATTTTTTCACCCGCAATTCTGTTTTCCCAGCAGCAGATGAGCGGCGTGTGGAGGAGGCTTGTTAAATACCGATGCTAATGAATAACATCGCCACCAACAGCTGTGTTCACTGTTGCTTTACCTCGTCCGTGCTTTACAACAGCCTATCCATCTTCTAACGTGATACAGGAACCGTAAGGTTAGCCGGTCGACATGCATACAATCACTGACTTGGTTAAGGCACAAACCCCTATGATGGCTATGGTAAGGTTAAGGTGCTTCGGGGGCTGTCAACGGCTTTAAAACAAACGTAGCTAGCTAGCTTGTGCTTGAGCTTTGTGACATGGTGCATTATCCTGATGGAAATAGCCATCAGAGGATGGGTACATGGTGGCCATAAAGGGATGGACATGGTCAGAAACAATGCTCAGGTAGGCCGTGGCATTTAAACGATGCCCAATTGGCACTAAGGGGCCTAAAGTGTGCCAAGAAAACATCCCCCACACCATTACACCACCACCAGCCTGCACAGTGGTAACAAGGCATGATGGATCCATGTTCTCATTCTGTTTACGCCAAATTCTGACTCGACCATCTGAATGTCTCAACAGAAATCGAGACTCATCAGACCAGGCAACATTTTTCCAGTCTTCAACTGTCCAATTTGGGTGAGCTCTTGCAAATTGTAGCCTCTTTTTCCTATTTGTAGTGGAGATGAGTGGTACCCGGTGGGGTCTTCTGCTGTTGTAGCCCATCCGCCTCAAGGTTGTGCGTGTTGCGGCTTCACAAATGCTTTGCTGCATACCTCGGTTGTAACGAGTGGTTATTTCAGTCAAAGTTGCTCTTCTATCAGCTTGAACCGGTCGGCCCTTTCTCCTCTGACCTCTAGCATCAATGAGGCATTTTCGCCCACAGGACTGCCGCATAATGGATGTTTTTCCCTTTTCACACCATTCTTTGTAAACCCTAGAAATGGTTGTGCGTGAAAATCCCAGTAACTGAGCAGATTGTGAAATACTCGTCTGGCACCAACAACCATGCCACGCTCCAAATTGCTTAAATCACCTTTCTTTCCCATTCTGACATTCAGTTTGGAGTTCAGGAGATTGTCTTGACCAGGACCACACCCCTAAATGCATTGAAGCAACTGCCATGTGATTGGTTGATTAGATAATTGCATTAATGAAACAGGTGTTCCTAATAATCCTTTTAGGTGAGTGTAGTTCGGCTTTGTTTGATGGCTTGTGCCCATCCATCTTCCTCTTGAGGTGGAGACTGGGCTGCTGATGACAGTGTCTTGATATGTCGGTCCTCCATCCACACCTTGATTGACCTGGCTGTGTGGCAAGGAGCATTGTCCTGCTGAAAGAAAACAATTCTCAGAGTTGGGGAACAGAAGGCGGAGACAAAACTGCCAGATTCCAGCTTTGCTGAACCCCCAGATCACCACCGATCCTCCACCAAATTTCACAGTGGGTGGGAGACACTGCGGCTTGTAGGCCTCTCCAGGTCTCCGTCTAAGCATTAGACGACCAGGTGTTGGGCAAAGATGACCTTTCTTCAGTCCTCTACAGTCAAACTCTTTTGCAAACCGCAGGCTGGCTCGTCTTTGCTTTTTTCTAGCTTTGCACATCTTCAGCCCTGCCTCTAGGAGCCTGTTTCAAACCATCCTCCTCGTGCACTTCACCCCAGTTGCCGTTTTCCCATTCTTTTTGTAGGTCACTTCATGTCATACGGTTGTTGAGTGACTTTTGAATGAGTTGGCGGTCATCCCGGTCAGTGGACAGTCGTTTTCGCTCTCTGCCAGTCTGTAGCTTTATTGTCCCCAGGTGTCTGTTGCTTGACCTTGTTCTTATGAACCACCGTCTTTGAAATCACTGTAAAGCCAGAATAGAACTTTTCTTTCTCTTTTGCCATTGTCAGCTTTTCTTTTTTTGAATTCAGATTTAATTTGAAGTACTACTAGCACTGTTGCAAGAGGATATTGATGACCACAGCAGTGGTTTTTATTCTTTTACTTGTTAAATAAGATTTGGTTCATGTGATCACTTAATCAGCACCTCATTAAGTAGAATGAGGTGTGAATGTGTTGGAATTTAACAGACACTGGAGGAAGTGGTGTCTTATTTTTTTGATGATTGCAAAAAGAACAAAAATTAGACCCAGAAACCGGACTTATCTTTTTAATGTCCATCCCTGAGAGTCTCCAGGTGGAGACAGAAAGCTGCTGAGTCACTGAGCAATAACAAAGCGGATCACAGAGGAGAGAAGAAGGACTTAACCGGATTCCTAAATGACTCCTACGCTTCCTAAAGAGACAGTTTTAAACAATGACCCGGTGTTTGCTCTGTCAGTCTGCGTCTCAGCACCATCTCAGATTGTTTAGGTCTTAATGGATGGCCTCTGTTTACTTTCAGCCGTTTACTGTTGGATCATCTTACACCTTTTTTACCTGGGAAGCTTCGCCTGACCTGCAGAGGCAACAGATAAGGACTCCAAATTGTTGAGGCAACGTTACTCTTACAAAAAAAAAAAATCAAATTTCATATTTTTATCACATGTGGAAGATTATTTCACACATGATAAATCCACATATAAAGGAGCATTGAGTTTTCACATGAAATATCACACAAACATTTCACAAATAATATTTAATATTTAACATGTGAACATGCTTTTTTGTGTGGGATTCTTGTAATTTGGTTAAAATTGGTTCAATCAGTTTAAACAGCTGATAGTTTAAATAATAAAAACATAGTTAACAAGTTTAATGTCTTTATTAAGCACCTTTATAGAAAAATATACTTACAGCTTTACCAATATATTTAATACGCACAGTTCCAATGCAATTTAAACTTTCCCTTTCATAACTAAAACATGGAAAAAGATGGACCTTCAACAGTTTGAAAGATTGCAAAATATGCTTATTTGCTTTCTTCTGGAGAAGATTGATGCTCAACACTCTTTCGTTCGTTTGATATGAAACTACAGTCGGTTAGCTAAGTTTGGCATAAAGACTAGAAATGGGGAAACAAATAGCCTGGCTCTGTCCATAGGTAACACAATCTAGCAGCTCCTCTAAAGCTCACTAATTACTACATGATATCTTATTTGCATAATCCACACTACCTTTGCTCCGTTTGCACCTCGCGTTCAGACTAAAATGGCAAAAATGAAGACCTAAAACGGAGAAGTTTGGAAACGCTGCCAACCCTGTTTTTCATTTTGAAACTCCGTAGAGCGCTTTAGTGCAGAAACGGAGGACTTTAGAAACGCAGTCGCTCACGTTTGGCTCTCTCTTATTGGGTCTCATAAGTCATCCAAAGTAGAAACATGATGCTGCTGACAGTTTTTTTTTTTACAGGGCATTTGTATTAAAATATTTTGTATTGTGCAAATAACACTAATACTTTACACTTGTACTGTGCATGTCGCCATATTTATTTTGCGACGACTCCCAGTCTGTTTACAAAAATGGTCTGATTCTTCATCTGTGTTTATTTATTCTTTCGCCAAATCTTCTGTAACTACGGAATAGACCATCTGCTTCATGTTTAATACTGGCACGCGCCTGCCCAGTGTACCTGAACGGCCACTAGATGTGCGTTTTCAGTCGTTTTAATGTAGACGGAAATCAACTCTGATACGCAGCTAAAACGCTGGTGTGGACGGAGGTCGTATTCGTTTTTAAACTTAAACGGAGTAGTGTGTATGGAGCCTTAGAGGTGATACCTTTGGACTGAACCAGTCCATCTGTTTCCCTCTGCTTCTAGTCTTTATGCTAAGCTAGGCCAACAGGCAACTGGCTGTAGTTTCATATTTAACGTACAGAAAACAGTGGTATCTATCTTCTCATCTAATTATCGAAAGCGAATAAGGTTTCTTTCCGAAGATGTAGATTTATTTATACACAAATTATTTCCGTTGAGGTGAAAGGGGGAGAAAACAGACTCCTTTTTATTTACTTTACATTTCTAGGTGCATTTGGTGTATTTTTCCTTCACCACATGTCTTTATGCTGCCGGGAGACATAATAAATCTTTAAATAAAGTCCTGGAGTTGGTTATGGATCAATTGTAACAGGAGAGAAGATTTCGCCTTCGGGTCTTCTGCTCTGGTCTGGAGAAGTAAAAGTCACAACTCTCCTCAGAAGTAAAGTCTTTCAGCGTCACATCGTCTTCTTGAGTTTCCTTGTTGTCATCACGAGCCTGAAGACGATCTGTGAGCAGCATGATGGTCTTTGTACAGAGGACTCAGAGGTTTCCTGTCCTCTGCAGAGACAGCAAAACAGAAATTAAATCATTTATCATCACCAACATTTTTTATACCTTCCCTTCATCAGTTTTCTGAGGGTGTCAATTACTCACGTGACCACAAACACCAAGCATTCATAACAGCATTACAACCATAGATAGAATAAAATTTTTACAGAATACATTATATCCCAATGGTAGATTTATCCTCCTAAATATTTACAAGAAATTTACATTTCAGTAAAGCCCTACCCATCAATAGGGAAACAGGTTAACTCCGGACTCTTACTCATCTCTTAACACTTAGGGATAACTCAAACTAATCTTGCACTTCATTTCCAGTAAGTAGAGCCAGACCATGACCTTCAATAAGCTATTTTAACCTTAAAGGATACTGCTGGTGATATTCTGTACTTTTGTCAACAAATCCAATGAAAAGACCAAAAACAACACCTTGTTAGTCCATCTGTCAATACTGTCTGACTGTCTGTGGCTCTCAGCGCCAAGCCCATTGGTTCCTGCTGAACATGCTGATGAACAGCTCACAAATATAGTTTCATTTTTAAAAACAGCTGCTCACTGTAGTTGTTAACAAACATTTTGTTGATTTTGTTATTATCAGTCCATTTAAATTAACAGTGAAGTACAGTTGGGCATGAGTGTAATAATTCTGACATTATAAGAGATTAAAAAGTTAAAGTGTGATTATATCCTGACAAATTCACTACCAGACTCCGAAATGCTACGGTGATATCACAGGAGATAAATCAGACCAATCCGTATGAACTTGCGTCATTGTTAGGAGCACAGACGTAGTGAATTACATTTTGTTCAGGTGAGGCAAACTCATTTATTTAAACGTTGAACCTGCTGAACTCAGGTGATCATTATCTGTTGAGCTTTTACAAAGAACTGGTTCTGCCTGCTGTGTTTATGAGCAGCTGTAATGAGGCTTGAAGCTGCTGGTTGGAGATCAGATGTGGGATCATTATTTTGAACTTTCCCAGTTAAAATAAGATTTTAACAGTCTGTGCTGTACACAGGCCTACATGAGTGGTTTTCTGTCTGTAAAAACTGAAATGTAATAATTCAGATGACTGAAGATACGAACATTTATGTCTGGTGCACACTAGAGATTTAACTGATTAAAGTGGGATAGCTCAGACATAACAGCAGAATTAATAGATTTTTATATATTTTATCATAAGAATGCACCAGACGGTTCAGTCCAGACGCAGGACCACACACAGCGTTAAAGGTTACAGAGTGGCGGTTCCGGGAACTTTGGGATCTCACAGAAACTCGTGTGATCAAACGTGACTTCAGATTGACGTCGTCAGCTCCTTGCACTTGTCTGTGTTGTGTTTTGCACAGAAAAACACAAAAACATAATACAAATTGCGGATGAACCCGAGGCTAAGAAGAGGGAATCAGCAGCTTTACACATTTTATATCACAAGCAATTACACAACACGCTGGAGACGCTTCCTGGTCAGCTCGCTCTCACTGGCTGTTAAATATCATATTTAGCATCCGATCCAGTCAGCGATGCTAAGATTATGTCTGTAAACCCCTCACACTACATGATCACTTGGCCGATAATTGCTTCAGACCAGCCTCAGCTCGGGAACGCCCCCGGGATTGTCTGGAAGAGTTAATCAGACCCGAAATTTGCTAAATTATGTGCTGGATGCATACTGGAGGATAATTTAGCAGTTTACACAGCAGATATGATTCAATATGTCATCTGTATTTTATGTTGGAGCAATAAACAAACTAAATGTACATTTTTATTAAAACCAGCATCTGTTTCTTCTGTGTAATTTGGGACCATTTTATTCTCAACACGACCAGCCCTGTTTCTTAAAAACACAAACATTTGTGGTGGTTGAGTGGAGAAACGCAGCATTTAGCATAACATAAAGCCCCGCAGATGTGTTTTTATAGCTTCAAACGCCAGGATGGAAGTTCTGCGGCTTTTAGATGACAGTTTCTAACATTTGTAATTATCAGTTAGGCCACAGAGTCAACTTCCCCTTCAGCATCCATCCTCAAAAAGACTTAAATACAACAGCAGGCTGCAAGTAAAAATGTGAATTTAGGGGCGAAGAAAACATCCAGTTTGAGTCTAAAATCTTTCTATGAACAGTGTCAAAAACACAGCGTTTATTTTCACCTGAACAATGTCTGGATTAAACTAAATCAGTTTTAAAGGAGTATTTAAGTCAGTCTCACCGTCTCTTTGTGGAAGTTTGAAAGATGTTGCAGTGTGCAAGTCTGCAGCCTCCAGTGTTGCTGCAGGGCTGAGATGAGCCTGACTCTGAGTCAAACTGGAGCTCAGGCTGGGCTGGGGCTGCCAGGGGTGTCCAGTGCTCATGTAGTTGGCTGCTGGACCTCCGTACATGCCGTACTGGTTCGGTGGAGAATACGCACAAGCTGAGACATAACCAGGCAGACAGGACGAAGACTGAGGACAAAAAAGTAAAGGAAGAATTTAAGAAACATGAGTGAATGAAGATTGAAACCACTCAATTTACACTCTATACTGTTGGCACAGGATGAAAAGTCAAGATGTCACCAGAATCAACAGGATTCATCAGTAACTTTTATTGTAATTTGGTCTGCAGGTGTTTGAAAAACACTGCGGTGACCCAAAGTGTGAGACATGCAAGGCTCTCATAGTGAATCTTCCAGCTTGTGCAGTAAAACCCCCACAAATGGTTCAGAACGCAGCATCAGCCCAAAAGGACTCATGTCACTCCATTACTCAGTGACTGGCTCCCCGTGGCCTCCTGCATCAAATTCAAGCCCCTAATGCTGCATACAGAGCTACTGCTGGGTCTGCACCCATCTACCTAAACTCCATAATACAAGTTTACGTTCCTTCTCGGCCGCTGCGCTCCTCCAACGAACGCCGCCTGGCTCTGCCATCCCTTCCTACACAAAGCAATCCCAGTCCTGTCTGTTCTCATCTGTGACACCACGATGGTGGAACGAGCTACCACACGCCATCAGAGCAGGGGCGTCCCTCTCTAACTTCAAGAAGCTCCTGAAAATTCTTCAGAGAACACTTCATTTAATAACACCTAACCTCAAACCTCCAACATGCACTTCCTGTGCTCCTTTTCTTCTCTTGTACTGATTGAACTATTTCGTTAACTCGTAATTCTTTCCCTCAGTACAGTTTCACTATTTGTTCCACATGTGCTAATAGCTGTTACTAGTATCTTGTGTCACTTGTAGATCTCTTGCTATACTGATGCTTTATTGATGCTTGTATGTTGTTCCTCAAATATGTCACTTAGTGAGTAAATTTAAATGTAGACAGACTGACGGTGGTTAAACTGGTTAAACTGACACAGCGTTTATTTTACTTATTAACAAACTGAAGTTGTTCTGATAGCAGAGGAAGAGTTATCGTTGTGTATCAGTATACTGCTGACAGTCTGCAGCTGTTTCTATTTTCATAAAAGAGCAGGGAAACAGGAAGTGGGTCTCGATGACAGCCAATCAGAGCTCCGGATGCTTCTGTATGCCACCATATAAAAACAGAGCGGGCAAATGGAAAAACTAAAGCTGATGAATGTAAATGCAAAGTTATAAAATAAAAGTCATGTGTGTGTGAAAATTCAGCTGTTGATTTCTCTTCCAATAAAATTCTGCTGCTTATTCATCAATTTAATAATCATTTTTCTAGCTATTTATTCCTTTTTAATTTGACCTATTTACTGATGAGTCAACGTCTGTTATTAGTCCGTTTTTATTATCAAATTAAATGTTAATTTAGTTCATTATTAATTTTCTGCTTTGCAGCTTTAAGTATTTATTTGTCTCAAATAGGAAACAGGAAAATCCTCTTCTTTTGTTAGAGTTTATTTTATTTACCTGCTGCGGGTATTTGAGGTCTGGCTCGTTGTAGGTTTTCTCTGCTCCATTGATTCCAGGAGGAAACGGCCTCATGCTGGCCACACTGGTCATACTGGTCCAGTCCTCCATTTTGGCTGGGTGTCCCTCAGATCTAGGCAGTGCTGAAAGAAAACAAATTAACACAAATTTAACAGTAAATAATTTTACATTTTGGTGCACATCTGCAGCTGTTTCAATGCTTCATAGAACAAAACAAGTCCACCTCAAAAGATCAGTCCACCTTAAGCTAGTTAGTAGTGAATATTAAGTCTTCTTGTTTCAGGAAGAAAAATGTTTTACTTAAAAACATTCTCATGAAACAATCAGAACATAATTAAATCTTCTTTTTTTTTTCCTGTAACACAAAGTGAAGTTTCTTGTGTTAGTTTTTATTTTCTCGATCACAGTAAACAATTTTTCTTGGCACATTTATAAAGTTGTTTAAGTAGCTATTAATCAGAGTTTCAACCAAACTGATGGTCCTTTTCATCATAAAGCAGCTCCAGAATTAGAAACAACATTTTTTAAGCTGTAACACAGTGTAGTCCTCCTTTACAGACGATTAATGCAGTAAAACATAATAAGAAATTATTAAAATGTAATAATTCGTCAATTAAATAACTGAAAATAGATTAAAATAAAAAAAGGAACCTTAAAGCTGTTCTGCATTTTGGAACTTAAATTAAATACTTTTATTAAATCAATGTGAAAACTTATTTATTATCAAGCTGAAAATCTTCGTTTTGTTGTTGAGCTCACTGATTGTTTTCAAAGAACTATTATTGATGAGAAAGATAAATTTGCTATTGTGCTTTTTCCAGATATTTTATACGTCGCTAATCTGCTTTTAAAGCAGGTTTTCAAAACAAAACCTTCAAATGTGTTTAACGGCACTTGCGGACAAAAAAACTGCAGCTATAGGTGGAATGTAAATAAGTACCTTTACAAGTACTGTACTAAAGTTAAAAAAATTTTTAATGAAAAATAAATAAATAGAATAGAATAGATTTTTTTGTACACTAAACATACAAAGAGTTAAAGAAACTTCTAAAATATGGATTTAAAATCCCGTTATAACTAGGTGATTATGGGCGAGGCAAAGTCATTTCAAATACAAGAGGTGTAAAATGCCAAGAAATGCATTAAATCATTGCTTAAAAAGCATTAAAGAGGAAATAAAACAAAATATAAAATCAATTAAATGGAATCATAAATACTATTTTACCTTTATCTTTAAATAATATTTCACTTTCTCTTTTATTTTATTTATCTACTGCGTAATTCTGCTGAGACACTGTGTGTGGAAGAAACTTAATGTTTTGGGACATAAATGTTATTCTAGTTGTACATGGTAGCCTTTGTTTCTTGGACATTTTGGAGGCTAATAGTTTCACCAACAATAAATATATAGGGTGAAGTAAAATGGGTCAAATAAGGTTGGAGCTTTTTAACAGCCAATCGCAATTACTGATCTTGAATTATTGCCACATGGGCCACGTGTACACACAGGCAAAGAAAGTGAGGGTGCAAAACAGGTTCATAGTTGTATACATACATATATACATGTAAACAAAAAAAAACAGTGAATTGTTAAATCTTTTTTCAGTGAAATGTTTGTTCAACTTTTTAGTGCATGAAATATTTAAGACATTACTTTGTCACACCAAAGACAATAATGTCAGTTTCCTGCAAAAAAAATTAGATGATTTCAGCTAAAATCACTGTGTTGTTCTCTCTTTAGATTTAAGCTAACAGCTGATACTGGCAACATGCTGATACTCAAACGCTCATAATTACAAAACAATTATATATATTTTTTTAAATAAATATTTAAAACACATGCCAATTTATAAACATATCATTAGATCTCATGCATAGCTTATTTTAGCTGACTTCACCCTATTTATAAAAGGCCTAAATAGAACAATAACTAAATGAATGAATGCTCAATATTCTAAGTAATTTGTTTTTACTTTTATTTATCAGTTTGGTATTTATCACCCACCTAAACTCACTTGTAAAATTTCTATATAACTTATTTGTTTTTATTTTACACACCATTGATTCCCTCTTTACATACATTAATAAAATCAAACAGGCTAAAAAACTAGGCTAACAAAAGCCATGTGTGGCCGGATGCCCATCGGGCCAACGAGACGTCAGAAGATGTGAGAAACCGATTTCTATTTATTTAGCAACCGACCTGCCGGGTCCATGAAGGCTCGGATGCCCAGGATGTCGTGCCAGCTACGCGGCAGGCCAGCGTGTCCGGCGGGGCCGCTGCCGGTCCTGGTCCCGGTGGGGGCCACTGCGGGGCCAGTGTAGGAGGGGTACGGGTAGACGTGTCCGTACTGGAGCTGAGCCGGGACCGATCTGCTGCTCTCATACGGCTGTGAAACAGTCCCGAGTTTATTCCTGAGAATCCGGCTGATGGAGCTCACAGACGGGACGTTGTATTTGTCGCACACCCCGTCCGAGAGAAGCCGGTCCCGGATCTCCCAGGCGAAGATGCCCGGGTCGTCCTGCTTGTAGTCCCGGATGCTCTTGACCACGGCGGGGGTGGTGACCCGGGGCTTGCTGCCGCCGATGGCCCCGGGCAGGATGGAGCCGGTGTCGTTGTAGCGGGTCAGGATCTTGGACACGCAGCCGTGGGAGACCCGCAGCTGGCGGCTGATGTCGCAGGGCCGCATCCCGAGCTGCGCCAGCTCCACGATCCGCAGCCGCACCGCGCTCGGCAGCGGCCGGCCGTTAACGAACACCCCGCCGAGCTGGTTCACCTCCCCGTAGCTCTGCTCTGCGCACACGACACAGAACACGTCTGAATATAAAGGAGCAGGATCCATTCTTTCGCTTTATTAAGTAATAATTGTAATGGCTTCTCAAATGTTCTTACGTGATAATATATTTGTAAAGTTGGCCTAAAGTTAGAGGCGAAGGAGAAGAATGAGCTGCGGCAGATTTCTTTATTAGACAGTGATTTTAAATAAGCTACAGTTCTTGTTCATAAGCATATAAAGAGTTAAAATGAGGTTAATAAAATTTTTAATAGGAGTTAAATGAGGTCAATGATTTGTATAAGTAAAGCTCCTTCTACAAAAACGTCTTGTTATTACTGGATGATTTTTAGGCCTGTTGGCACCAAACGTGAATAACAAATTCTGTTGTTTTTCCAGCTATTTTTTCGTTGTATACCATTATGCTAATAAATTATTAAATACATAATTTGAATAAATAAGCCTATAACTTGTGTCCACAAATTTGTGTAATTATAATAATACTAATAAAAATGTATTCTTGTTGGTTAGACCATCTGCAATGAGGGAGATAATTATCATTAAAGGACTAATCAATTCATTTAAATTTCAGGTTTATTCATGTTTACCATTGAGGGGTTTGAAGAAAATTATAGACCTACAAGAAATTTAGCATTTTTGTATTTCTCATCTGATTTTAGTTGTCAGATATTACTTGCATAAACAAAACCCAATGAAACCTGAATAAATAACAATCAATCAATATAGAAGTGACTGCAGGTTGCAATCTTACAGCCTAATCTTTAATTTAATTGGTCAAGGAACCACTTTAACTAAAGACACTTTAAAAAAAGTCCACCAGGAACTCCACAGAAATTAACTTTCATTTTTAAGATGTAGTCATTTAAAAGACTTGCAGTGCAACAGCATGGGAGTTTGTGTTTTCATGAAACATGCTGTGTCCCCAACACAGCTGAGGGTCCACATGTCTCTACTTCTTTTTTATTTAATGTCATTTAAGGTGTTGAATACATTTCCATAGGCCTACACGCAGGAAGCAGCATTTCCTTGTTGTTTATATTATTATGCCATTCTTAATTAAAATTTTAACAGCTGAATTTCCAGAGTCAACTGCATCTGCATGCACAGTTTACAATTTGTTTAAATTACATCTTGGATTTATCTGACTTTGTAAAATAAACCATGAAAGTGAAGAACTTTTATCAGTTTGAGGAGATTAATGTCCAGTCTAAGAGGATACAAATTTCCATTAAATTACATTTCACTAAATCTGACTTTTCATTTACAAATAAGCAAGCAACAACAAAGAAACTTTTCCAAAAGAAAACCTTCAAAAGGGAGAGTGAAAATTTCCTTCTAGCCTGACATGAATGCACTCTCTCTGTCACCTTCAGCTGCTTTATATAGGAAAGTTTTTGTTGTCTCACCCATCAGCTGCTGTCTCACAGCGTCTCACCGCTCCACCATCCAACTCTCCGACTGCAGCCTGCAGTGATCTGAACTCCTTGTTCTCCTCCTCCTCCTCCTCCTCCTCCTCCGGGTGGAAGTCATGTCATAGTTTCCTGTTTGGAGAGCAGGAGGATCATTTAGCGTTAGCACTCAGAAAAACAAGCACACCTGAAGGGCTCTTTGGTGAATTTAAAGCTGCTCATTCTTTTCAAGTCCACATGTTTACAATGAACACATTATAACAGGCTGATGAAATTGGTTGATCCTCCTTTTGGCAGAAAAAAACTCAACCAAATGTTTCCCATAGCTGCAGATCAGACCTGAACAACGGTCAGGAGGAAATTTAGATCATTCCTTTTTACAAAACTGTTTCAGTTCAGTAATATTCTTGGGATGTCTGGTGTAAAGTCATGCCACAGCATCTCAATCAGGTTGCGGTCAGGACTCCAGAAGGCGTATTTTCTTCTGCTGAAGACATTATGTTGTTCATTTACTTCTGTGCTTTCGGGTCGTTGTTTTGTTGAGCTTCAATTGGCAGACTGATGGTTTGACATTCTCCTGCAAAATTTCTTGATAAACTTTGAAATTAATTTTTCCATCAATAATAGCAAACCTTCCAGACCCTGAGGCAGCGAAGCAGCCCCAAATTCATGATGCCCCCTCCACCATACTTCATAGTTGGGATAAGTTTTTGATGTTGGTGTGCTGTCCCTATTTTCCTCCACACAACCAACGAAACCAAACTTGGTTTTGTCGGTTCACAGAATATTTTGCCAGTAGTGCTGTGGAACATCCAGACGCACACAGAAATTTCTGTGTTTAAGCAGTTGACAGCCCCCCCCGAGGCAGTTTGTCTTATTGTGGACTGATAAACATTGAGGATTTTAGAGATAGGCCTACTTTTGTAACCCTTTCACTATACCAGCTTCAACAAGTCAACAATTCTTATCTCAAGTTTTAACTCTTTTGTTCGAGGCATGGTTCACATCAGGCAACGCTTCACGAGAGCAACAAAATTAAAACTGATGTGTTTTTTTTATAGGTCAGGGCAGCTCTAACCAACACCTTCAATCCCAAATCATAGATTGGACTCCAGGTTGGCTGACTCCTGACTCCAATGTGTGAATGTTTACATGGTGTGTTCAATAAAAACATAAAAACATATCATTGTTTGTGTGGTATTAGTTGTGGTGACTTAGATGAAGATCTGGGCCCGTATTTATCAAGCTTCTCAGAATTACTCATAAGAACTAAGAACTGACTTAAAAGTAAAAAAATTCTTGACTCAAAGCTGCTTAAAAGTTAGTTATCAAGCATCATGGTCCTAATTTGAGTGAAGTGTAGGACTAAATCTTAAGTGTCACTCTTAGTGCTGATTTACGACAGTTTTGCGCCGCAAAAAAGATTTTGGATGACGATGTAGCCAAGGACCAATCACTGAATAGATTTCCTTCTTTTAGAATATTCTCAGATAAATTCACATTGAATGGTGAAATTCCTAAGAGGAGTTTATATTCAACACACGTTTAACATAAAGAATTTTCAAGAGAATACATTATGATACAGGCCCACACATTAATAAATGAAAGATAAAAAAGTTTATCTTTAGATGAGCACCATCCAAGGTGTCTATACTGCTCCTGTGAAGCCGGCTGTTTGAACTGTGTTTGCTTCTGTCGGATTACGGGGGTTTTGTTGGGAAGTCGATGAAACGCGTGACAGTGTGTGGAGCTGTAGTGCTATAATTGTTTCCATGACTATTCGGCTTATTGGTGGTTGTGACGGCCAAAATCATGTCCTGTGGCAAATAAACGAGGCGTCATCTCCACCTTCAGTTTAACAGAAAACGCATTACTGCGTAAAGTCAGTGGTGAGATGACGTCCCTCACCATCTGGCTGACAAAGATTATCTCTGCGCTGTCCGACCCCGTCTATTAACTGTGCGTCGTCAGAATTCTTCCTCTCCTCTCCTCATGTCTCCACAGCGCCATCACAAGCCCTACTGGCAGCTCCTGACCACTTGAGAGACCTCTGGAGCTGCCTTAAATAACTGGGAGAGTCAGAGTGATTCTCTGCTTTGAGAAATTTGATAACTTGCTTTTATTCTGAAGTTTAAAAGTAGGAGTAAATTTCATGAATTCTCAGCAATTAAGACTAAAATGGCACTTTGAGAAGCTTGATAAATTTCGGCCCAGATAACATGTTATGACCAATTTATTCTCTGGAATAAAAAAAAATTAATTCAGGTGCATATTGTAGACAAAGAAACCTGAACAGAAACTCCTCTGTTCATCACAGGGTGTTACAGTAAATGGAAGTTATGTGGATATTTGATACATTATTCAGCTCTGCCAGTCATCCATCATAAATACAGGTGTCGCTAAATTTGTTCCAGGTTCCAGGTTTTCTCAACGATTTGAGGAGACAACTT
>NW_024041150.1:54318516-54351991 GCF_014851395.1 Micropterus salmoides
GTTAGCAGCAAGATCCAGAAAGCTCAGTTCTTTTTAAGAATTTTTAGTGATCCAAACACTACATTTTCCCACTGCAATACAAATTGAGGGTAATATGGGCAACATAAATTGTGACACGCTCAAAGTTTCTTGGTTTGTGGTAAGACCTCTTAATGGAGAGATGATCAGTGAAAGCTCAGCTGTCTAGTGGTTCTCAAAGTGGGGTCCTGGGACCCCCAAGGGTCCTTGAGAAGGTTACAGGGTGTCCCCACCAAAAAGAGGCATATTATTTTCACTTTAATTCCATCTATAAATAATATAATGGCAGAATGTCTAAATATTTTGATCAAGGGTTTTATACACTTCCTGCAATAAAACATCTAAAAGCAAAAATCCTATCAGATGGTGGTCTGTGGTCTAATTTGAAGCAATTTAGGGTCCTTGATGTGAAAACATTTGGGGAACCAGTGGTTTAACTCTAAATGTGGTGAAATATATTTTTAGATAGTGACCTAAAACTTTATTTTAGGTCTGTAAATACCAATAATTTCTAAGTGAGAAACAAGCGAATTTTCCTAGAAAGAACCGTGATTTATTTATTTTTTATTTTATTTTTTTTGTTCAAACAATGTTTAGGAAATTATTAGAGAATAGAAGACCCCCCCAAAATAAACAAAATTAAACAGAAAAGAAAAGATAAATTTAATATGAGTTACATGTGAAACCTATTCAAATAACAAAATTAGATTAACAATACATTTACGTACATATAGCCTTCGTCTACATATGTATTATTGGTGCTTGTTGTATTTTATGATGTAAGGCGACCTAAAGTATCATGAAAAGCATCATCAAATAAAATGTTTTATTAATTATTTATATACATACCACACTTCTGTCTGAACCTTTCAGTGAACCTTGAAGATTGTGGAAAAATCAGCCAACACATCTGATTTCTGGTCATATTTTGTTTGTTTGTTTTTTCTCACAATGTTTCATGAGTTTATTGAAAGGTTATGAAATATGTTTTATGATTTAACTGCAGTGGCTTATCTACAAACCTCTGAATGTTTTTCTCTGGTGGCTGGAAGGCTGCGCTGCGGTTCCTCGGTCTGACAGCAGGGGGCAGTGTGAGCTCAGAGACAGAGGGTCAGGTAGGTTGACAGTTGGACACATTAATGTCTATTTGAAGTTGCAGTCAGTGGGGGTTGGTTGTTTTTCCTCTAAAAATGTCAGATAAAAACGTAACTAAGATTTGTAATCTCGTTTCACCTATAATTTCCTTTTTATGATTTTAGGATTCAAGAAGTTAAGGCCTAACGCAGGAAAACAGGGTTTACATGATTTTGGAGGCTGTAATTTGCCCGTAATTTATTCAAGTCATAATTAAAAACACTTTTCGATTTTAAGAACTATAAACATAACAAACTTATGAGGTTACAACTGAACCTGGGTCTCATAAATAAAGCTTTTTTGATTTATATTTATAGTGTTTTGTATTTGTTTAAATTGTATTAATCTATATGTTTTAATTTTCGTTTTATTGTCACTTTCATGTAATTAGATTATTTTTTATTTGTATTATCCAGTTTATGAGGCTTCAATTGAACCTTTGTTATTTTCATTTCGTTTGTATATTATTTTTAATTTAGTCTACCTTACACTAGTTTGTGTGTTTTATATTTTATAATATTTTCTTATTTTTTTTGGGGGGGGGGGGGTCGATTTATTTTCATTTTACTTTTTAGATAATTTTTTATTCTATTATATCTTGTTTATTCTAATGTACTTTTTTAAAATAACTTTTTAAATGAACATCGATTTGATTTTGTGTTTTACAGTTTTTATTTAATCATATAAATTTAGGATAAATCAACTCAGGGTAGTTGACTGGCTGGAAATGGGAACTGCTTTATGTGTATGTGTGTGGTCATGAATATAGAAGACAGTCTATTGAAGGTAGCAGTCTGAATACCATGACAACTCCCAGCAGCCTCACATGTATTCACAGCGCTGTGTGTGTGTGTGTGTGTGTCTGTGTCTGTGTCTGTGTGTGTGTGTGTGTGTGTGTGTGTCAGCCAGGCCATTATAAAGTGTTCAGGGGGAATAAATGGGATAAATGTGGAGGCTGTGCGGTCTTTGTGGCTGTCGGCGGGTCGTGTGTTTGTTTGCAGAGTTCGACCACCCAGCAGGATCCAACACACACACACACACACACACACACACACTGCAAGCTTTACTCATTGTCACACGCCCACACAGCAAAGTGGAAACCACAACTTAACCAAACACAAACTCTGATGTAAAGAAATGCTCCCCCAAAAAACTAAAATCCTAAAGTCTGGTATACTATTTCCTATTGAGTCATATTTAGCATTAAAGCATTAAAGCCACTGCTTCAGTAGTCGGGATGATTTGTGCATTAGAATCAAGGAAATGAACATTTCTTGACACAAGTTGAGAGACTTTAAGAGAAAAGAAGGGCTTTTGTTTTTTGCTGTGTATAAACTTACAGCTGACTTCAGCACATCTGATGTGTAAACTACAAACCACACAATCATAAAACACACAAACCTGAAACACATGAACTATGTGTGGCTGTACTGACTTGGCAGTGGTGCTTTGAGCTTCATGCTAACACATCTTAGTTGTTAGAATGCTAACATTTGCTAAGAAGCACTAAACAGCTGAGGCTGATGGGAATATCATGGGTTTGGCAGGCATTTGAGCATTTACAATAAATCATCTGACCTGATTATAGTTGTTTATAGATTATAGATCATGAGAGGTTAAAGGTGTCACTTCTAGATTTTATAAACAAAATGAATGCATTGAATACCCCAGACTGTTTGTGTAGCTTCTTACACTGAGTTCTGATGTGCACACGAGACATGCCACTAGCGATAACTGTATTTAATAATAATTAATAATAATTAATGTAATTCCAAAACCCAAAACAAATTCAAAGCTGTACAGAGCTGTGGCTGAATGTCCCTCCAGGTCATTTTGTTAAAACTCAGTTGTTTTAACAAACAAGTAAAATAATACTTCAGCACTTAATAGAGTGCACAATACATTTCTTTTAATTTGTATTTCTTTATAATCTGTTGTTCTGTGTATGAGTGTAAATTTCCTTGTTGTTTCATATACTATTTCACTCAACCCCACAACCCTGTACACAGGATGAGCGGTGGATATTTCACTTAACTGTTTAGTTAATAATCATCTATAAAAACAAGATCAGAACAACAAATCCTGGAACTATCCCTGTCTCCCAATAACTGTACACACACTATTAATTATGTTTTTGTTAAATCAGTTTTGGACCAAACTGACACACTTCACACCTGACTTTGAAAAAAGTGTCTCTTTAAATGGAAGGAGTCATTCATTGAGAAGGACACAATAATAAGAGCATTGTGAAGTTAAAGAAGTGCAAGAATAGTAATTTTTAAGAGCAAATATCTTCACTTGTCATGGCAGGAAAAGCACATGTGTAGCTAATAATATTAATGGTGGAGCCAGCGTGCAAAACACCAGGACCCTGAAAGTGAAGCAGCTAAATTGAGCTCAGCCATCATTCGTTTTATTATTTTTATTGACTGTGTTTTTTCTGCTGTGATACGTCAAAATGTCTTCTGTGAAAAAGGGCAGATTTCATAGCCCACTGATTAAGTATCTATCAGAGCTAAACTAGTAATGAAGAACTGTGTTGATGGGGCAAAACTGATTTAGCTTGTGGGACAATAAAGATGTGCATTGATCTTGTGTGTCCCTCAGCTGGTGTGTTAAAACACTTTGACTCTTCATCTGCCGCTTGAGTTAATCCTCACAACAAACAGTCAAACACACTCAAACAATCTTCTGACTTCGGTGTGATGATCAAATTAAATGTTGGCAGTTCTGTCTGCACTGTGAATAAATTGTTAAAAAAAAATCTGTATGAAGTTTATTATAATTATGAAATAGTGTCTTTATGCATTTTAAGATGTAAATACACAGGGCTGCAGAAGCCACTGAGGCTGTTTACTGATTTATGGATTTTATTGTAAATATGTAATGAATATTAATAAATTAGAGAGATTGTTTATTCAACTTAATGTCATAAAATTACACCGAAATGAAATGTCGGTGTATTTACGTATATTTAGGGCTATACAATGGTGTCTTTTTGTCATTTATTTATTTTTTCATTTTTTGAGTAATTCAACTTTTTGATTGTGATTTTATTACAAATGCGTGTCAGTAAATATTAATACTTTTCAGCTTTGTAAATCAATTTCATATTGCATTAATAGATCTCATATCACAGACGAAACAACACTAATAGGCCTGTTTATCTTTAATTATCGTGCGTTTTAAAAGCTTTATGTGGAGTTTCAGACACACTGAAGACTTAAACTGGAAGCGGATCGTGACTCTAAAATATGTAAATGAATCCCTTATTTCTCTCTAATCCTCCATCATTAAACATCCTCCTCCTCCTCCTCCTCCTCCCTGAAGCTTCAGCATCTCTGCGCTGCTGGGTTTTTTTTTCTTCACACCCTCAACCACTTGACCCGCCTCCGTCCTTTTTAATGGCCTGGTTTTGTGCACGCCAGTCATTAAAAAGGACGGAGGACACATGCACTCTCTTAATGTCTGTCCTCATGTATTTTTCATGCTGTTAACTCCTCTCCGGTTGGCCCGTGCCGCTCCGGGCTCCGTTTAACGGCATTCATGGACCCAAACCCTCGGCTGTCCGTCCCTCTGTAACGGGCTGCAGCGGGTGAACCATCCTGGACACAAACCTGGGACGTTTTGCTTTTTCTTCTGTCGCTGCTTTTCCCAGGCGTCATGTCTTTTGGCACCAACATAAAAGCTGGCTTCTCCGTGCGGGACATCCTGGATCTGCCAAACCCGAACGCGAGATGCGGCTCCGGGACCGAGGAGACCGAGGAAGACGAGACCGAGGAGGCCTCCGCGGAGGTTTCAGGGTCGGAAAACGCGAGTTTGTGCGAGCGCGGAAGCTTCGGCAGGTGGAGCCGCGGATCCGGTAACCTGCACTTCTCCTGTGAGGAGACTTGATTTTAAAAATACAAATTTGACTGTTAGTTTATCACATGATTTATATTCATGCATCAGTTCATGTTGACCTCATTTCTGACTCTTCTCTGTTTGTGCGTAATTAGGCAACACAATTAGTAGCCTAGTCAGCTCAAACTACTTTGTCTTAAATCTATCTTCAGGTTTACTGCTAAAATTATAAAAGTGACATAATTTAGTCCTCATTTCTGGCCAGAAAGTTAGTTTCCTTCTTGTCCTTATCGCTTTTAGGTTGTATTGTTGTTTTCTCGGTTATTAAATCGGGGCCATGGCCTATTAAACTCAGTACAGTTGCTGCCGATGTTTAGTTTTGGCCTCTTTTGAAGGCATCAAGTGGGGAGCTGTCCAATCATTCAGATTTTTAAGTTCAACATGCGTGTGAATCATTGCTCCCCACTTGATGCCCTTGAATGTGGCTTATTTCCAGAGCAGCTTCAGAATATTTCTGCGGAAGTAGACAGGCTACAGTTTGAAACGAAATAAAAACATGCTGAGCTGGGGCTGTTTGTTCTAGCTTCACCAATGGAAACGTTAATATGTTTCCGCTGGAAAGCAGAACAATCATTTCAGTCTTTTTGTTGTTTTAAATAAATCACTTGTTCCAAACTGTGTTTTGGAGTAATCCAAGTAGCCAGCTGAAAGTAATCAGATTACTTGTTTCGTCTCCCTGCAGTACACGGTCTGTCCTTAGAGGCCCATACCGAGTCCAAATCTCCCGAGCTCTTCACGGACGAGTCTCCGGACGCAGAGGGAGACCCGGCGCGCAGCGCGTCGCAGAAGAGCCGCAGCAGGAAGCGGCGGGTGCTCTTCTCCAAAGCGCAGACCTTGGAGCTGGAGCGCCGCTTCCGGCAGCAGCGCTACCTCTCCGCCCCGGAGAGGGAACACCTGGCCGGGCTGATCCGCCTCACCCCGAACCAGGTGAAGATCTGGTTCCAGAACCACCGCTACAAGATGAAGCGGGCCAGGGTCGAGCACAGCTTGGAGGCGCTGCAGCTGCTGCCGGCCCGTCGGGTCGCCATCCCGGTTCTGGTGCGGGACGGGAAGCCCTGCGACCGAATCATAGCGGGGGACCTGGAGACGACTCTAAGGTCCGGTCTGAGCCTGCCTCTGTGTGCCTATTCCCCGCTGCTGCATCCCGCTTATGGCCCGGGGCACCCCGGGATGCCGCAGCAGCACGCAGGAGTGCAGCAGCTGGCGCACATGTACCACTGGAGCTGGTGAAGCCCGAGACAAACTTTCATGGATACAATTCATAAGACGTCCACGTTACAACCTGGTGTTCGCCTTAAAATTATTGTTTTTCTTCGCAGAATCGGCTCTTTTTTGAATGGAGTTTGGTAAATATCAGGATCTGTATTTCACAGAAAGATAATAAAGGATGTGTCTTGAAACAAGGCAAAACAAAACAAGAAAATTTAAATCTTAAAGTTGAAGCACAAGTACTTATATTCTATCAATTTTCCCTGTCGGTTTCTGTTTTCAACCTTTCATCCAGATTGTAGGACATTTACTCCTGTAATGGCGAAATTCCCTAAAAAAAGATCCTTTCATATCTGGCACAACCTGGAGAAGTTGCTGTTTTTCATTTTTATCACACAAAAGCTTTTCCCCTCTCCCGACGCGCAAAACGTCTAAAACTACAGAGCTTGTTGTTTAATACGTGAAAGAAAAAGAATGAAGTGGAACTGATGGTCAAACAGATCAAACCAAACGTTTTCCTGTTGTTGTTGTTGTTGTTGTTGTTATCGTTGTGTTTTTCTGCAAAAGTGTCACTTTTATCTCGCGACTGTTTCCGTGAGTTTTATAAATCTATTTATATGTTGACCGGTGAGTTGTTTTGTAATAAGCTGGATATTTATGATGGTGAATAAAAGTTGAAGCAGGTGTGAGTGATTTGATTTCAACCTGTAGGCTATGGAATATGAATATTAACCTTCTGTTCAGGTATTATATTCTTTTAAATCATAAATGCACAATAGCTATGCAGGCTGTTTATAATTTATTTCATGCACACGTCTTTCTGTCATCATCAACTTCAAAGTGCTGCAGAATTTGAAACATAATAAAAGAGACTCTGAATACAAGATATTCATAATCATCATCCAATATCCAATAATAATTAATAATTATGATGTAGACATAAACTCACTATAATCATTATGTCAGAATTACTCATACATACAAATACAAGATTCAATTTCATGTCATGTTTCTATAATATTTCTAACTCATAGGGTCTATATTGATCATGTGTTTCCTGTGGGGGATTCTGGTGAATGTGGACAGTTAAATAACTGACATAATATTTTTCTATAAAAGAAAAATAAAGGGCTCACAAAGCTCAAAGAAAGAAATGGTAAGCAATTAAAAGTAATGTTTTAGGAATAATACACTATTACTAAAATGCTTTTCCCTAAAACTATTCGAAAGGTTAATGGAGTTGGTACATTTGCAGATTATGTTTCTTAGAAAAAACTGCTATAATGTAGCCAAAGTCTGTGAACTTAACATGTCTTTATTACATGTCTGCAGTGATTTTATAGTGATCTTCTTTTTTATTTTTCACCGTCTGTCGTTTCTTCTCTAAGTAATAAACATCAGAATCAGCAGCAGCATTTAATCGAGCGGTTTCTAACCTGAGGATTTCATTGAGATTAAAGTCAAAGCTGGATCACTGACTGGGAAAATTGGACAACAAAAAACTCAAGTTCACTTTGTGGCAATTTCTTTGTGGTGATTTGATTACTGATCATTTTGATTTGGAATATGAGAATTTAAACTAAAGCACAATGTCAAGTGATAAAGTCTCTTATCAAAGTGAGTGAGTCATAATCTACTTCAGACAGGCGTCCATTAATCCACTTTTATGATGCATATTCTTATTTAATTTGTGTTTTATCAAATTACCTCACAGCAAACCCGGGGCCATCATGTTTTTAAGGAATTATGTGAACAATGCAGAGAGAAAAGGACGAGCTTGGGTCTGACATTAACCCAAACAGGTAAATCTTGAAGGAAATACTTAAAGATTTTGTAAAATGATTCACTTTATTGCAGAAAATTAGATGAGAAGATTGACACCACTATCATGTCTGTCCATTAAATATGAAGCTACAGATGATTATCATAAAGACTGGAAATGGGAGAAAATTCCAGCATGGCTCTGTCCAAAGGTGACAGATCTGCCCACCAGTGCTCTAAAGCCGTGTAGTGCGGCTCTTAACCACCAGACAAGTTTCTTTGGCTTTTGTACAAATTAAACAAACAAGATATAGATAATAATAATAATAATTGAGCCCCATTTTCAACCAAAAAGTAAATAATATAATAAATACTAAATGGACTCATCTCAGGAACTAAAGAACAAGACATCACAGTTTGTGTTTCTAGCACATTCTGGTGTTTGAGTTGGATGCAATGAACAAATGAAGAGAAAAAAGATGCAGAAGAAGAAGATTGAATTCTCTGCGGTGGTTATTCATTTCTGCTTTAGAACAAAACCGCCCTGAAACAATTATTAAGTTAAGTTTCCATTCGGGAAGCTGACATCTAAACACACAATGAAAAACAACAAGAAATGTCTGACCCTCGTCCTAAAACCAATACCAGAGTACTTCTCTTGCTTCACCAATCAGATGGCAGATTTATTTGAAACTACTTCTCCTCTGAGCATGAAATATTATGCTCCCTGGAAGTAAATTTAGTTCCTGGTTCCTCAATAAGGTTCTTGGTCCCCTGGGAAAGTTCTTCCAGTGAAAACACACCTAAGCGTTCGAAGTGCGAGTACAAATAAACTTTATTTATGTAGCACTTATCAAAACAAAGTTACAAAGTGCTCAAACATGGTCAAACAAAGTAGGTGGTGTTTTGTTACTTTCGGAAAGACCCGGTGTTTCCACCTGTTTCCAGTCTTTGAGCTGTGCTAAGCTAGCTGGCTCCAGCTTCATGCTCATCTGAAAGATGTCCTTCATAAAAGAGTTGAACTAACATTTGGGCTGAATGTTTTCTGTTTAAACATGTTACAGGATTAAAACATCTCTCCTGCAGCAGACGACTTCATTCAGACAACCGGCTATTTACTGTGTTGTGACAAAGGAAAGAAAGACCCCCCTGTGTGTGTGTGTTGGGGGGGGGGGGGGGGGTCTCTGTATTCAGAGGTGTCAGAGGTCAGCTCATCTCAGAGGGATGATGTCACAGGAGGAGGGGGTCGCAGCTTTGAGACAGTTATAATGTGTCACCTGCTGCTATGAAAGAGGAGAAGAAGAAGAAAAGCAGATCCAGCTTTGGAGTTTAAAGGACGAGTGCAGAGTTTTTAGCATGTTTCACTCATACATACTGCAGACTCTGCTGATTTTCTTAGAGAAAAGACTAAACCCAGGAGTGAGTGTATCTCCCAACCTGTTCTGTGTGTTATCAAAGCCTGAAATCTCTTCTTCCTCTTCTTGAGCAATACAGCTCAATTGTCCAAAAACTATTAAAAACACATCAGTGAGCAGCTGTACTGAGCCTTTTTAAAATAAAACTCTATATTTGTAAATATTTAAAGCCTTTAGTAAGAACCAAGGGTTCCAGGCTGAGAGCCACTGACAGGAAATCATAAAGAATTGAGAGACAGACTGAGATGTTTTTGGTTTTGGTCTTAAAATAGCGCCAGACTCATCCTTTAATGTGCATTCACACCTGTATTAGACATTTAAACATGTTCAGCAGGAGGACTAATATTTTTATACAATTTAATATAATATTTACAGTGGAGTGGTGAATACATTTTATATATAGGAGGCAAACAGAATGAAAGTACACAGAGGTTTAAATAGATGTTCCAGTGTTTAACCCCAGTTTGTATATTACGTCACAGCAGCAGTCACAGTAAAGTCTACAAAAACACTGGTTTGGTGCTTTCTTATTTTATTTTTACATTATTTTCCTCTACAATACATGTCATTCGATGTTATAAATGTAAATTATCAGTATATTGTACAATTTAATTTCATTAAGAACATTTCTTCTCTTATTTTACATTTCATTAATCACACAAACCAACATTATTTTATTTGACTTCATGTCATTTCTTCTCGTTTGTCTCATCTCTCACTAAATTCTGAATATTCATTATATATGCCATCATTTCTGTATGTGTATATATTTATGTATTGTGTTGTCCATTTCAGCCCTGGCTTTGTTCAATACTTTTTATTTAAGGTTTGTGTAGTTTATAGATACATCATTTTTATTTTAGACTCAACATTTATTTTGAAATGCAGCAGACGTCATACGTCATGCCGTCAGCAGGTGGCAGCAAAAGCTTGATCAAAACGTGCTTTTACCACAAACACACACACACACACACACACACACACACACCTAACCCTTAACCATGACAACTAAATGACCCAAACCTTCACCGAACTAAAACCTTATTCTATTCTTACCCTAAAAACACGTGTTTAAAGGGCCATAATGTCCTCACTCCCAGGGTCTAAAACTGTAATTGGTCCTGACAATTACAGACACACAAATTTCTGTAAAATATGTGTTTCAATAATCATCAGGTGATTCTTTGTTCTGCATGTTTTTTCCTGCCATTGGATTTAAAATGGACGGGCTGAAACAGGAAATAGTGGTTATGTTTGTGACAATACACACATTGAGGCTGAGGTCAATCAAAAAAATTGCTCCAGAATTCATAAAGGGCTTAAACCAACTTTAGCAACATGCGCACTTACAGAAAAGTCGACCTGAGAAGAGCTCTAAGCAGGTAATCAGTTCCTGAGCCTTTAACCTGTCAGTCTGGTTCAGTGAAGTTCAAATGAACTGTTCCACGATGTCTCAAACCGTGGAGTCGTCAGACGACACGTCGAGAGTCATCCACATAGATTAACACCCCTAACAATGACCTAACGTGACTGCAGCTTTAGTCTCTAAATGCTTTCTGACTTCCTGTCTGTGGCTCTCAGCTCTGATCCCATTGGTTCCTACTGAAGATGTAAATCTTTAAAAACACAGATATGAAGTTTTATGTTTAAAAGCTCTGTAATTTCCTAAAACAGCTGCTCACTGTAGTTTCTATCAAACAAACAAGAGGCAATAGGGCATTAGTTGGGGACTGTTTTCAGTGGCGGATGAATCCACATGTGGCGCTCTAGTGAGTGTTTGGTGCAGCAGGACGGCGTATGGGGGACTGAGTCAGAATAAAATACAGTGTGTGTGTTCATGTAGATGGAGGAACATGTGACCCAGTGCAGCAGTGAGGCTCACTGATGGGGTTTAATAGTTTCTGGACAACAATGGAGCTGTATGGCTCAGAGGAAGAAGACACATCAGGCTGTGAATCACACACAGGACTTTTCATGGGATTTGTTGAAATTTGTTGAAACAATTTAGAATATCATCAGATTGTTCCTTTAATCAGTCAGGTGTGATTCACTGTAGTGAATATGAACAACAACAAACAGGAGTTTATTTATACTGTCACTATGCAGTTTCATAAATGCTGAAATGGAGGAGCAGAGAAGTGTGTAACACTCTGTCTCCTTAAGGGGGCGTTCAAGTTGAAATGTCCGACTGGAAACTGGGAAAATCCAACTTCATGTGTCAAATGCAGCATTATTACCTGCTGTTCTGACTCTGCCTGCCTGGATCAAGTAAAACTGAACTTGGTCTTATATTTCCTGTCTCTGAGTCGTGCGAACGGCTTCACCACTGCCAGTTTCCCCTGAAACATGACAGTTACAAATAAACTATATTTACATTCGTACTGCGTTGCACACATTGGCCACACTGTGTGTTTGCGAGAACGACATGTTTCACCACATGAAAAGAAGAAGAAAGTTGAGCGTGAGAAGATTGTTACTTAATGTTTGCAATGATGCAACTTGTTTTCTTCAGATAGTGTTTATTAGAAAACAGACAGGATCCATGGTGATGTTTGACAGCACACATAAACAGACAGGTGAAGAGTCAAACTCCTCTCCCACCAGAATCTGACTCCTGATGTCCATGGTGCAATATGGTGATACTCAGGGGTGTAGGTATAGAGAGTGCAGACAGTGCAGCTGCACTGGGGCCGGCACTATACTAGGGGGCCCTAGATGGGAGCGGCCCCACCGAGTTACGAGCTGGTCTTTGTCAGTTACATGGTAAAAATGAATGGATTTCATCAATCAATAGTAAACACCCATCACACCTCAACCCATATTTTTCAACAGTGATTAAGCACTATATATACATTCATATGTGCATTTCCCTCTTTGCCGACGGACTGCTGTGAGTAGTTTTACCCACAAAAGTCTGTAGCAAGCAGTAGGTTATCATGTATAAACAGGTATTTGTGTCACATAACCCACATATACAGTGATGATTGCTGGGGAATACTTAATCGAAAGCCCAATTTTAAGTTTATATTTAATCATGTGACAAGAAGACAAAAGTCCAGAAATGGTTGAAACACAAAATCTGACCTGTAGACTAGCAGAGCACACGTGCAAGCTACATAAAAGTTGTTTCAAGAAGAGACAGGAAGAGAGGGTCACAAAGCTCCCAGATTAGATTGTTTTGGATTACCGAGGACATTGTCAAAGATTTCTCTCAATGCAGGCTCGTCGGATGCCTTTCAAATAGGTGAGTAACTTTACAAGTGCTTTTTCAGTGGCTTTGGTGAGGCTACCGTGCCGCTGTTTTAAAGGCTGATATCATTTTGGGTAAGCTCGCCGCTGAGTAGGCCTACCTGTTTAATTTTGTGGATGTGCTTGTGGGTATTAAACTGTGTGTGCGCCGTAGCTGGCCTGTTTTCAGGATATGTGTTTTTTAGTATGCCACTTTTCTTTCTTATTCACCATAATATCTGCCTCTCATTTCAGCACTGTGCACACCTCCCCTGCACTCACAGTGGTGATGGTTCAGGATTTTGACAATGACAGCATGCTCCTAATAACTTTCTCTTCGACTTCTGTACTTTTATACTTTGTCTTTATTTTAGTTTTTCAGAGAAATAAAGAACACAGGTGAAGAACACAGATAAAGTTGTATCTTTGCAGATATTTTTGTTCAGAGATCTAAAGAGGAAGTGTTTCAGTGAGAATGTGGTTAACAACAGCAGCAGAGCTCTGGAGGTTTTATACGCTGGTTAATTGGCTCTCAGAAGTGACTCAATCGAGATGAGTGTTGTCCCACTTCCTCTTTTTTTAATTACTTTCATAACAGAACATGAAAATAACCTGAACAGAGATATAGATGTTAAAATGACTGCATATCAAACAATAACAGCTGATACAGAAATAACAGTAAAAACTAATACATGTTTAACTACAACACAGCACTAGCACATTAAAGTGTCTGACAGCAAGTTCATCATGCTAAATGTCCCATATATTATGTTCAGTTACATTTCAAGCTGCCAGATAATGCGAGTTTGACTTCATGCGGCGCTGCACAGCGCTGATACGGTGAATCAATATATTTGACCGTCACAACCCAAGCAAAATGAATCGTTTCACAATCAGAATGTGATCCTTTCGGTCGATAACATTTGAAAAGGCTATACCAGCCGCACATTTACAATTCTAGCCCCATTCACTTAAGCGGAGGGCTAAACCAGAAGTTAGCCTGCTCGCCCGGCAAAAGTCGACACAGTGGACGCTGTAGCTACCATCGACACTGACGCACAAGTAAATGTATTGCTGCATGCGTAGGCTGCGCCGTAGCTACGCATGCAGCCATGCATTTACTACTTAAACCCGACCTCGGAGTATAAATCAAGCTTTAATGTGATGCGTGCTGGACTTAAAATAAGACATGCTGTTTAGGAATTGTGTCCGACTTTCGGCGGCGCTGCAAAACGTCACCATGTCACGTGACATTAAAACCTTGCGGGAGCAAAGCGGCTGCAGGCTTCGAGTCTGGCGGCCGCAGCTGCTTTTCCCCGGCTGCATAAATCTGGAGCCACACTATTGCCTGATCTCGGGGTATTTGCAAAGAAAAATGCCGCAAGATCAGTTAATGATCTCAGCTCACAGTAAGATGATGCAGGTAGAATGTGTCCAACTTGATGATACCCTGCCCTTGCAGTCACCTGGATCTCACGTTGGACTATCAGGTCGGCGAAAGTCAGCCATCATCATCTCGAACGCACCTACTGTTATTGTGCTACTAGTTAACCTACTGCACCCCATTCTGACTAAAAGGCTTTTTACAGCAATACATCCTGAAAATGATCATAAAATAAGTCTAATAAAAACATTTATCAGTTCTCAGTGTAAATTACCTGTAATGATATGAGCTGTAACTACACTGTGGTCTCTTATTTGTTTGGTTTGTTGACGGTGGCGTAGAGGTCGCTGGGATCAGCTGAGGCTCCAGCAGAAGAAGAGGAAGCTTTCACGGCTGTAGGTCACTGCATCATCTTCATCATCACCATCTTTACCCAGAACCTGGAAAAGAGACAAACAGCACAACACAGAAATTACACAACATTAAATGAGAGAAGTGTTTTCATTCACTGCCATCATCACTAGAACCAATCAGACAGCTTACCCGGCCTTTACTGTTGGTCTTCCTGGTGTAGCTGATGGAGGCGTAGGAAACACCATCTTCAGGATCAGCCTACACAGAGAAGACAACATAATGGCTGCTCAGTAACATGTGGACTTGATTGTGTTCTGGTCTGTTCTGGTGTCGTCCAGCTGCATCATCAGACTCCCCACTTCTTCTCTTGCAGAAACAACTTAGATTCAAGAGTCACTGTGTGTCTCATAGAGCTACATTTTGAACAACAAATCTAAAACAGTGAGTGTAACTTTGTCCTGGGTGTAGTGTGAGATCTCACCGTGTCCTGACTGCTTTCTGGACTCACTGCAGGGTTTAAGCTCCGTCCCTGAAAACAACAAACAAACAGAGTCTACTTCCATGTGGTCAAACACTGGCTCTGTGAAGGCTGTTTAGATTTGGATGACTCTGTCAGAGAGCAGCTGATTCAGCTCTGTCATAACTGTAGAAACATTTGATTACTCAGCCGTAAAACTCACAGTGTTTTCATCCATCTGGGTTTTTTTCCCTGAAGAGACAAAAGAGAGTCGACTTTAGCTTCAACAATAAAAATCCAGGTTCATCAAAACTTCTTGTTTATAATATCTGTGGTTGCTCTCACCTTTAGTTTTCTTCCATCTGAGTGCAACAACAATAACAGTTATTAAGAGAGCTGCAACTGCAACAAACCACAACCAACCTGGGAAGACAATAAAACAGGACATCTTATTGGCTTATTCTTTAAACCTATTGAGTGTGTTGTTGGAGGGAAAACATATGACATCATAAAACCAATGTATTCCAACTGCAAAAACCCAATCCACCAACACGTTCTCATCTCAGTGCGTCATTACCGATGCTTTCAGACAGCGTGACAAAGCTTAATTATTTGATGCTAAATGTACCCTTCAGCGTCCATATACAACGCCACCGTTTGCTATGTCACAGCAACACAAAGGCGGCTAACCCTACAGCTGTGCACATTGCGGCCGATGTGCACAGCTGTAGGCGGCAGCGCCACAGCGTCCACTGTGTCAACTTTTGCCGGCCAAGCAGGCTAACTTCCAGCTTAGCCCTCTGCTAACCTGAATGGGGGTAAATTTGTATACGTGCGGCTGTTGTAGACTTTTAAAATGTTGTTTACAGGAATGGATCACATTCTCATAGTGAAACGAGTCACTTTGCTGTATTGTGAGGATCAAATATATTGATCCACCGTGTTACAGCCGCTGGTTTGGCCGCTAGTAAAATTTACTCCAAAGCACGGGTCACTTCCGATCAGCTCGGCGGCATTACGAGGCTACCCAGCCGACCAATGACAGTGCTTACGGTCCGTGTCGCCTCGACGTGTAGTTACATTTTTGGGTAGGTGCACGTCAGGCTACAGAGTAGGCAGAGTAAGCTGGTCGACATGCATAAAGTCAGTGACTTAGGTTTAGGCTCAAACATTTCTGATGGTTATGGTAAGGGTAGGGGGCTTCAGGGGCCCGTCAACACCTTTAACTTGAATGTAGCTATCTAGCTAGCACTTCTAGTATGTACGAGATGCCCCAGAGCGTCTCATACAGATCCGGATATCAGGGAGCTACTCATAGAGACGCACCCGGAGCGTCTCCCAAATAACTATGCTTTGACACTTTTTCTGAAAGCGTCGGTATTGGACGCCCTGAGATGAGAACAGGCTGAAATAATCTAGAAAAATCTGCAACACCTGGCCTCACACTGCATGACACACAGATTAAATGCCTTCTATTTGCAGATGACTTCATCCTTCTATCCCCAACATAAATAAGGACTCCAGCAGCAGCTAAATATCCTGCATGAATTCTGTCTCACCTGGGCCCTGACAGTAAACCTCAAAAAAACGAAGATCATGGTCTTCCAAAAACGATACAGACATCAAGGAAACAAGCACAAATTATATTTAGACACAACATCTATAAAATTACACATTTCTGGGCTCATGAGCACAACAGGAAACTTCAACATGGCTGTGAAAGATCTGTAGGACAAAGCAAGGAGAGCTTTCTATGCCATCTGAAGAAATATAAAAAATGATATTCAATTCAATTCAATTTTATTTATATAGCGCCAAATCACAACAACAGTTATCTCACAGCGCTTTTCATAAAAGAGCAGGTCTAGACCGTACTCTATGATGCTATTTACAGAAGCCCAACAGTTCCCACCAAGAGCAGCACTAGGCGACAGAGGCAAGGAAAAACTTCCTTTTAAGAGGCAGAAACCTCGAGCAGAACCATGGCTCAGGGTGGGCGGCCATCTGCCTCGACCGGTTGGGGTGAAGGAGAGAGGGAGAGAGAGAGGGAGAGAGAGAGAGGCAGGAGAGGAACAGAGAGAAAAGAGAGGGATGGAAGGAGAGAGAGAGGGGGGGCAGCCTACACAATATACACACAGAGGTACAGACAGTAAAGGTAATGTTGCTATAGACTAAATGAAAAATGGTACAGATATTTATAATAGTGTTAATGGTAACAGTTGTAATGTTAATTATTATAATAACAATAATAATAATAGGACTAGTAACAATAGTTGTTGCAGCAGAGGGTGTCGAGCAGGAACACGGGGGGCAGCAGGTGACCCGCAGCCACAGATCCAGACTCCACAGCTCCAGAGCCAGAAACACCTGCAGGAAGTGATAGGAGGAGAGAGGAGAGGGACGAGAAAGCACAAGACTACCAGAAAGGGGAGAAGTTGTGTTAGTAACATGCAATAATGGGATGAGGTTGCATACAGAGGGAGAGAAAGTAGAGGAGAGAGGAGCTCAGTGCATCATGGGAAATCCCCCGGCAGTCTTAGGCCTATAGCAGCATAACTAAGGGATGGTTCAGGACTACCTGGGCCAGCCCTAACTATAAGCTTTATCAAAGAGGAAAGTCTTAAGCCTACTCTTAAATATGGAGATGGTGTCTGCCTCCTGAACCCAAACTGGAACCTGGTTCCACAGGAGAGGAGCTTGACAGCTGAACGCTCTGGCTCCTAGTCTACTTTTGGAGACTCTAGGAACCACAAGTAACCCTGCATTCTGGGAGCGCAGTGCTCTGGTGGGGTAGTAAGGTACTATGAGCTCTTTAAGATAAGATGGTGCCTGACCATTAAGAGCTTTGTAGGTAAGAAGAATGATTTTAAATTCTATTCTGGATTTTACTGGAAGCCAATGCAAAGAAGCTAAAACAGGAGAAATGTGATCTCTTTTCCTGGTTCCTGTCAGAACACGTGCTGCAGCATTCTGGATCAGCTGAAGAGTCTTAAAGGACTATTTCGAGCAGCCTGATAATGAGGAATTGCAGTAATCCAGCCTAGAAGTAACAAATGCATGTACCAATATACCAATAAAGATCTGGCTAAAGATTTTCAAATTGGTCCTAGAACCAACTTCCCTTTATGGGAGGTAAATATGGGGGTCCACTCAGGTCTAGGTTTGTAAAATGGGAGAAACACCCAACTGAATCTTTTCATACTAGGCCAATACTCACTGATCCAAATCCAATAAAGAGCTACCAAATTCTACAATCACGTACAGACTCGGTGATCAGAACCTGGCCATCGAGACGGGCCGCCAGAGACAAACCTGGCTTCCTAGAGAGGAAAGGATCTGCTCACTTTGTACATCACAGGAAATAGAAAATGAACAACACTTCCTCACAACATGTGAAAAACACAAAGATCTAAGAGAAAAACTACAAATTACTGAAACCTATAAAGGAAAACTTTCATACCTACTAGGTGAAACACAAAGATGTGAAATAATTGCAGCTAAATATACACGTACATGTCAAAACCTGAAGACAACCAGAGGAACACAAATATGAAACCATCATACCGTTACTATAGCGACAATGTTATTATTGTTATGGTTCTTTGTTTGTTTTCTTTTACTGTTGCTTTGGTAATATGAACATTATTCTTTCATGCCAATCAAGCCACTTTGAAACTGAAAATTGAAATTTGAAAATTGAGAGAGAGAGAATCAATAATGAATTTAGGGCTGTCCCCAACTAACGATTGACATGGTCCAATCAGAATTGTCAAGTCTTGCCAAAAGTCGACTGATAGTGGAATCAGTGTGTGTTTGTGCACGGCGATTGTGGGGGATTGCAGCCTCTATCATCATTAGTCAGTGTAACTTACATTGTACATTTAACGTTACAGATAAACTGAGGCTTGCTGTTGATCATTTCCTCTCAGCTCTGCTCGCCGGCCTTTCACCGGTCTTATGCAGAGTTTTTCATGCGTGCCGTGCGGCCTACAAATGCATGCACGTTGCGGTTTCTTGCGGGTCAATTTCAAGTACTATTTAAAAATAATATAATATTCTATGTGTGTTTATCAATGGTTATAACTGATCCGAAAGTTTGACAGTTGAATCAGACTCCGCCCATCGAAGCATCAAACCTTTGACTATGTGGGGTCAGCCCTAAAAAAATTAATGAATAATAATTTCTTGATCACTTCTTATTTTCTATGATGAATGGCCAGTTTTGTCTTTTCTCAAAGTGACCTAATTAAAGAAGCTTTTATCTTTTGCCATAAAAAACTCCAAAAACTAAACCTGTACAACAAACAAAAAAAACATGAACAAAATAATGAAGTTCAGTACAGGAAGACAGAGAGACTCCAGAGAAAGATGAGTTACTACCTTGTAGTTTTGTTGTAGCACCATTGGTTGTTGATTTTGTGTTTTCAGTTGTTGTAGTTTTTGCTGGTTTAGTTGTTGTTGTTGTTGTTGTTGTTGTTGTTGTTTTTGTTGTTGTTGCTGTTGTTGCTGTTGTTATTGATGCTGGTTTAGTTGTTGTTGGTTTAGTTGTTGTTGTTGTTGCTGGTTTAGTTGTTGTTGGTTTAGTTGTTGTTGTTGTTGCTGGTTTAGTTGTTGCTGGTTTAGTTGTTGTTGTTGCTGGTTTAGTTGTTGTTGGTTTAGTTGTTGTTGTTGTTGCTGGTTTAGATGTCAGAGATATTGCGAGAGAAAGAAAACAAGAGTAAAGTTCATCACTGTGAAAAGTCATCAAATAAACAAATGTTTTGGTGGTTTTAATCATCTTGAACAGGGGTGTGTTTCCCAAAAGCATCGTTGCTGACTGCGGTAGCAACTTCCTTGGTTGGAATTTTGCAGTTGCGACGCAACTGTTTCCTAAAACCCTAGTTGGAACTACGGAGGTAACTAAGTTGGTAACTTACACGGTACGAACCATCGTTAAGCGACTGTGACACCTACAAATATGTTGTCACAATTGTTAAGATATTTTGTGTAATAGCCTGTAAAAAAGGGGCATAATGTGAATGTATTTTCACGGGGTTTGAGTAGTATTTCTGAGGGTGTAATTGCTTAACGACGCCACAAGAGGGAGTGTCCTCTTATGTGAGCGCTAGTAGGGCCGCCAGGTAACAGCCTGCTGAACGACCACAAGTCACATCTCCTGTCTCTGCACAAAACAGGTTAGTAATGTGTGATATTTTGCTGCAATACATCTCTATGGACTTTTAAAGCCCTTAGTATGTTGTTCTGACAACGTTTGATGTGTAAAACAGTGGTTTATTCAGTTAATTAAAAGTGTAGCTAGCACCTGTGTAGAAAGTGTAACCAACATGGCGGCCTTCCGACGTTTGTAGTGTTTATGGTCATTGCTCCTGGACATTGCACTTTTCTTTGTATTTGCTAAAGCTAAAGGTTGAGCTACGATTATTTAAAGTTTGTTGAGTTGAGGATGTGTCAAGTCCTGCATTCAAGTCCTGTCACCGTAATAATACTGAACAGTGTAACATGTTGATAAGGTTAAAAAACGTGTCTCTTGTATAATGTAGGCCTCTGTATTGTTTTTATATGTTGTATGTGAGAATGTTGTGGAAGTGTGAAACAAGTAGGCTTAACAGTATCAAAGATACTGGATCTATACGATTTTGGAGCTAGTAAACAGCAGTAAGTGTGAGTTACAGTACCAGCTATTTCTGTTGAACTGATATATAATTTGTAAAATATGTTATTCCAGCGGTTTAATGCATTAACATCCATGCTGTTAGTGGGAACCTAAAAGTGTAAATTGTTAAAAGGAATGTGGTCAACGTGGTTTAAGTGAAGGAGGCAAAAAAGAGATAAATTCTGTAATAAAGACAGAGATCAGCCTGCTGAACGATCACAAGTGACATCTCCTGTCTCTGCTTTTCCTCTACAAAACAGGACACAATATCTGTTCACAGGTAACTCTTGCTTGAGGCCTGTAACGCGACACAGGTGTTTCCTAAAACCCTAGTTGGAACTACGGAGGTAACTAAGTTGGTAACTTACACGGTACGAACCATCGTTAAGCGACGCAGGTGTTCCCTGAAACCATAGTTCAGACGAACGTTCGCACCAACTGTTGTTAAGTTGCATAGTTGGAACTACAGCTCCTGACCTGTGGTTAGAAGCTTAGTTCACGGTGACTACGTCACAGAGAGCAGAAAATGCAGTGTTAGGAGGTGGATGTGATGTGTTTTAAGCAGGGAATGTTAGATAATCCTGCTGTACAAACATGTTTAAGGTGAATTTAAAATAAATGTAGTTGTAAAAGTACTTTTAAATGTATTTGTGGGGTCATGGGTAGGGTTGCATTGATTCAGTAGGCTACTAAGTATCTCAGTGTAGACCATCTACAAACAGCAGGTGTTTTTCTCACAGATTACCCGTCTGCTCACAATAACTTAATTTAATATTAGTCACCCAGTACAAAGGTTAAAGGACAAAACGGAGAATGTAAAGACAAGACTTTTAATATTACCTACATGTATACGTTTCTGGGCCTCTGGGGAAGATGGGTGTTCTCTAGTCTTCATTACAAACATAAAAAGGGACAGCATAAAATCCATGAAAGTACTGTAATGAATAAATCCCTGAGAGTTTTCGTTGCCTTTATAACAAAGATAAATAGAGAACTCACGGGAGTCGTATCTGTCTCAATAGAGAACATGCGTAAGCTCAGACACTTAGCGCACTGAGCTGTTCTCAAAACCTAGATGTCAGATGCCAAGAGATTCATAATAGTGTTACAGTGTTGACACAAAGATACTAAACCTATTTCACTAAATGTCTTGTAATCGCTAATAGTTCTTCATTTTTTTTCTAGTTATAGCCGATATTTAGGCTAAATAAAATGATTAGGTTATATATTATTTATATTGTTGATTTCATTAATGCTATTGTTGATTTTCTTGTTGTTGCCGGTACGACAATAATATAAAAGCCTAAATAATAAGTTCGCAAAATAATGTCACTTAATATCGGTCACAACTGACATATTTAGGCAGAATATGACGTTTTGTGAGTTTCGTGCTGTGAAAGTCAGACGAACACACCTGGAAACATGTTAGTTCGACCTACGTTGGCTCAAACTAATTAGTTCAAAGTATGACAGTTTAGGGAAACGGTCGTATTTCAGATGTTTGTTTGTGTAACGATGCATCGTACCAACATAGTTCAACGTTACCTTACGTGGTTGTTCGGGAAACGCACACCAGCTCAGCATATTCTCACCTGTTTTCTCACCTGAGGACTGAGGGCTGAAGGTGAACAGCTGCACTTTTCCAGAGTAACCATCTGTCACTTCACACTTCAAGTTAGACTTTGATTTGTAACTAAAATGAGAATCCAGGAAAGACACAGCAGCGTAGCAGACAGACTGTGATGTCTTCATGTCTTTGTTATCTTTGTCCACATCTTTACCCTCATACAGCCACTTCACTGTGTGTCTACAGAACTGTTCACGGTCACACAGAGCAGTTAACGTCACCTCATCAGCGTCCTTACGTTCAGTCACTGGTGAAGATGGAGATATTGTGAGAGAAAGACAACAAGAGTAAAGTTAACTTCATCACTGTGATCATAATTATTGTAATGTTTCAGTATATTGTTCTAACAAGACAGTTTGAGCTGAAAACATTATGATGGAAATACTCACTGTTAATAACAGACAGATAAACCTGAGAGTCTGGAGCTTGTTGTTGTCCTGATATGAACTGTTGACAGTAATAACGACCAACATCCTCGACTGTGACCTTCTTTATAACCAGAGAACAGTTCTCTGTAACACTCAGTCTGTCTGATTTAGATTTGGCTTCATTGTGAATCTGTCCATGTTCAAACAGCGTTACTGCTGATCTGCTCCTGAACCACTGAAGAGCCATGTAGTATATTCACAGTTTTGCTGACCGTCTATCACATTTTCACAAGGCAAAGTGACGTCATCTCCAACTCTGACAGTGAAGGAGAGGGGAAGTTTTTCAGCTGCTGCTGTTGAGAAAATGATGAAAAATAAAGTGAAATGAGAAAATGTCTGTTATGTTCATAGTTAGTGACGATTATTTCTTTATCCTTAGTTTCCAAGAGTTCACTAAACTCACCACATTAGAAACAACAGATTTGGTTTTCTTAGTTAAATCAAATGTAGCTAATAAAGAATCTTTAATAATATTGATCAAGTTATTTTTTACAATGTGCCTTCCATTTATATATGTGATATATGTATTCTTACCTGTAAACTGAAGCACCGCTGGAAGAAATAAAGAAATCCATTTGAACTCAACCATCATGATTCTCTGAGTCTCTCCTTCTTCTGTCTCTTGTTCTCGTGCTCAGAACTGTCTGAGTTTCTAAACTAGTGCTTTAGTAGAGAGACGCTGCAGCTACTTCCTGTGGTTAGGATGATGTCACTTCCTCATAGTGACTTTTAGTCTGTTTTAGATTTCAGTCTCTCTGAATTTCTTGTCGATGTCCAAACAGCCAAAAACTCAGTTACAATTTTCACAATGTAGTTTTCTCTCATCCACAGTGACTGACAGAGACCCCAAATTCTTGATCAGCAACATGAGATGCAGCCATCAGAGTTCACACTTTGTTCATTCAGGTCTATTTGTGACAATGACGTGTTTCACCAAGCGAAAAGAAGAAGAAGAGGAAGCTGAAGGTGTGAAGATTGTTAGTTAAGATAAATGTTTGCAATGATGCAACTTGTTTTCTTCAGATAGTGTTTATTAGAAAACAGACAGGATCCATGGTGATGTTTGACAGCACACATGAACAGACAGGTGAAGAGTCAAACTCCTCTCCCACCAGAATCTGACTCCTGATGTCCATGGTGCAATATGGTGATACTGTAGCAGCTGCTGAAGAACACAGATAAGATGATATTTTACTGCTCTGAGATCTGCTGGTTCCTCATTTTATCTTTGCAGCTCTTTTTTTTAAGATTAAGGAAACTCAGCAGAAGTTGAATCAGGAAGACATCGTTCATGCTGACTCTATTTCTCCCCCGCCCCCTCTCTTCCTTTTTTCTGCTTCCAACTCCGTCATTAGATTGAGGGCGTTCATTCTTTCAGTTAAACCAATCAGAATTTGCCACAACCTCTGTGAGCCAATCATATTGTTGCTGTCAGACTTTCAAACTGTCTTTTCTCTCCTGGAGGACCCCGACCAGATAAAAGACTGCAGCATCACTCCAGCTCCAGGCCTCCCTCCCTCTCTCGCTCCAGCAGCTGGTGGATCAAGCAGTCTTCAGTGATCCCACTGAGCCCTTCACATCCATTCTGGTTCTGGCCTCTGTGGTCACAGCCCCTCCACCAGGTAGGCCATACATCCCTCTCACATTTCTTAAACTCTCCTGTTCCTTTTCCTTTTAATTCCTCTTTAAGCCTCTTTTTCATTTAAGTCTCTCCTGACTGAGCTGAATAGGAAGTGTTTTGGTGAGAATGTGGACATGAGACAAACAGGCGTTTATCAAATTCTGATGAAAACTACTTTAACCCCTGGATGTCCTGGTTTTGGTTGTGAGTTTGGTGATTTCCTGTTTTCTTTTGTTAAATCCTTCCTCGTGGGTCTTTGTCAGTTCACTTCCTGTCCTTGAGTTGATTTTTGTTTCCACCTGTGTCTCGTTTCCTCCACCTCTCTTGGGTATTTAAGTGTGTGTATTCCTTTTTGTCTAGTGTTGGCTCGCCTGTGTTTTACAATAAGCACGCCATTTGTTTTCACTCTGGAATTTGGGAGTTTTACCTGGCTAGGTAACTGAAAAATGTTCAAATCCAGGTTTGTTGTTTCACATGTATGACTACTACTTTATTGAACGCAGATTACATTTCATTCACAGTTAACATGAGCTAGAGGAAATGAGATGTTTGCTAAGAAAAGAGTAAGTTGAAAGTTAAAACTTGAAATGATAAGAATTATGAATTAGAGATGATAATGCAGACTGTATTTTATGATAGTGTCTTTGGTTCTGGTTCAGCATTGTGTGGGTCTGACTTTCTACAATACTTGGTGACTCCTGTTTGTGGCACCCATGAACTGGTGAACTTGATTCATCCTCATCTACAGACTGCAGACATTACGTTAAACAAACAAGGAGATTGTAACTTTGTAAAGGTGCTTACAGACCAAAAGCGAAGTGAGCGTTGTGGGCGCTGCGTTTACATACAAAGTCAATGCAAAGACACATAGCGCCACGATTTCCTGTCGGGCGGTGCGAAGAGGGCGCTGCCGGCAACGAGAAGGCCTTTGCGTGCATTTTCAACTCGAGCGAGAAAGTCGCTTGACGCTAAGTCGCTGTAGCCTATCAGCGTTGAGATCATCCTGACATCACCGATGGCTTCAGAGCGTTGTGTGGAGAGGGCCGGGCAGAGCGGGGGATTGAAATGCCGCTGGCCGGCGGAGAGCTGCTACACTTGGAGAAGTCGAGGACAGAGCAGAGAGCAGCGCTGCAGCTTTTGGACAAATAAACACCCGCGGTCGGTTTGGATTACACTCTGACAACTACGCTGTTTACTCGGAGGAGCTCGGAGTAAACTGCTTTTATTAAATTAGCTTTTCACTTTAGTTTTGGGATGACACGTTGATTTATCTTCACTCGAGCTTCTCAGCAGCTAGCTTCCATGCACATCCGGTTTCACTGTTGTTGTTAGAAGGGGTGATGGAGCAGTGGCTAAGACACTTGCCTTTGGTTCAATCCCCCACTGTGACCCATCCACCATTGTGTCCCTGAGCAAGACACTTCTCGTTGCTCCAGAGGCGTGCGACCTCTGACATATATAGCAATTGTAAGTCACTTTGGATAAAAGCTAAAATAAATGAATAAATGTAAATGTTGTTAGCGTCGGTTGGCACCCAGAGCTCTGTTGGACTAATACTTCATATTTATATAAAAAACAGAAAACACTGCATTACTTGGAGAAAAGAAAGCGAGGAAGTTGAACTACCTGGTGAGTTCAGAAAATATGTGTCTGTAACTTTATTCCAGCTATCGTTGTACTTTACTGTGAACAAGTTAGCGTAGCATAGCCCTGATCGATCCAAACTCCATTCAGAAAACAAACCTTTTAGAAGTTGTTGTCCTGCTGACTTGCTGACAGACCTGACAAAGCATGAATTCATATGTTTATCAAATCTGCATCATATTGTTGTTATTTCTGCATCAGTTTGATCCGTTTACTGCAATTAAATCCCAGCAAAATGTTTACATTGGTTTCATACAGCTGTAGTAATGGTGAGTTGTAGTATAGTAGGGGGTTTGTATTTAAAATGTACTATAATGTATGTGTATGCACTTTCTAAAACTTATCTGGTAGTAAAGATAAAAATAAGTTTGAAGATTGGAATTTTGTGTCTATGAGATTCCTGAAGGGTTGGGGCGTTCAGCTTAGTTCGATATAGGGCCCTCCAGATCCCTTTTGCCTGGGGCCCCCAAAGTGCCTTGAAACAGCCCGGCCCTGGAGGAAACAGGAGAGGGCAATGAAACACGGGAGTCTCCTGTGAAAATCACGAGGGTTAGCAAGTATGAGCGAACCGGAGCTAACCTCTATGGCTCCTCGTTTCCTTCTGTACGACAGCGTGCTGCGTATGACGTCCTTTTATTCTTCTGCGCATGCGGGTCACTTGCAGGCCGGGGCCAGTTCACACTTCAGTCTGATATGGGCCACGTGTAAACTAAAAGGTCTGCAGTGTGAACGTAGCCTTTAAGTCCACGTGAGGAAAGTTCAAGACAGGATATTAGAGTCAAAATACGCAAACCTACGTAACTTCAATGAAAACTAAAATATTGTCTTTGTCTAAAGTTTCACACAGGAACCTGAACGGGTCTGAGGCTGGTCATGAGTGAGACAAAAAAATCTATAGACAGAGGGTGTGTGTGTGTGTGTGTGTGTGTGTGTGTGTGTGTGTGTGTGTCTACAGTCTGCATCATTGTGATCATGATTTCATATGTCGCATTGTGACTCTGACATAAAGTATATTTGGATTTGAATGATTAAATGTCTAATTGAAAATCTAAATAAAGAGTCACATTAATTATTTTCCTGAAACCTACTAGGGTCATATCTCCTTCACTCGTTCCTTTGATGTCAGGAATATTATTTATTTTTCCATAGATATTATTGAGTTTATGTGGTTTTGCTCAGGGGCGTTGCTTGACATAAAGCTCTACTGGGGCACAGATCCCCTCATTAAATTTTTGATTTATGAAATGTGTCAGTATGTGCCTCACCAGCTTCCCTTGCTAAGCATTAACTCAGTCCTCCATTAGGGTCTGAGCTGCTTGTATCTGATGCTGCCTGTACATCTCTGGCTGTGCTTTTACTGGCTGAGGCTGCCTGTATTTCACCTGGGTCTGTGTGACTTTCTAAAAACTTCTGTGTTTCAGCTGTGTGCTGGCTGATGATCCAGCATCTCCTCTGCAGACAAACTTCAGCATAGCCCCAGTAAATTATAAATCAATACTTGCAAGATATTAATGTTATCAGCTGCATCAGGCCCAAACAAACTGGCTCCCCGAGTTTCCTTTAATATTTTCCTTTTGAAAATGTACTATTTATACTATGACATGTGATGTTTATTATCTACTGAGAGATGTGCATCCATATTGCCTAGTCTGTCCTGCTAATCAACATTTTAATAGTCAGCGTGATTCCCATTCTTTCCATCTTGCATCAGTCCAGAGTTGTGACTAAACCTTCAATGAGCGCAGGTTCACGTGCGACGTGGTTTTCTTTTCAGTGCAGTTTATAAACATCGTTGCACGTCGGCTGCTCAGCTGGGTTAGCAAGACAGACAGAGATTCACTGCAGCTACACATGCTGCTCACATCAGACCTTTTACCTGCTGAAGTTAACCTGACTGCTGTTCTCCAAAGTCACTCTCGCTGAGATTTTTTCTTCATGTGCACAGAAGGATAGTCCCGCTTTAGACCTCTCATCAACGTTGTAAATACTCGCTTTCAAAATGGACTCGTTCTTGCGACGTTTCATATCGTGACAACAACACCTTTTCACATCAACCACTAGGTAGCTTCAACGTATTCCTTTAAGGCGCTCGTCATAGTTATGTTTGCAAAAGTGCTTCTTTTTGCCACTGACAAGCTCAGATTGTTATACCAGGTGTCTGACACAATCGTAGAAGGGATCCCTATGAGTAACCTTGTTTTTAACCAGAAACAGAAGTCTTGCTAAAGGACAATTCTTGCTCTGAAATCTCGAAAGGAGTACATTGCAGCCACTGAAGCTAGTTCATGGGAAGCCATCTACTGCACGGATTTCAAAACATTTTGTACCTATTAGTCATATATAGTAAGACCGTCCCTGTGTTTGAGACAAACTGGCTCAGGGAAACAGACATTTTACTAATGCAATGTTTGACATAATGTTTCATCAGTTAATTGCAAGCACTTGTTAATACTACTTATACGTCTGGAACACTAATGTCAGGAAACTGCAGGCAAACTTATGTCCATTACAGTTCTGATAATAGTTTTCTCACAATGTTAATTTAATGTGAAATAACCTAAATCCATATTAAAAATAAAACCAAATACTTAAAACCAGTCCTTATTCTTAGAATATACATCTTAACTGAGTCGACTATATCACAACCACATCTACATAAACATCCAGGTTCTAGTTTGAAGTAAACAAGCAGCCATTACTACGGTGCCGCCTCACTTGTAAACCGACGTACAATTCAATTTAATTTCAATTTAATTACATTTTATTTATATAGCACCAATTCATAACAGTTATCTCATATCACTTTTCATAAAAGAGCAGGTCTAGACCGTACTCTGTGATATTATTTACAGAAACCCAAAAACAACACTGATGTACATGAAGGACTCACTTTCTAACTGCATGTGCCAAGAAATTTGTCCAGGAGAACCCTATAGAACCTTAAACATGTTAGAAATACAATCATAAATGCTGTTAAAATAAATAAAAGGTTACAATCAAAATAAAACTCTTAACTCCTGAGAAACAGAGCTTTTGGGAACTAAATGGAAAAGAAAGGCCTCTGCTCAATTAAATCAGCTTCACTTTTATAAATCTCTAAATTGCTGGCTTGCTACTCTCACGTTTCCTGGACAACATTCCACTTTTACAGTATCGTGCATTTCCAATTTTTACTACATTTCTTCTGGTCCAAATGCAAGGAATCACGGAGTACGACATAATCACAAGGACAGAACTGATTTGTAAAATGTTATTTTTTCCTTAGGGCTGTGTCATAATTAATTTCAGGCAGGTGTTTTGAGACAGAAGAACTTCCAAATTCACACAGACCGCCATCATCTGTCCACCATAAACAACCCAAACATCGGTGCTTTCACTGCCAGCATGAAACTAAGACATAAAAAGCACATATACAGATGTACAGGGAGGAAGAAGTTTAATTATTGCATCATATTAACTACTTTTACTTTAAAACATAAGCATTTAAATCTGTGTATAGATAGATCCTAGCTATTGACCACTGATGGATGTTTGAAATATGATTAATTCTGTGTTGAGGCATGTTGTGAAAAGTTTGCTAGGATGTGTGAACTTCTCTGGGACGTTGGCCCAGGTTTGGACAGGGCAGACCAGAAAGGGTTAATGCGAGAGGATGTTTGTGTTCAAACAGTGGAAAAACAGTATTGCTGCCAGATTTTGGGAGCGACTGATTGCTTCTTATGTGAGAAGACGTAGACAACAGGAAGATATGTTCTGTGTATAAAAATGTGTAGATTCAGACTTGATCCTCTGTCTTTTTACCATTTCATAAACACCATGCTGTGTGAAAGGTTCCCTCACTTCCTGTACTTTATCGATCAGAATTTAGATGATGTCATAATGTTGATGATGTCATAAACACCGTTCTGAGGGGAAAGTGATGTCACTGCCTGCTTCCACATTCTGAAGATCAAAGCCACAGAGTGAACACATTCTGAAACTTCAGCTCCTCAGTCTAATGAATCATTTACAACTGAGCTTCGTGTACAGAGCCCAGAAAAACAAGCGGTGGTTAACACAGTCGTTAAGAGAGAAGAAAAATGAGCTGCATCGAGGAAACGGTCCCTTCTGAGAAGTTCTTTGACAATCTGGGCATGGACGTCAGCCAAGAACAAGCAGATATATCTGACCAAGAAATCAAAGTGGACTTGGATGCAGTCATTCAACAACTGGAAGGAATAGATCTCCAACTGCAAAGGTACGCTAGACAATATGAGAAAAAACAACTAGCAGAGCTCCATGAAAATAGCCAAACTCAAAAAGAATTGGATGCAATGTCCAACGCTATGCAAGTGGCGAAAGAAGCCATTTTGAACGCCAATGAAGCTTTGGAAAAAGAACGCCAGGAGCTACACAATATGACACATGATAAATCCTTTGATGAGAACTATGATAAAGTCAAAGCAGAGCTCTTAGCAGCAAGCCAGCAAAACGAGGCGCTGAGACAAGAATTCAGGAGCTCAGGAGAAGACCCCAAAATGAACCATCTTTGGAGGAATTGTGTAATGTCATTAAGGAGGAAACAGAGGCCATGAGGCTCCAAAATTACAGCATACAAGAGGAAATCCAGGAGCTCAAAGAAAAGCGTAGAAATTTAACTGCTCTGGATGAAACGTATGACACACTGAAAGCAGAGAAAGAGGCGATAAGCCAGCAAAATGACGACCTGAGACAAGAGATTCGGGAGATATCCAAAGATCTCCGATATGAAAAGGCTCTGCGGGAAATGAATGAGCAAATGGAAGTTTCAAAAGTGACCATCAGCCAGCAGAACGCAGCACTGAAAGAACAACGCCAGAAGCTCTACAAAGATTATGAAGATCAAAAGATTTTCGGTGTCATGTGTAGGGAGAAGTTGCACAACATGGGATTTATGTGCAGAGAAAATGAAGACATCCAAATAGACATTGAGGACCTTACCAGTAGGATCCAGAACAGAAAAGCCATGAAAGACAAATATAAAGCCCTGAAAGCAGAAGAAAAAGTTGTCTCTGCAAAACAAAATGAGCTTCTTAAAACACTTGCAACGCTCCACTCAAAGTTTCGAGGTATGAAAGAATATGAAGGCAAGTGTGGTCCGCTGAGAGAGGAGATAGGAGCCTTAAGACAACGCAACGATGAACTCCATCAAGAAATCCAACAGTGCAGTGAGGAGATAGAAAACAAAACTGTTACAAAGGCAATTTATGACTCACTGAAAGGAGAGAAAAAAATCTAACGCACAGAAATAAAATCCTGAAAAAAGAAATTCAGGAGGTGGAGAAAAGGCTTGTAAAGGAACAAGCTTTGGTAGACAGGAATGATGTCGTGAAAGAAGAAAACGAAGCCTTGATCCAACAAAACCACACATTACAGCTGGAGGTTGAAGAGCTCTACGGCAGACTGCAAAGTGAAAAAATACTGGAGGTCCTTTACAAATCGCTGACAACGGAAATAAATGCCACGAGTCAAAGAAATGATGTACTTCGACGAGAGGTCCAGAAGCTCAAAGAAAAGCTGAACAGTGAAAGAGCTTTAGAAAGTGCACGCAATGCAATGAAGGCTGAGAAACAGAAGGTCGACCGAGAGCACGCAGCACTACAGCAAGAAATTCAAGACCTGAACAGCTCCTGAAGAGCTATATGGAAAGCTGACATACATTGTTTTTGCTTTCCAAGGGAAAAAAGGGTATGGATTTAACTTCAGCCTCACACAAAAAGGTGCTGGTTTAATTCCTGGGCCTGACTCTTTTTGTGTGGAGTTGGATTTTCTCCCCTGTGTGAATGTGTGTGAGTGGTTGTTTGTTTCTATGTGCCCTGTGTTGGACTGGCGACCTATCCAGGTTGTACCCGGCCTCTCACCTAATGTCAGCTGGGATTGGCTCCAGTCGAGCATATGGATGAAACTTCAGCCTCACACAAAAAGGTGCTGGTTCAATTCCTGGGCCTGACTCTTTTTGTGTGGAGTTGGTTTTTCTCCTCAGGTTGACCTAAAAATACCAAACCACAAACTAAAAGAGGGGCGGCACAGTGGTGCAGTGGTTAGCACTGTCGCCTCAGAGCAAGAAGGTCCAGGGTTTGAACCTTGGTCATGGTCCAGGATTTGAACCTTGGTCATCTGCGTCTCTGTGTGGAGTTCATATGTTCTCCCCGTGTCTGTCCCGGTTCTCTCCGGGTGCTCCGGCTTCACCCCACATCATAAATCATTTATTATGTAGATTCTGAATTGACCAAAAATACCAAACCACTAACTAAAAGAGGGGCGGCACAGTGGCGCAGTGGTTAGCACTGTCGCCTCAGAGCAAGAAGGTCTAGGGTTTGAACCTTGGTCGTCTGCGTCTCTGTGTGGAGTTTACATGTTCTCCCCGTGTCTGTCCCGGTTCTCTCCGGGTGCTCCGGCTTCCCCCCACCGTCCAAAGACATGCAGGTTAATTGGTGACTCTAAATTGTGCTTAAGTGTGAATGTGTATGAATGGATGTTTGTTTCTATGTGCCCTGTGATGTTGATGTTCTCCCCTCTCCACCATGGGGTTACTCCAGGTGCTCCAGTTTCCTCCCACACCAAAACATATATAATATGTGGATTCTTAATTAACCTCTAAATAAATAAATAAATATCAATTAAATAACTTTGTTATTTCTGGTTATTTATTGATAATAAATAGTAGTTTTAAGGTGTTCTAATGTGATATTTTTTGGCTAAAAGAGATCACATATTTCTCACACCAGCTTCTCTGCACTGGCTCCCTGTAAAATCCAGAATATAATTTAAAATCCTTCTGGTCACCTAAAAAGCCCTTAAAAGGTCAGGCACCATCATATCTGAAATAGGGGGTATCAAGAACCGGTTCCAAGTTGGAACCATTACCAGACTTTCAACAGCAGTGGATTAGTTAAGAGACTGTGGGAAAGTTGGGATATAATATTTTATGGATCGTGTTATAAGTTACTTTTCTATACAAATCACACACTGGTTGTTGGAGCAATGATGATTTCACACAGGCAGAACTGGACGGTACCTTCTGGCCTTGAGCTGCATTAGTGTCCAGCGGTCGGTCCAGCAATCTGTCCTATAAAGTCCAGGTCCTCGGGCAGCACCGGGCCATGTTGCTCCATCACAGGCTTCAGGCCATTGTCGTTCACCGGGTAGTCAAACGTGGCTAGAGAGGCAGTCTCATGCTGCGACAGAAACAGACTCATTAAAAGTCTTGGAGGACTCGGTCGACTCAACATGACATTTACATGCACAGTGCTACAAAATAGATATGTTAAATTAAACCAAAAATGTGACCATACATTTTGTGTTAATTTAATTTATTTATCTATCTTGCTTGCTGTTTTCCCCATTATCATCCCAATTCACTCAAATAAAAATAATAAATCATAATGTACAAATTAATTGTGGCTGTTAGGGAGAACTAACCATTTGTGAGAGCTGACCTGAATCTTGACTTCAGCTAGGTGACTATACCATATGGACAGACTCACAAAGTGGGGGTGCTGTCAAATATAGTCAACTTGATTTTCATCCATTTAACATTAGATATTTAAAATCATATTACACAAATGTGATTCCCACCCTTTAAACCCACCCGTGTGCACTCAGTATTGCAACTTCCAAT
>NW_024041150.1:54352491-54369531 GCF_014851395.1 Micropterus salmoides
GTCAGTGATCAGAACCTGGCCATCGAGACGCGGCCGCCAGAGACAAACTCATAGAGAGGAAAGGATTGCTCACTTTGAACGTCACATGAAATAGAAAATGAGCAACACAACATGTGAAAAACACAAAGATCTAGAGAAAACTATTTTCCCAAATTACTGAACCTATCCTGAATATGAGACCAAAATAATAAAGGACAACTTCCATACTACTAGGTGAAACACAAAGATGTGAAATAATTGCAGCTAAATATACACGTACATGTCAAAACCTGAAGACAACCAGAGGAACACAAATATGAAACCATCACACCGTTCTACAGAGACAATGTTATTATTGTTAAGGTGTATAATGTTTCTTTGTTTACTGTTGAAATAAAACAATAAAGCCATTTTGAAATTGAAAATGAACACTGAAAATTAAAAGGAGAAATCAATAAATCAATAATCACTTTCTTGATCACTTCCTGTCAGAGAGGCCCAGCCACTAAGCGACCTTTGCGGTGGCGAAGGGCCCCGTGGGCAGCAGAGGGCCCCGGGCAGCAGAGGGCCCCTACAGTCATGCTTGTTAGTGGTAAACTAACATGAAAGACAGATCTCTATAATTCGCACCACAATAGCATTGGTTATTTAATGTAGTTATATACTATGGAAAATCAGCTGTGACCTGAGACTCCTGACCCTGACTGACCCTGAGACGTCACCAACATCACTCGTTACGCTGAGTCCGTCAGGCTCGATGTCTGACAAGAGAAGATCATATTTTTCTGGACGTGTAAAAAGACATCAGAAGAGCCTCTAAGAAGAGAGGAGGCAAGAAGATAAAGGTGCGTAAGCCCACAGGCTCCGTTTCCTATGCCTGTATTTTTAGATAATCTGCACTGAAGGTCTTAGATTAGCCTCAGTTAGCCGCGCTGGTATCAACGGTGAACGCTGTAGCGCTTGCTCAGGAAGCTGACAGTGGTAGTTTAGGCCTACATCAACAATAACTAAACAATTATTCACCTCTAGCAACACTCAGTGTATGAACATGTCAACTTACTGAAATGACTTATTTTATGTGTTAATCTTCCTCATAGGTCTACCTGTGGCTACTGAAGTGGAGAGCAGTACCATCGTGGTACCAGCACACCTGTCTCTCCAGTTTCTGCTGCTCCAGTGGATCCAGCTGACTGGACATCAGGACTTAACGACCAGTTACACGTTGATGTGGTGAGCGGTAAAACCAGCACAGGTTGACAGAGACATTTAGACTTTTCCAAAAAGACACTCAGACAGTAAAAGTCTTTTCTATCATTACATGTTTAGATCACTCATAAAGAAGCAGGTTGAGAAAATGATGCTGTCAGCTGTTTCCTAGTTTTTGTCTCTTAAACTCTTGTTTGGCTGTTATTAAAGATTTAAGCTTTGGTCATAATCACTTTATGAGTCTTTTTATTCAGCACTAAGTTCATCAGTGTCTACTGGCTCTTGAACTGCCATTAAGCTCAGTAGCTCTGGTGGTATCATGTGTTTCCTGTTTGACTTCAAACATAGTAGATATAATAATATAGAGTTATTGTTTTTCAGCAGAATCAGCTTTATTGCCAAGTAGGTTCAAGAAATTTGCTTTGGGTGTTTGTGCTAAACAAACATGGCAGGTTTAGAAACAGAGAAAGATTCATCGGGTCTTATTAAAACCAAGAGATGTTTCTGTGTCATATATAGTGACAACGCCCGACAGTCAGAGGGGCCTCCAACTAAATTTTCAATAGGGCCCCCGAAGGCCGAGGGCCGCTCTGCTTCCTGTATTCTGTATTTTCCTATGATGAAGGGTTTGTTTAGTCTTTGCAGTGACTTTTTTTCAGTTTTGCCATAAAATTCCAAAATACTTGTACAACAACGTTTATTAAAATGAATAAAATGAAAAGTAAAATAATGAAGTTCAGTACAGGAAGAGAAAGAGGCTGACAGGAAGACAGAGAGACTCCAGAGAAAGATGAGTTACTACCTTGAAGTTTGTTGAAGGCATTGGTTGTGATTGTTTCAGTTGTTGTGTTGTTTGTTGTTGTGGTTTGTTGTTGGTTTGTTGTTGTTGGTTTAGTTGTTGTTGTTGTTGCTGGTTTAGTTGTTGTTGTTGTTGCTGGTTTAGATGTCAGAGATATTGCGAGAGAAAGAAAACAAGAGTAAAGTTCATCACTGTGAAAAGTCATCAAATAAACAAATGTTTGGTGGTTTTAATCATCTTGAACAGGGGTGTGTTTCCCAAAGCATCGTTGCTGACTGCGGTAGCAACTTCCTTGGTTGGAACTTTGCAGTTGCGACGCAACTGTTTCCTAAAACCCTAGTTGGAACTACGGAGGTAACTAAGTTGGTAACTTACACGGTACGAACCATCGTTAAGCGACGCAGGTGTTCCCTGAAACCATAGTTCAGACGAACGTTCGCACCAACTGTTGTTAAGTTGCATAGTTGGAACTACAGCTCCTGACCTGTGGTTAGAAGCTTAGTTCACGGTGACTACGTCACAGAGAGCAGAAAATGCAGTGTTAGGAGGTGGATGTGATGTGTTTTAAGCAGGGAATGTTAGATAATCCTGCTGTACAAACATATTTAAGGTGAATTTAAAATAAATGTATTGTAAAAGTACTTTTAAATGTATTTGTGGGGTCATGGGTAGGGTTGCATTGATTCAGTAGGCTACTAAGTATCTCAGTGTAGACCATCTACAAACAGCAGGTGTTTTTCTCACAGATTACCCGTCTGCTCACAATAACTTAATTTAATATTAGTCACCCAGTACAAAGGTTAAAGGACAAAACGGAGAATGTAAAGACAAGACTTTTAATATTACCTACATGTATACGTTTCTGGGCCTCTGGGGAAGATGGGTGTTCTCTAGTCTTCATTACAAACATAAAAAGGGACAGCATAAAATCCATGAAAGTACTGTAATGAATAAATCCCTGAGAGTTTTCGTTGCCTTTATAACAAAGATAAATAGAGAACTCACGGGAGTCGTATCTGTCTCAATAGAGAACATGCGTAAGCTCAGACACTTAGCGCACTGAGCTGTTCTCAAAACCTAGATGTCAGATGCCAAGGGATTCATAATAGTGTTACAGTGTTGACACAAAGATACTAAACCTATTTCACTAAATGTCTTGAATCGATGTAAAGTTTAGCGATATTTAGGCTAAAAAATGATTAGGTTATATATTTATATGTTGATTTCATTACTATTGTTGATTTTCTTGTTGTTGCCGGTGACAATAATAAAAAGCCTAAATAATAAGTTAGCAAATAATGTCACTTAATATCGGTCACAACTGACATATTTAGGTAGAATATGACGTTTTGTGAGTTTCGTGCTGTGAAAGTCAGACGAACACACCTGGAAACATGTTAGTTCGACCTACGTTGGCTCAAACTAATTAGTTCAAAGTATGACAGTTTAGGGAAACGGTCGTATTTCAGATGTTTGTTTGTGTAACGATGCATCGTACCAACATAGTTCAACGTTACCTTACGTGGTTGTTCGGGAAACGCACACCAGCTCAGCATATTCTCACCTGTTTTCTCACCTGAGGACTGAGGGCTGAAGGTGAACAGCTGCACTTTTCCAGAGTAACCATCTGTCACTTCACACTTCAAGTTAGACTTTGATTTGTACTAAAATGAGAATCCAGGAAAGACACAGCGGCGTAGCAGACAGACTGTGATGTCTTCATGTCTTTGTTATCTTTGTCCACATCTTTACCCTCATACAGCCACTTCACTGTGTGTCTACAGAACTGTATGTTTCGACACAGAGCAGGTTAACGTCACCTCATCAGCGTCCTTACGTTCAGTCACTGGTGAAGATGGAGATATTGTGAGAGAAAGACAACAAGAGTAAAGTTAACTTCATCACTGTGATCATAATTATTGTAATGTTTCAGTATATTGTTCTAACAAGACAGTTTGAGCTGAAAACATTATGATGGAAATACTCACTGATAATAACAGACAGAAGAACCAGAGAGTCTGGAGCTTGTGTTGTCCTGATATGAACTGTCTGCAGTGTAACGACCAACATCCTCGACTGTGACCTTCTTTATAACCAGAGAACAGTTCTCTGTAACACTCAGTCTGTCTGATTTAGATTTGGCTTCATGTGAATCTGCCCAAGTTCAACAGCTTACTGCTGTGTTTCCTGAACCACAAGATCCATGTAGTATTTCACATTTTTCTGACCGTCTTCACATTTTCACAAGGCAAAGTGACGTCATCTCCAACTCTGACAGTGAAGGAGAGGGGAAGTTTTCAGCTGCTGCTGTTGAGAAAATGATGAAAAATAAAGTGAAATGAGAAAATGTCTGTTATGTTCATAGTTAGTGACGATTATTTCTTTATCCTTAGTTTCCAAGAGTTCACTAAACTCACCACATTAGAAACAACAGATTTGGTTTTCTTAGTTAAATCAAATGTAGCTAATAAAGAATCTTTAATAATATTGATCAAGTTATTTTTACAATGTGCCTTCCATTTATATATGTGATATATGTATTCTTACCTGTAAACTGAAGCACCGCTGAAGAAATAAAGAAATCCATTTGAACTCAACCATCATGATTCTCTGAGTCTCTCCTTCTTCTGTCTCTTGTTCTCGTGCTCAGAACTGTCTGAGTTTCTAAACTAGTGCTTTAGAGAGACGCTGCAGCTACTTCCTGTGGTTAGGATGATGTCACTTCCTCATAGTGACTTTTAGTTTTAGACTTTCAATTTGGTCAAAAATGTACATTTCACTTTTACATTTGAAATGTAGTTTTCTCTCCCACAGTGACTGACAGAGACCCCAAATTCTTGATCAGCAACATGAGATGCAGCCATCAGAGTTCACATTTGCAGTGACTGGTGAAAAAGAAAAGAAGGAAGCTGAAGGTGTGAAGATTGTTAGTTAAATAAATGTTTGCAATGATGCAACTTGTTTTCTTCAGATAGTGTTATTAGAAAACAGACAGGATCCATGGTGATGTTTGACAGCACACATGAACAGACAGGTGAAGAGTCAAACTCCTCTCCCACCAGAATCTGACTCCTGATGTCCATGGTGCAATATGGTGATACTGTAGCAGCTGCTGAAGAACACAGATAAGATGATATTTTACTGCTCTGAGATCTGCTGGTTCCTCATTTTATCTTTGCAGTTTTTTTTAAGATTAAGGAAACTCAGCAGAAGTTGAATCAGGAAGACATCGTTCATGCTGACTCTATTTCTCCCCCGCCCCCTCTCTTTTTTTCTGCTTCCAACTCCGTCATTAGATTGAGGGCGTTCATTCTTTCAGTTAAACCAATCAGAATTTGCCACAACCTCTGTGAGCCAATCATATTGTTGCTGTCAGACTTTCAAACTGTCTTTTCTCTCCTGGAGGACCCCGACCAGATAAAAGACTGCAGCATCACTCCAGCTCCAGGCCTCCCTCCCTCTCTCGCTCCAGCAGCTGGTGGATCAAGCAGTCTTCAGTGATCCCACTGAGCCCTTCACATCCATTCTGGTTCTGGCCTCTGTGGTCACAGCCCCTCCACCAGGTAGGCCATACATCCCTCTCACATTTCTTAAACTCTCCTGTTCCTTTTCCTTTTAATTCCTCTTTAAGCCTCTTTTTCATTTAAGTCTCTCCTGACTGAGCTGAATAGGAAGTTTTTGGTGAGAATGTGGACATGAGACAAACAGGCGTTTATCAAATTCTGATGAAAACTACTTTAACCCCTGGATGTCCTGGTTTTGGTTGTGAGTTTGGTGATTTCCTGTTTTCTTTTGTTAAATCCTTCCTCGTGGGTCTTTGTCAGTTCACTTCCTGTCCTTGAGTTGATTTTTGTTTCCACCTGTGTCTCGTTTCCTCCACCTCTCTTGGGTATTTAAGTGTGTGTATTCCTTTTTGTCTAGTGTTGGCTCGCCTGTGTTTTACAATAAGCACGCCATTTGTTTTCACTCTGGAATTTGGGAGTTTTACCTGGCTAGGTAACTGAAAAATGTTCAAATCCAGGTTTGTTGTTTCACATGTATGACTACTACTTTATTGAACGCAGATTACATTTCATTCACAGTTAACATGAGCTAGAGGAAATGAGATGTTTGCTAAGAAAAGAGTAAGTTGAAAGTTAAAACTTGAAATGATAGAATTATGAATTAGAGATGATAATGCAGACTGTATTTATGATAGTGTCTTTGGTTCTGGTTCAGCATTGTGTGGGTCTGACTTTCTACAATACTTGGTGACTCCTGTTTGTGGCACCCATGAACTGGTGAACTTGATTCATCCTACAGACTGCAGACATTACGTTAAACAAACAAGGAGATTGTAACTTTGTAAAGGTGCTTACAGACCAAAGCGAAGTGAGCGTTGTGGGCGCTGCGTTTACATACAAAGTCAATGCAAAGACACAAAGCGCCACGATTTCCTGTCGGCCGCTGCCGGCTGGTGTTGTGACGTTCAAAGAACGTTTCGTTCATAAGACCTAATCGTGTGTATGACTCGGGAGGAACGGGTTGTCTCAGTGAGTGATTCGTTCATTTCACGCTGACACTTAACCCCTCGTTGCTCCAGAGGCGTGCGACCTCTGACATATATAGCAATTGTAAGTCGCTTTGGATAAAACAACAGCTAAATCAATAAATGTAAATGTTGTTAGCGTAGGTTGGCACCCAGAGCTCTGTTGGACTAATACTTCATATTTATATAAAAACTGAACTTTACTTGGAGAAAAGAAAGGGAAGTTGAACTACCTGGTGAGTTCAGAAAATATGTGTCTGTAACTTTATTCCAGCTATCGTTGTACTTTACTGTGAACAAGTTAGCGTAGCATAGCCCTGATCGATCCAAACTCCATTCAGAAAACAAACCTTTTAGAAGTTGTTGTCCTGCTGACAGACCTGACAAAGCATGAATTCATATGTTTAACAAATCTGCATCATATTGTTGTTATTTCAGCATCAGTTTGATCCGTTTACTGCAATTAAATCCCAGCAAAATGTTTACATTGGCTTCATACAGCTGTAGTAATGGTGAGTTGTGTTTACTTGGAGTTGTCCAGCGATCCCCCGAGGAAAGCGTTGCAAAGATTAAATTTGCGTTTGGTCTGAATGCAGGATAAGAGCTCAGTTCACTGAGGCAACACCTGCTGTTTCCTTTACGACCTGAAAAAAAGTTGACCCCCGATTGTCACTGTATAATTCTCACTCTGTCTGAATCCTTGCTTTATCTGCTCCCTGCCTGACGTAACATGACACTGGAAGGTTAGAGGTCCTCCAGAGGGAAGGTTTACTACTAGAAGGGGACAAGAGGAGGGAGGTGGTTCTACTAGTAGAGGCAGAACATTCATAGTAAAGTGTCACGGGTCGGGGAGCTGAGTGCAGACTGAGGTGAGGACCCAAATGCAGACAATGGCAAGGCGAGGAGGTTGCAGTTCAAAAACGTTTATTAATTCAAAAGACTAACTGAAACAGGCTTACAAGGAGCTCGAGGCAAAGTCCAAACAAAGGTAATCCAGAACACAAGGCGATCCAAAAACACAGGGAATAATCAAGAACAAGGAAAACAAAGGAACACTCAACATTAGACGCAAGGACGTGACAAAGACTGGAGAGACAAGCAGGCATAAATATACACAGGGACTAACGAGCGGGGCGGGAGCAACACAGGTGAGCGGGATCAGGACTAACGAGGCAGAGACAGAGAGACAAGCAGGCAGGCAGAGAGACAGCAGGGGGAAACAGAGAGAACACTTAGACAAGCAGACATGGGGCAGAGTGAATAACCAAGAAGACAGAAACACACACAAGTTACAAAGAACCAGAACCTAAACGAGAACACAGAACTAGAACACCGAGTACAGAGGAGACCAAACCACAATAATGCAAACAAGGACCAGGAATGAACACCAAAACATGAACTAAGGACATGGAACTAAACCCAGACTCCCAAACAAGACACACAGACGGGATCATGACAGAACCAGGCCGGCAGAGAGAGACAGTTAACCCAGAATACACAAGTACGACACAGGGCTGAGATGCAGAGCTAAACAGAACCAGTAAATGAACAAGGGAACACACAAGACTAAACAGGGAACACAAGACCAGGAGTAAACACAAAAGACATTAACTAATGTGCAGGACTAAGAACTAACTAAACAAGACTACACAGAGAAACACAGAACCAAAAACAGACTTAAACAGGAAAGACATGAACACAAAAACCACATTCCTAACAGTAAAGAATATTCACTTTCCATTATGACCGTTAGTACATGAAGGAATCACAAACACAATGTAGACTAAAGTGGTGAACATTTCTTTATTGCAGTTTATATTGTTATCAGATTAATAAAGAGGAGACTGTTACTAGAGTTAAATGCTCGTTCCTGTTAAATGAAGCTGAAATCCAGCTGCTGTGTTCTGAACTGGCTGCAGAAAATAAAGATTTTCACAACTGATGCAGGAAAAGACATTTTATAAAACTCACAGTGGGCTTCCTGATATGAGATGAAATCAAGACTTGAATATTGTTGTTCAAAGTCAGACTGAAACAGAAACAGCTGAGCACAAAACACACAAACATTTCTCACACTGATAAATAAAAACAAAAACAATCAGTAATAAAACCTAAAAATGATCTGATGAGATTTTTGTTATGTTGAAGAAATACTGTGAGCCAGGTTCAGGTGTGAAGAAGTTTCAGAGACTGATGAAGACTTAACATAGCATGGTTTATTGAGCCCGGCCGAGGAGACACAGTGCCAGCATACAACATGTGAACACATCAAATGCCAACACCAAATCTGAAGGATGACATCTTTTGGTCCCTTTTATGTTTCTGTCTTCCCCCTAGTGCCTGTAGGTTTCCCTATTAGCTCATCTTTAACTGGCCTTAACCCAGAACAACTCATCTATCTGATGTTTAGACTCCAGTGCTTCATCATGTTGGAATCTGTCACTACCCATGAGTTGTGCTCTAACCTGTGGAGCCAGTAGGTTCTTGGAAACATCTTGTAGGACTCAACCTTGTATGATTACCGGAGAACACCGATATCTGCTAGCCTGACGCATGAGCTACTGACTCTACCTAATCAGTCTGTTGTGTCTCGCTGACAAGGACGTGTGAGAAACACCTCGAGCTAGAAGGTCAGAAAACACTTATGGGGTCAGCTAATTAAGACTTTCAGCGTCTGAGCTACACAGACAGCTGGAGGTGTAAAAAGTGTTTTGAGGTGAAAAGTAGCTGCCTGCTCTCATTGGCTGGATGTGGATGTCGAGTCGGCCGAATCCTCCAGATATTTGGATGCTAGTGTAACCAAGGCAAATAGTGAGGGGTTCCAACCCCCAAATATCTAATTAACAGTTGCCACAGACAGACACCTCCACATCTACCGATGCCAGACATGCAGGCGGTTACCTGTGGGCTACCAGAGTGCCTTGACACCACTATACTCTCAACGGTGCGCAGCCACCTAAACACAGCAAATCAAACACACAAAACAACACGATGAAACTAAGTTACCACCACATGCAGTGAAGGGGGAAGGGGTTCGGAAAATCCACCACCCTGTCCGTCTGGCAGAACACTAAAAAGAGGGGAAAAATGGCTAATAAGCTGGGGGAAATCACGTAGCCAAAAAAAGGGGAAATGGCCACACCCGTAGCAGACCTTAGCAGTTGACAAAAACATTCACAGGGCCCATCTGTGACAATCTAATAATATGAGATTCCACATAAAAATAGAAGCACAGACAGCAGGAGTTGATCAGGCAGACAAGACAGCAGTGGCTATACAATCCTCAAACAATGCAGTAAATAGCCAACCCAGCTCTGACTCCACCTCATTTACGGATCAGACGTTTGGGCCCACTCAGGGTTTTGGCAATATTGTTGTTGTCATACATTCATGCCAATAAAGCTAATTTGAATTTGAGTTATCAACCACCGATGCCTTCTCTGCGGTGAACTTTAGCATAACAGGCTATTCAGCCGACGAGGTCTGGACGACAGGTGGCTTAAAATGCCTGTGATGAAAACAAATTAAAACCTGTTCACAAAAGTTAAAACATTGTCAGCCTTGACGCATAACTTCTAACCACACTGGAACACGATGCCTACCGAGAGATCCTGAGTGTTCCCTATAAATCAACTCTTAAAGCGACGCAGCTGTGAGACTGCTTCTGGAGAGACAGGGGGCGGAGCTTCACTGAGAGGTTGCAACTGAATGTAGCATTACTAGGCCAAAAGCCTGCCTCTCACACTAGATATCTGGCTGGCGTCTGCGATGTGTCAGAAATGTGTCAGGAAGCCGTTTTGAAGCGTCCTTGAGTAGTTCACACATACGACTGGCGACCGCCGATCGATCTCTGATTTACCCCTGATCACAGCCTGACGGTCGCCGAGCGGCAAATCGGCTTAAAACTGTGTGGTGTGAACTAGGCTTTACTCTAAGCTAGACCTGTCTGACTTTCCTTGTTACATAAACAAAGCACCTTAAGAAATCTTCTCAACAGTTCTCTAAAGGCTTCAACTACTCGTGTAAATGTGCTGTTATTTAACTGCAGTGGAGTCTTTTCTCTGATGAGCTGATGTTGATATGGAAGTTGTTGATCAGTGGAGTCTGACAGAGGCAGAAGGGTCTCCATCGTTTTCATAGTTCACCACACCATCATCTTCATCTTCATCATTATTCACCTGTGAAACACAAACAAACCCTCACTCTGACACACTTTAACTGACAGCTTTCACATCACTGACCCACATTTAACACAAGGAGATAAGAAAATAACCTGACAGCACCTGAACGCACCGTCAGCTACTGTTACATGTTTCTGCCACTGAGAGAGGAAGTGTTTCTGTGGTAACGAAGGACAGCAGAAGGAAATTAACTAATTCAAGTAAAATAAATAAATATATGAGTAATATAAAGTAGGCTACCCCAACTGTCACATGTTCCTGCAGCTGACTGACCAGAGAGGGAGTGTTTATGTGGTACCCCAAATCCAAAATGTTCCTCCCAGTTTACTGCTGATGTTTTGAAACTGAACACAGTTCACAGTCAGCAGACCCTGAACGCACCATTAGTTACTGTCTGATCTGATCTTTATCTGACTGGCTGCTGGACAGTTTGCATTGGAACTAGATTTTATATAGTAGTACAGTAACGTGGACGTTGTTTTTGGAAATAAAACTAAACTATCTGTGTTGTTTAAAGCTACTAGAGGTTAAGTGAGAAAATACTGCATGATGTGATGTAATTTAGGTGAACTGACCCTTTAATCTGGAATAATGTTCACTTTGTATTGACACTGTGTCAAAGACGTGTTGATTCAGATCTATGGCGTCTTTGGAGGCTGTAGTTTGTGTTGGTGTTGTACTTAAACTGTCATGTTTATCTAATATTTGCATCCATTTAATTTTTTAATGTAAAATTCTTTTATTTTAATTTTTATATGCAATGAATCCTTGAACTTGCTGCTGCCACTTCAGTACAACTCAGTGAGTCCTGTTTCTGTTTGTCTTCTTCTATCTATATCTACACTTCAGAATGAAGAACAGATGTCACAAACACTGGTTTGCTGTGTAAAGTACCAACTGTAAAAACATTATAAACTCACTGTGTTTTCATCCATCTGTGTTTTTGTCCCTGAAAAGAAAGAGAAAGAGTCGACTTTAGTTTCCACAGTGAAAATCCAGCTTTATCAAAACTTCCTGTTTCTGAGTTTCATCTGTGAATGTTCTCACCTTTAGTTCTTGTCCAGATGTTGACTGCCACAACAATTATTATGAGTGCTGCTAAACCCACAGACACAATGATGAACCTCCAGAACGATTCTGAAAACATTAGAAACATTTTGACTGCACAGTTCAGTTCTGTTTGAAATCCTGCAGCTAAAGTAGCAACGAATCACAGACTTTCATCAGCTCACAGTTTTCCTGCAGTCTTTGCTAACTGTGAATGTAGTCGTCTGATTTGTGAGCAGCAGTGGATCTTGTGGATTGAGCAACAACAACTGAGTGAGACTGACTGAATAAGAGAATATCTCCACCCACAGCCGAGCGTCGCTCTGACATTCAGACTTTAGACTCCAGAAGAGGAGAGAGAGAGAGAGAGAGAATGTAATCACTTTCCATTTTCTGATTTATACTTTGATGACTTTAAATCAACATAAAATCAATAAAAAAGTTTGTTTTAGTTCAGTATGTGGAGAGAAAGAGGCTGACAGGAAGACAGAGAGACTCTAGAGAAAGATGAGTTACTACCTTGAAGTTTTGTTGAAGCATCATTGGTTGTTGATTTTGTGTTTTCAGTTGTTGTTGTTGCTGTTAGTTGTTGTTGCTGGTTAGTTGTGTTGTGGTTAGTGTTGTTGCTGGTTTAGTTGTTGTTGTTGCTGGTTTAGTTGTTGTTGTTGTGGTTAGTTGTTGTTGTGTTTTGTTGTTGTGTTGTGTTGTTGCTGGTTTAGTTGTTGTTGCTGGTTTAGTTGTTGTTGTTGTGTGTTGTTGTTGGTGTAGTTGTTGTTGTTGTGCTGGTTTAGATGTCAGAGATATTGCGAGAGAAAGAAAACAAGAGTAAAGTTCATCACTGTGAAAAGTCATCAAATAAACAAATGTTTTGGTGGTTTTAATCATCTTGAACAGGGGTGTGTTTCCCAAAAGCATCGTTGCTGACTGCGGTAGCAACTTCCTTGGTTGGAACTTTGCAGTTGCGACGCAACTGTTTCCTAAAACCCTAGTTGGAACTACGGAGGTAACTAAGTTGGTAACTTACACGGTACGAACCATCGTTAAGCGACGCAGGTGTTCCCTGAAACCATAGTTCAGACGAACGTTCGCACCAACTGTTGTTAAGTTGCATAGTTGGAACTACAGCTCCTGACCTGTGGTTAGAAGCTTAGTTCACGGTGACTACGTCACAGAGAGCAGAAAATGCAGTGTTAGGAGGTGGATGTGATGTGTTTTAAGCAGGGAATGTTAGATAATCCTGCTGTACAAACATGTTTAAGGTGAATTTAAAAATAAATTAGTTGTAAAAGTACTTTTAAATGTATTTGTGGGGTCATGGGTAGGGTTGCATTGATTCAGTAGGCTACTAAGTATCTCAGTGTAGACCATCTACAAACAGCAGGTGTTTTTCTCACAGATTACCCGTCTGCTCACAATAACTTAATTTAATATTAGTCCCAGTACAAAGGTTAAAGGACAAAACGGAGAATGTAAAGACAAGACTTTTAATATTACCTACATGTATACGTTTCTGGGCCTCTGGGGAAGATGGGTGTTCTCTAGTCTTCATTACAAACATAAAAAGGGACAGCATAAAATCCATGAAAGTACTGTAATGAATAAATCCCTGAGAGTTTTCGTTGCCTTTATAACAAAGATAAATAGAGAACTCACGGGAGTCGTATCTGTCTCAATAGAGAACATGCGTAAGCTCAGACACTTAGCGCACTGAGCTGTTCTCAAAACCTAGATGTCAGATGCCAAGGGATTCATAATAGTGTTACAGTGTTGACACAAAGATACTAAACCTTTTCACTAAATGTCTTGGAATCGCTAATAGTTCTTAATTTTTTCTTCTCAGTTATAGCCGATATTTAGGCTAAATAAAATGATTAGGTTATATATTATTTATATTGTTGATTTCATTAACACTATTGATTTTTTGTTGCCGGTACGACAATAATATAAAAAGCCTAAATAATAAGTTAGCAAAATAATGTCACTTAATATCGGTCACAACTGACATTTTAGCAGAATATGACGTTTTGTGAGTTTCGTGCTGTGAAAGTCAGACGAACACACCTGGAAACATGTTAGTTCGACCTACGTTGGCTCAAACTAATTAGTTCAAGTATGACAGTTTAGGGAAACGGTCGTATTTCAGATGTTTGTTTGTGTAACGATGCATCGTACCAACATAGTTCAACGTTACCTTACGTGGTTGTTCGGGAAACGCACACCAGCTCAGCATATTCTCACCTGTTTTCTCACCTGAGGACTGAGGGCTGAAGGTGAACAGCTGCACTTTTCCAGAGTAACCATCTGTCACTTCACACTTCAAGTTAGACTTTGATTTGTAACTAAAATGAGAATCCAGGAAAGACACAGCGGCGTAGCAGCCAGACTGTGATGTCTTCATGTCTTTGTTATCTTTGTCCACATCTTTACCCTCATACAGCCACTTCACTGTGTGTCTACAGAACTGTTCATATGTCGACACAGAGCAGGTTAACGTCACCTCATCAGCGTCCTTACGTTCAGTCACTGGTGAAGATGGAGATATTGTGAGAGAAAGACAACAAGAGTAAAGTTAACTTCATCACTGTGATCATAATTATTGTAATGTTTCAGTATATTGTTCTAACAAGACAGTTTGAGCTGAAAACATTATGATGGAAATACTCACTGATAATAACAGACAGAAGAACCAGAGAGTCTGGAGCTTGTTGTCCTGATATGAACTGTTGACAGATAACGACCAACATCCTCGACTGTGACCTTCTTTATAACCAGAGAACAGTTCTCTGTAACACTCAGTCTGTCTGATTTAGCTTTGGCGTTTTCACCAATCTGCCCAAGTTAACCAGCTCTACTTGATCTGCTTCCTGAACCATCAAAGAGCCATGTAGTATTTCACATTTTGCTGACCGTCTATCACATTTTCACAAGGCAAAGTGACGTCATCTCCAACTCTGACAGTGAAGGAGGGGGGAAGTTTTTCAGCTGCTGCTGTTGAGAAAATGATGAAAAATAAAGTGAAATGAGAAAATGTCTGTTATGTTCATAGTTAGTGACGATTATTTCTTTATCCTTAGTTTCCAAGAGTTCACTAAACTCACCACATTAGAAACAACAGATTTGGTTTTCTTAGTTAAATCAAATGTAGCTAATAAAGAATCTTTAATAATATTGATCAAGTTATTTTTTACAATGTGCCTTCCATTTATATGTGATATGTATCTTACCTGTAAACTGAAGCACCGCTGAAGAAATAAAGAAATCCATTTGAACTCAACCATCATGATTCTCTGAGTCTCTCCTTCTTCTGTCTCTTGTTCTCGTGCTCAGAACTGTCTGAGTTTCTAAACTAGTGCTTTAGTAGAGAGACGCAGCAGCTACTTCCTGTGGTTAGGATGATGTCATCTCATAGTGACTTTTAGTCTGTTTTAGATTTCAGTCTCTCTGAATTTCTTGTCGATGTCCAAACAGCCAAAAACTCTGTGACAGTTTTTAATTTTAGAAATGTAGTTTTCTCTCATCCACAGTGACTGACAGAGACCCCAAATTCTTGATCAGCAACATGAGATGCAGCCATCAGAGTTCACACTTTGTTCATTCAGGTCTATTTGTGACAATGACGTGTTTCACCAAGTGACAAGAAGAAGAAGAGGAAGTTTTAGGTGAGAAGATTGTTACTTAAGATAAATGTTTGCAATGATACCAAATGAAAATATAAACTAGGTGTTGCCATTTAGGTAAATGCTGTTCATGAAAGCATTTGTGGTTGTGAACTTTGTTAATTTGTTCTCTCTAATCATCTAAATAAATCAATATGCAAAGCTAGGTTACCATACAACCCTTTTTCTTTCCTCTCAAGGTGCTTTGCTTAAATTTCTAAGCCCAGTGAGCCCACCTCCAAAAGAGTCTCCACAGATGAATGTCGGGTGGATGTGCTGCCTGTACAGTGAGCTCTTTCATCTTGTTGGATATTTTGAATTTTTGTGTTCCTAATTACAGACATAGCCTACAGTATTTTTTCCAGCTGTTCATCAGGATGGTGGATGTGTTTTGCATTTAAAATAATTTATTATGAATGTGTTTTCATAATAATGATATAATATTTTGATTAAAGTGTATGGAAAATGACCTGGAGACGTCGATGGCAAAGCCTTTGTTTTGCTGTTGTAAACTGTTACTGTTGTATTAAGTGCTTTTTATCATTTTTAAAACATAATTTAAATTTAACTGCTCTGAATTGAATGACAAAATTCAAAAAGGGCTCATAAGTATAATTCGAAGGAATAAGTATCAGTACAAGCCTTTTTAACGATTTTATAAAGGCACACTATGTTTTTTTAATACTGTAACAATGATAGTTTAAAGTAATAGTAGCAGACTCTTTCAAACTGGCCTAAACTTTGTTTTTAAATAGTTTTTAGTCATATTACAAAAAATAAGAGCAGACCTCTTGAGGCCCGTGAAACCTCAAACTGTAAGAATGAAGTGAACAGAGCACTATGTTTATATTTCTGTGGACAGAAGTAATTTACTTAATTTAAGTAAGAAGATTATTCTACAGGCTACACAGCATATAAACAAACTGTGCATGCTCTCTTCACGTCGTTCTTGTAAAATACATCCAACAAAAAGCACAGCGCTGCAAAACCCCACTTACCAGCTGTATGGAAGGAGTCCTGAAGGTGCTGCTGAATCAATAAAGGTGTCTGAGAGTGAAGGGGATTTTTAATTTCCATGAGCTGTAAGCCATAATGATCAAGATTAAAAAACAAAAGGCCTGAAATATTTCACTTTGTGGAATGAAGCTAGAAAGTTTCATTTGACTTAAATTATGTAATATAAAATAACTTTTTCCTGATATTCAAATTTCTGAGATGCACCTGTAGATGCACTATCCACCTTCTTTAATTTAGGGAAATCAGTTTTGAAAAAACAAATGGTGTGTCTCCGCCTCCCTGATGGAAAAGTGACCACAGACCAACAGAGAGGAAGAATAATGGATTACTAACTAGATCATCTTTGTATGAACTTGTAAATGTACTTAGTTACACTCCACTATGGAAGTATTTAAATTCATGTGCAAAAATATCAGTTGTTCAGTAGATGTTGAGATTCTTTGAATTAAAAACAAAAGAAACAGAAACACAGACTGACCTCATGATGGCGCTCTGGAGTCAACAGCAGCAGAGAGCTCTCTCTGTCTCTCACAGATAGCTTTGTCCCTAACTCTTAACCATCACAACTAAATGACCCAAACCTTCATTGAAATTAAACTTTATTTAATCTTCACCCTAAAACACTCT
>NW_024041150.1:54370031-54400708 GCF_014851395.1 Micropterus salmoides
TGCTGTCAAACATCACCATGGATCCTGTCTGTTTTCTAATAAACACTATCTGAAGAAAACAAGTTGCATCATTGCAAACATTTATCTCAACTAACAATCTTCTCATGTTCAACTTCCTCTTCTTCTTTTCGCTTGGTGAAACACGTCATTGTCACAAATAGACCTGAATGAACAAAGTGTGAACTCTGATGGCTGCATCTCATGTTGCTGATCAAGAATTTGGGGTCTCTGTCAGTCACTGTGGATGAGAGAAAACTACATTTCAAAATATAAAAGTGAAAACTAAGTTTTTGGACATCGATAAGAAATTCAGAGAGACTGAAATCTAAAACAGACTAAAAGTCACTATGAGGAAGTGACATCATCCTAACCACAGGAAGTAGCTTATGCGTCTCTCTACTAAAGCACTAGTTTAGAAACTCAGACAGTTCTGAGCACGAGAACAAGAGACAGAAGAAGGAGAGACTCAGAGAATCATGATGGTTGAGTTCAAATGGATTTCTTTATTTCTTCCAGTGGTGCTTCAGTTTACAGGTAAGAATACATATATCACATATATAAATGGAAGGCACATTGTAAAAAATAACTTGATCAATATTATTAAAGATTCTTTATTAGCTACATTTGATTTAACTAAGAAAACCAAATCTGTTGTTTCTAATGTGGTGAGTTTAGTGAACTCTTGGAAACTAAGGATAAAGAAATAATCGTCACTAACTATGAACATAACAGACATTTTCTCATTTCACTTTATTTTTCATCATTTTCTCAACAGCAGCAGCTGGAAAACTTCCCCTCTCCTTCACTGTCAGAGTTGGAGATGAAGTGACTTTGCCTTGTGAAAATGTGATAGACGGTCAGCAAAACTGTGAATATACTACATGGCTCGTTGTTGGTTTAGGAAACAAAGTCGTGAAGCTGTTTGAACTTGGACAGATTCACAATGAAGCCAAATCTAAATCAGACAGACTGAGTGTTACAGAGAACTGTTCTCTGGTTATAAAGAAGGTCACATTCGATGATGTTGGTTACTACACCTGCAGACAGAACAAATCAGGACAACCTCAAGCTCTAGACTTTGTGGTTCATCTGTCTGTTATTATCAGTGAGTATTTCCATCATAATGTTTTCAGCTCAAACTGTCTTGTTAGAACAATATACTGAAACATTACAATAATTATGATCACAGTGATGAAGTTAACTTTACTCTTGTTGTCTTTCTCTCACAATATCTCCATCTTCACCAGTGACTGAACGTAAGGACGCTGATGAGGTGACGTTAAACTGCTCTGTGTTGAAATATGAACAGTCCTGTAGACACACAGTGAAGTGGCTGTATGAGGGTAAAGATGTGGACAAAGATAACAAAGACATGAAGACATCACAGTCTGGCTGCTACGCCGCTGTGTCTTTCCTGGATTCTCATTTTATTAACAAATCAAAGTCTAACTTGAAGTGTGAAGTGACAGATGGTTCCTCTGGAAAAGTGCAGCTGTTCACCTTCAGCCCTCAGTCCTCAGGTGAGAAAACAGGTGAGAATATGCTGAGCTGTTCAAGATGACTAAAACCACCAAAACATTTGTTTATTTGATGACTTTTCACAGTGATGAACTTTACACTTTCACACAAGTCTTTTGGAATTTTATGGCAAAACTGAAAAAGTCTTCTTTAATTAAGTGACTGCAAAGACTAAACAAACCCTTCATCATAGTAAATACAGAATACAGGAAGCAGAGCCGGCCCTCGGCCTTCGGGGGCCCTATTGAAAATTTAGTTGGAGGCCCCTCTGACTGTCGGGCGTTGTCACTATATATGACACAGAAACATCTCTTGTTTTTAAATAAGACCCGATGAATCTTTCTCATGTTTCTAAACCTGCCATGTTTGTTTAGCACAAACACACCAAAGCAAATTTCTTGAACCTACTTGGCAATAAAGCTGATTCTGCTGAAAAACAATAACTCTATATTATTATATCTACTATGTTTGAAGTCAAACAGGAAACACATGATACCACCAGAGCTACTGAGCTTAATGGCAGTTCAAGAGCCAGTAGACACTGATGAACTTAGTGCTGAATAAAAAGACTCATAAAGTGATTATGACCAAAGCTTAAATCTTTAATAACAGCCAAACAAGAGTTTAAGAGACAAAAACTAGGAAACAGCTGACAGCATCATTTTCTCAACCTGCTTCTTTATGAGTGATCTAAACATGTAATGATAGAAAAGACTTTTACTGTCTGAGTGTCTTTTTGGAAAAGTCTAAATGTCTCTGTCAACCTGTGCTGGTTTTACCGCTCACCACATCAACGTGTAACTGGTCGTTAAGTCCTGATGTCCAGTCAGCTGGATCCACTGGAGCAGCAGAAACTGGAGAGACAGGTGTGCTGGTACCACGATGGTACTGCTCTCCACTTCAGTAGCCACAGGTAGACCTATGAGGAAGATTAACACATAAAATAAGTCATTTCAGTAAGTTGACATGTTCATACACTGAGTGTTGCTAGAGGTGAATAATTGTTTAGTTATTGTTGATGTAGGCCTAAACTTACCAGCACTGTCAGCTTCCTGGATGAAACCAGTGATGGAGGTAGAGGTGGAGGCTGATGGACCTGCTGTGAAATAAGAAGAATAAATAAACTGACTGAATTGAAATGACTTGTGCTCTTAGCTTAAATCTGGAGGATCTTATATCTTATTTAGATAAGATGTCTTTTCAACACTGGCAGCTTTGGAGGAGGCTCCATGATGCTGCTCCAGAATCAGTCCTTAAAAACAGCGACTACACACTCCCTAGCTGACAGATTTGATTTATAATCAAAGGACAGGGCCTCTCTATAGGTTTAACTCAAACACATAACCTACCAGCAGTGTCAGCTTGTTGGGTGACAAACAAACAACAACAACGACTGAAAACACAAAACCACTTACAACCACAACAACAACCAATGATGCTTCAACAAACTTCAAGGTAGTAACTCATCTTTCTCTAGAGTCTCTCTGTCTTCCTGTCAGCCTCTTTCTCTCCACATACTGAACTAAAACAAACTTTTTATTGATTTTATATGTTGATTTTTAAGTTATAAAGCCAGTCATCAAAGTATAAATCAGAAAATGGAAAGTGATTACATTCTCTCTCTCTCTCCTCTTCTGGAGTCTAAAGTCTGAATGTCAGAGCGACGCTCGGCTGTGGGTGGAGATATTCTCTTATTCAGTCAGTCTCACTCAGTTGTTGTTGCTCAATCCACAAGATCCACTGCTGCTCACAAATCAGACGACTACATTCACAGTTAGCAAAGACATGCGGGAAAACTGTGAGCTGATGAAAGTCTGTGATTCGTTGCTACTTTAGCTGCAGGATTTCAAACAGAACTGAACTGTGCAGTCAAAATGTTTCTAATGTTTTCAGAATCGTTCTGGAGGTTCATCATTGTGTCTGTGGGTTTAGCAGCACTCATAATAATTGTTGTGGCAGTCAACATCTGGACAAGAACTAAAGGTGAGAACATTCACAGATGAAACTCAGAAACAGGAAGTTTTGATAAAGCTGGATTTTCACTGTGGAAACTAAAGTCGACTCTTTCTCTTTTCTTTTCAGGGACAAAAACACAGATGGATGAAAACACAGTGAGTTTATAATGTTTTTACAGTTGGTACTTTACACAGCAAACCAGTGTTTGTGACATCTGTTCTTCATTCTGAAGTGTAGATATAGATAGAAGAAGACAAACAGAAACAGGACTCACTGAGTTGTACTGAAGTGGCCGTAGCAGCAAAGTTCACAGGATTCATTGCATGTAAAAATTAAAATAAAAGAATATTACAATAAAAAATTAATATTATACAAGTAAAGTGGATGAAGTATTATATCAATATGACAGTTTAAGTACAACACCAACACAAACTACAGCCTCCAAAGACGCCATAGATCTGAATCAACACGTCTTTGACACAGTGTCAATACAAACTGAACATTATTCCAGATTAAAGGGTCAGTTCACCTAAATTACATCACATCATGCAGTATTTTCTCACTTAACCTCCAGCAGCTTTAAACAACACAGATAGTTTAGTTTTATTTCCAAAAACAACGTCCACGTTACTGTACTACTATAAAATCTAGTTCCAATGCAAACTGTCCAGCAGCCAGTCAGATAAAGATCAGATCAGACAGTAACTAATGGTGCGTTCAGGGTCTGCTGACTCAGTTTCAAAACATCAGCAGTAAACTGGGAGGAACATTTTGGATTTGGGGTACCACATAAACACTCCCTCTCTGGTCAGTCAGCTGCAGGAACATGTGACAGTTTGGGGTAGCCTACTTTATTTACTATATTTATTTATTTTACTTTAATTAATTTAATTTCCTTCTGCGTGTCCTTCGTTACCACAAAACCACTTCCTCTCTCAGTGGCAGAAACGTAACAGTAACTGATGGTGCGTTCAGGTGCTGTCAGATTATTTCTTATCTCCTTGTGTTAAAGCGGCTATATGTAAGTTTTTGATTTTAATAAATCAAATTTTCATTGCCTTATTGTCAGTGGGCTCAAAACTCACTCAGAAATGAAGCACACGCTTGTTTTGCTTGTTTTGCTTGCGTCAGCCACTATTGTGCTTTTAATGTGAGGACTCCGGGTCGGATTCAGCCCTGTGCGCGCTCCCGAGCCTCTCTCGTACTACAGCGACAACACGGCAGCTAACGACATGCAGTCCACTAACACCATAAAACAACCGGCGCACAGCAAAACACAGGCTCCACGTAAGGATACAAAACAACAATAAAGGTTTATGTGCTGAAGCCCATCAGACCAAACAGGTTCAGATGATGTCGAGTAAGAACAAAGTGAGCATTAGTAAAGCTGGAGAAACACAGAGAAAGTCACGTTAGCTCGCCGGTGTTGTAGCCCTACTGGTGTTCAAACTAACTGGTTGGCGTACGCGTGCTCGTGTTGTGTGCAGCAGCTGCAGACTGACTCCATCCCCAGATTCATCACACATTCACAAACATGTTCCTGGCGAGTTTCAAGTCCCATATTTAATCTACTGCGGCGATCATGATTGTATAAGTGAGCACTGCATTACAGCGACATACGAAAAAAGAAATGAAATAAAATAGACTTTGTATAAAATCGCGTCAAGCTGGATTCGAACTCACCTGAGCAAAAGGTAACATCTACTTCAAACTCCCCACGTTAGCTGTAAACTAACCGAGCAATCATAGATTACTGTCGTCCGGTCACGTCATCATCCAGGTAACACTTTGTTTGGGCTGATCTAAAACAACTGGTTACCTTGAGCGATCTTAAAAACACCAGAACATGTTTATCAAGGTTTTTTTCTCAAGGCTTCGGCAATATTGACTCCCTAGACACTATGACACGGGAATACTTTTAAACAGTGACGATCTAACTCCGACAATACTGTGAAAACATGAATTTATTGTCGGCCGAGCCGCAGGAAGAGTAGAAGTGGAAATATTCTGCCCACAACACAGCAGGCCTAAGGCATGGACTTCATTCACATCCATCCTTCCTATATTGTAGGCTGTAGTAAAATACGAGGCACCCACTCTCCTCTGCTATCCTCTTTATCAGTAAATGCTCATCAGTTCTGCGTTTTAATGCCGAGCTTTGGCTGCCCCAAATCAGAGAGACAGCTAGTTCAAATAGTGGCATCGGCAGCTACCAGTGGCATTTCCGGTGGCAGCTTGAGATGCCACAGATTTTTCCTGATATGCCACGGCACCTTTCACTGTTTATGTGATATTTCTGGTGAAACCGACATGCCACAGATTCACTCAGGCACCTGCCGTTGTTTGTGTGGGATTTCTGGTTGCAATGTAACGTTACCATGCTACGGCATCTGCTGCTGATTGTGTACGTTAGGTCGCCACTGATTTACTGTGAGATCTGCCGCTGATTCAAATCAATCAATCAATAAACCTGGACCGAGAGAAATATGTCAGCAACAGTAGTTTATTATGCAATATATAATATTGTGCATTTCTTCATGTAAACAGCAAGAGTCACGTTTAATGAACGCATTGTTTGGTGCAATACAGCTGGTAGTTTAACCTAGGTATTTATTGTGTGTGCAGAGTTGTTACTGTTAGCACTATATTTAATATTAAATTCATATTTAATGTGGTTTTCATAGTAATAGATATGTTTCGCCTTTCTACCAGCAGGTGGCAGTATTTAAATGAAAGTCCAGTTTGTGTCTCTGTTAACCGTTTTAAATCCAGGTTACCGATACAGATGCATTTATTGTTCTTCATTTCATTTGTTTTTTCATTATTAAGGATTAATTTGTAACCTAGTTACCATCTTCATTCACCCACAGCCCAGCGTTAAACCTGCATCCCCTTCTGTTCTAACCTGGTTCTGCTGTCAGCTTCTTAGCAGCTCAGGCAACAGACACATCAGAAATGTCCTAATATAGATCATCTGGCCAAAATAATGATTATATACAGTCTATGGTGGCGACCTAACGTACACAATCAGCGGCAGATGCCGCGGCATCTCAAGCTGCCACCTGAAATACCACTGGTAGCTGCCGATGCCACTATTTGAGCGGGCCCCTGCTGCCAAATCCTGATCTCAGCGTGGTGCGCCATTGAAATAGGATACAATAAAAGACCCAAACATTTCAATCCGTGAATCATTTGTTCATATACTGTTCGCCGAATTAACCGAAGACAGTTAATTTGTGCTATGTACCATTGGATGTACTGACCACTGTGAGTGAATTACTTTGATACAGAAAAAATCTTAAACATTCTCAGGCAAGTTCGGAGGCGTTCCCATTCCTGTCCCCACACACGCATTCAGTGAGTTACACTGTGTAGCCTACTGCAAGTCGAGCCTCGTTTTTTATTTCCCAAAACACTAATGTAAAACCCATTTAACTTGTTAGTTGTTGTTCAAGCTCATCTTCATAAGCCTACATTAGCCTAAATCAGGTACCGCCGTCGCCTACCCGTTGCTGCTTGTTTATCAAGTGTAAAACACAAAATAACTTCCTTACAAATTCCAGTTTTTCGTTTCCTATGTGTGACTTGAGCGTGCTTTCTGACGACTCAAACCTAGAGACCAACAGTTGCTATGAGTCGTGAACTGATCAATTCTGTTTCCTGTGCTGACGGAGCCCATGCAGCTGCCGGACTTGCCGCTGTTTGTTTCGTAACATTCAGTTTATGTTTACCAATACTCAGGTATACAGCTTCTCCACCTCTCAGTCGCTGTAACTAACGTGACCCACATAACATAAAACACTCCAACAAACCGGTCACAACAACCCAGAGGAAGGAAGAGCCGTCCACTAACACTAGTTACAGTAAAGTTACTGACTGCGGTCTGACTGTTATAAAGTGAGACACAGTCTCATTATAACATTCAGTCCAGCTCACTAACCGTTTCATTATTATCCAGTACATGTAGCTGTGCTGACACTGCTGAGCCTCCGGTGACAGATTCACAGATAGTAAAGATAGTTACTGAAAGCAGCAGACGAGCTAACGATGTAGCACGTTGGCTAAATGCAGTAAATGTACCGTGATCATGTAACGAGCACGGATTAGTTCAACCTGCAGCTGATAAAACTATTACTGTAACGTTGCAGTGGGAGTTTACCTGAGTTTCCAGCTCTGTCTGTTCTCCCTGTCTGTCTATAGTCGCTGTCACTCTGCCTTTTTTCGGGAGGATTGTGCCGATATGCAGCTCGCTGCTGAATTAAGTAACGTTACGGCGCCGGTGTTGAGCTGCCTCTGAGACGGGAACGTTGAAGTAACAGAGCCTGAACATGTCTGAGTGAAAAGCCGCAGCCTGCATGCTGGTGTTTCTGCGTTTATTGCAGGATTGTGGTTGTGTTTTGGATTCTGCTCGCTCATGACTTCAAACGAGCACGCGTACGAGCTCACGCCTGGTTGCAATCTTAGAACCGCAGCGCTAGTGGCCGCTGAAAACTACATAATGCCCCTTTAAATGTGGGTCAGTGAGGTGAAAGTTGTGAGTTAAAGTGTGTCAGAGTGAGGGTTTGTTTGTGTTTCACAGGTGAATAATGATGAAGATGATGGTGTGGTGAACTATGAAAACGATGGAGACCCTTCTGCCTCTGTCAGACTCCACTGATCAACAACTTCCATATCAACATCAGCTCATCAGAGAAAAGACTCCACTGCAGTTAAATAACAGCACATTTACACGAGTAGTTGAAGCCTTTAGAGAACTGTTGAGAAGATTTCTTAAGGTGCTTTGTTTATGTAACAAGGAAAGGTCAGACAGGTCTAGCTTAGAGTAAAGCCTAGTTCACACCACACAGTTTTAAGCCCGATTTGCCGCTCGGCAACCGTCAGGCTGTGATCAGGGGTAAATCAGAGATCGATCGGCGGTCGCCAGTCGTCATGTGTGAACTACTCAAGGACGCTTCAAAACGGCTTCCCGACACATTTCTGACACATCGCAGACGCCAGCCAGATATCTAGCATCCAAATATCTGGAACATTCGGCTGACTTGACATCCACATCCAGCCAATGAGAGCAGGTAGCTACTTTTCACCGCAAAACACTTTTTACTCCCCTCCAGCTCTCTGTAGCTCAGACGATCCCTGCTACCTGCCTGTGCTAATCCTTTCTTTCACCCAGAGTCTTTCTCTTTATAATAACAAACAGCTGTTTTGTCTGTAGGTTCGCCTCATTTCATGTTTCACATTTCACGTGTGTTTTCTTGACAAAACGTGGTTTGGAGACCAGCGTCGGGTGACACAGCCGCTGTCAGCTCGTGTAGTGTGTGACCCCCTGTCACCGATCAGTCAGGTAGTGTGAACGCCACGACGACTTTAAGACTCACGTCACAAGGCGGCAAGTTGTGCAGTGTGAACAGCACGGCCATCGGCCGACGCTGAAAGTCGTGTCGTCTGCGTGAGCCTTAATTTAGCTGACCCCATAAGTGTTTTCTGACCTTCTAGCTCGAGGTATTTCTCACACATCCTTGTCAGCGAGACAACAACAGACTGATTAGGTAGAGTCAGTAGCTCATGCGTCAGGCTAGCAGATATCGGTGTTCTCCGGTAATCATACAAGGTTGAGTCCTACAAGAATGTTTCCAAGAACCTACTGGCTCCACAGGTTAGAGCACAACTCATGGGTAGTGACAGATTCCAACATGATGAAGCACTGGAGTCTAAACATCAGATAGATGAGTTGTTCTGGGTTAAGGCCAGTTAAAGATGAGCTAATAGGGAAACCTACAGGCACTAGGGGAAGACAGAAACATAAAAGGGACCAAAAGATGTCATCCTTCAGATTTGGTGTTGGCATTTGATGTGTTCACATGTTGTATGCTGGCACTGTGTCTCCTCGGCCGGGCTCAATAAACCATGCTATGTTAAGTCTTCATCAGTCTCTGAAACTTCTTCACACCTGAACCTGGCTCACTGTATTTCTTCAACAATAACAAAAATCTCATCAGATCATTTTAGGTTTTTATTACTGATTGTTTTTGTTTTTATTTATCAGTGTGAGAAATGTTTGTGTGTTTTGTGCTCAGCTGTTTCTGTTTCAGTCTGACTTTGAACAACAATATTCAAGTCTTGATTTCATCTCATATCAGGAAGCCCACTGTGAGTTTTATAAAATGTCTTTTCCTGCATCAGTTGTGAAAATCTTTATTTTCTGCAGCCAGTTCAGAACACAGCAGCTGGATTTCAGCTTCATTTAACAGGAACGAGCATTTAACTCTAGTAACAGTCTCCTCTTTATTATATCTGATAACAATATAAACTGCAAATAAAGAAATGTTCACCACTTTAGTCTACATTGTGTTTGTGATTCCTTCATGTACTAACAGTGTCATAATGGAAAGTAAATATGGCTGTGAGGACAGAGGCCAGAACCAGAATGGATGTGAAGGGCTCAGTGGGATCACTGAAGACCGCTTGATCCACCAGCTGCTGGAGCGAGAGAGGGAGGGAGGCCTGGAGCTGGAGTGATGCTGCAGTCTTTTATCTGGTCGGGGTCCTCCAGGAGAGAAAAGACAGTTTGAAAGTCTGACAGCAACAATATGATTGGCTCACAGAGGTTGTGGCAAATTCTGATTGGTTTAACTGAAAGAATGAACGCCCTCAATCTAATGACGGAGTTGGAAGCAGAAAAAAGGAAGAGAGGGGGCGGGGGAGAAATAGAGTCAGCATGAACGATGTCTTCCTGATTCAACTTCTGCTGAGTTTCCTTAATCTTAAAAAAAAGAGCTGCAAAGATAAAATGAGGAACCAGCAGATCTCAGAGCAGTAAAATCTCATCTTATCTGTGTTCTTCAGCAGCTGCTACAGTATCACCATATTGCACCATGGACATCAGGAGTCAGATTCTGGTGGGAGAGGAGTTTGACTCTTCACCTGTCTGTTCATGTGTGCTGTCAAACATCACCATGGATCCTGTCTGTTTTCTAATAAACACTATCTGAAGAAAACAAGTTGCATCATTGCAAACATTTATTTTAACTAACAATCTTCACACCTTCAGCTTCCTCTTCATCTATTTAGAAGGCTCAGTGTGAATCTAAATATAGTTTATTTGTAACTGTCATGTTTTTACTTGATACACCAGGTAATAATGCTGCATTTGACACATGAAGTTGGATTTTCGCAGTTCCCAGTTGGAAATTTTAACTTGAACGCCCCCTTAAGGAGACAGAGTGTTACACACTTCTCTGCGCTTCCATTTCAGCTTTTACCAAAACTCCATAGTGACGGCGTCTGCCCCCCCGACCATTTAAATTAATAAAAGAAAGATAAACTGAAGAGGAGCTGTGCATAAAACCCTAATAAAAATGAATACAACTGCTGCAATAGTACAAAATAGGAGAATTAAATGTGGACTCTTAAAACATCAGATTTCTCTAATCTAAAGGTGAACTAGTGAATTAATATCAGATTATATTATTGATTTGTTCATTGTTTGTTGATTTATTATTGATGTCTGACCAGTAGATCACTTAGGTCTTCTGACCAGGGCTCACTGGTTGTTCTCCATGCTTGACTGAAAACAGTTGGCTCTGACACTGTGGAACGCTCTTTCTTCAGGCGCCATCCACACTACTGCGTTTTCAAATTAAAACAGACCTTTTGCTACGTTTGCACCTCCCGTCCAGACTACAACGGCGAAAACGAAGACCTAAAATGGAGGAGTTTGGACACGCTGCCGACCCCATTTTGCGTTTCGAAACTCCGGAGGGTGTTTTAGTGAAGACGGGCCAAAACGGAGGACTTTGGAAACGATGTTGCAGCCGCTCACGCTCAGCTCTCTGATTGGGTCTTATAAGTCATGCAAAGCAGAAACACGATGCTCCTGCAGAGTTTTAGTTTGGGTATTTTTATTAAAATGTTCTGTATCGTGCAAATAACACTTAGGCCTATCTGCCTACACTTGTAGGCTACTGTACCGTTTACTTTGCGACGACTCCCAGTCTGTTTTCCGCCGCCTGTGTTACATTCAGAAACATTTAGTAACACAGGACTGCTTGTTATTGATGCATGCTAAAGAAAATCTGGTCTGATTCTTCGTCTGCATTACTTTATTTTTTCACCATATCTTCTGTAACTATGAAATAGACCATCTGCTTCATGTTAACACTGGCACACACCTGCCCAGTGTGAACGGCCACTTAGATGTGCGTTTTCAGTCGTCTTAATGTAGACGGGGATCATCTCTGATACGCAGCTAAAACGCTGGTGTGGACGGAGATTGTATTAGTTTTTATTCTCCGTTTGTAAACTAAAACAGAACAGTGTGGATGGGGCCTTAGACTTGCTTTCCTCAGTCTCTTCACGCCTTTAAAAAGCAGCAGCAGACTCTTTTCTTCAAACTGCCCTTTGTCTCGTCTCGTGCTGTTTAGTGTTTGTGAGTCACTTTTACTGTAATAAACCAGACCACCATCTTTCTCTGACCTTAACCAGCTGCTGCCAGAGTCTAAACATAACCGTGTCCAAGTTTAATAATACTGCAATAATCAGATGTTGTATTGCAAGACTGAGGAACAAATCAGGAAACGTTTTACTTTTACCTTCACTATCAAAAACCCTTGTAACACCTGTAGGTATTGCAGATTGCTTGGACCAGAGTCTAGGTTCGGGGGAGCAGTTTACAACTAGACCTCAGTAATGACAGACCACAGACCAAGAAGTAAGTTTGAACTGCTGGATTGTTTATGTATAAGAATTAGTAGGAGACTGTGGTGTATAACATATGTGCATTTGACGCATAACAGTTTAACATAACACTGTAGCAGCTGGAAAGAGGATTAGTGACCTTTCAAGGGGAGAGCAGAGGTTAGTGGTTGTGTGCAGACTCAGACCCTCATATGGTGTCTAACAGATGCCTAAACATGTCCTATATAAGCTGTGTTTGATGTACAGAGAGACAGAGTGGCCATCGGGCTGGGTCTCTCTCCAAGCTGCTGCAGAGCTTGTAATTGATGCTGAACTCCTTGATGTAATAAACTTTTATGATCAAGAACAGTGTCAAGCGGATTTCTTCTCAACACATCATCGCAGCATTATTGTTCGGACACCACAAGACATACACGGTGTTACGGGGTGTGGTGTGTGGACAGAGAGGACCCAAATGCAGCGTTCAGAGGGAAGGAGGTTTATTGGGGGAAAAAGGGTGAGAGGGACTGGAGTGGAGGGAGAGGAGGACGTCGGGGAAGTACTGGCACGGGGAACCAAGGAGACCGGGGGCCAGGGAGCCGGGGAACACAGGGGCCAAGGAAGCGAGGAGAGGCTGGGTAACAGGGAGGACGCCGAGAGGGAGGTCCGAAGGGGAGTGGGCCAGTGGATGAGCCCAGCCGAACGGAGGACGAGGGTGAGTGTACCTGGGAGGGAAACAGACAGAGAGACAAGGTTAGGGGGAGACAATGACAAGGCACAGGGTAAGTTTGAAAAAACAAGAAACGAGGAAGCCTGAACACAGGAGTGGCACCAGGAATGGAGCAACGACGATCAAGCAAGGATGGTGTGGAGAACCGGGGTTGAAATACAGGCTGGGATGAGGTTGATTACTGGCAGGTGTGGCAGGCTGACGAGGTGGATGATGGGTTGCAGGTGCAGGTAGTTGGCAGGGCTCAGGAGCAGAGGGAGAGCGAGAACACAGGGGAGAAAACACAGAGAGGCGGGCAGAGAACAGGAAACCAAGGGAAAAAACAGAAAAACTGATAAAAAGTAGAAAAAACCAGGACACTCACCGTCAGCCGGGCTGCCACCACAACACACGGTTTGGCACCAAGTTACACACAATATATACAAACAAAGAAACATGTACTCTATTTCTTGGAAATATTTCACATAAATTCCACTAATGCCCAGATCTCAGGAAATGTGTTAATCCTCCTATTTTTACCTCTCTTTGGTTTGGGTTAAACCTAGTTGAGTTCAAAATACATGTGTTCCCTTTTCTAATCCCATAAAGTTATAACTCTTTTTTTATTTAATTTATTTAATATTTATACAGTATTACATCTTCAGTTTTTTGATTGTATTATAACATCATTTCAGGGGTAGTGTATTCTGATAGACTAGTATTACCTATGCAAATAATGCCATGTGTGCTGTAAGGAGATGGGGAGCATGTAGAAATACTATATTATGCCATCTTTATTTAAGATATCAGGGGTAGCGTATTCTGATAGACTAATAATGATTTTTTCTTTTGATATTGCCGAGGATCAGCAACTGTGTGGACGGTATGCCCAACAGCAAGGCTGCACAGATTTATGGGCGTGGAAACAGACCACGCTTCTGAGTCATACGCATGCGCAGAACCGCTAAGTAGCACATCTCGCTAGGCAGCATAAATCGACAGAACACCGGCTTCACGTGCATAAACACCGAGCGCTCCTCACGACGAAAAAACCTGCCTGTTTTACAACAGGGCAATACACATTAACGTGCCACTCAAAAATTAAGTTTCTAAATTTCATCTTCCCACCCCCCAAATGTGTTAATAATGTGACAAAAACTAAGTTGACAAAGTTTTAATGTTTTATAATAATTTTTACTGGTAGCTCAACACTGACAAAGTTTTACAATATTCAACATTTTCTGATTTTATCATGTAATATTAACTTTAATATCACAAGTTAGAATAATGTAAAACTCCTCAAAAAGAAGACACATAGCTGCTATCAGTTACTTCATAAGTTAATAATAAACACTTAAGTATCCATAAGTGTCCAGAGAGTGACTGTATTGCAGCTTAAAAAACAGCTACATGTGTTTTGTTGTAGGCTAGCGCTCCAGCTCACAGAGTCGCTGCAGATTTCTATGAAGTGGACGAAACACATGCACCACATGTAAACCAGATAGACTTTCAGATAGACCTTAATTATGGAAGTGTTGCAGTGGCATAAGTAGGCGGCTTTGACTCAGGGTAGAACGGCCGTCCCCTGAAAGGAAGGTTGGGAACCTGAAATTGCTCCTGGTGGCTGAGCCATCACTGTGTGAATGAGTTAATTTCTGTTTCTGATGAGCAGTTGGGTCTCTGCTCATAGGTGGGTGAATGTGATGTAGTGAAAAGCACGTTGAGCGGTCGAGAAGACTAGAAAGGTGTTACAGCCTATTTACCATATGTGACAGTTCATTCGGAATTGGGGGGGAAACTGGAAAATGTTCAGACTGTAGATCACCGAGCCAGCTGGAAAGCTCTGAGAGCCTAAATGTTTACGTCCGCACTGCGCTCCAACAAATAGAAGCGACAGCTGCAGAAGAAGCTCTTGATAACTGACCTCTCTTGAAGTGTCCTCCTTTACTGTACCAGAAAATAACTGGTAGGTGGTGCTAAAAATGAGAATAATTAAGATTAACATGACACACAGACGCGACATGGTGGTGCAGCGGTTAGCACGGTCACCTCACAGCAAGAGGTTCTGTGGATCGAGGCCCAGGCCTTTCTTTGTGGAGTTTGCATGTTCTCCTCGTGTCTGTGTGGGTTCTCTTCATGTTCTCCTGCTTCCTCCCACTGTCCAAAGGCATGCATGGGTTAACTGGTGACTCTTTGCCCTTAGGTGTGAACGTGTGCATGACTTGTTTGTCTCTATGAGCTAGCCCTGTGATGAACGGGCAACCTGTCCAGGGTTCACCAATGACAGCTGGGATTGGCTGCAGCCCCTTCGCCACCCTGCACAGAGTTAACTATACTACTGACTACGGCTGCAATAGTGCTAACCCAAAAATATTATTCTGATTACATAGTATTTAAACCAAATAATAACACAAATCAGAACATGGAAGTTAACAGTTAAATGATATAAAAAACAATTCATTACTCAAGGATTCATTTACTTTGGTAGAGAAATTTTTAATTAAATAACATTTTATCCCAATGAAAGTAAATATAAAAACATTGAGCCCACTGAGCTACCAGTAAATATTAATATATCTGAATGAAACTTCTCACAGTTACTATGCATCATAAGGAACAGAATGAGGGGGTGGGACCTGGAAAATGTTGGAGGAAAAAATGGCCATTACATTGAGTGGCACCCTAATACACATACACACATTTCAGTCTTTTATATCTTCAACCAAATTAACTGAAGAAGACTAGCACCTAAACTTTTTAATTAAATCTGAGCCGCACTCTAAAATGGCGGCGGCGTTCGTCTCCATTCACTGACCAGGCTAAACTTGAATGTTGCACGTAGCTTTTCAATTCTTTTACACAAATAAAACCCAAAATACACAACATAATTCACATTTTCTTAGTTTAGCTACTGACACTTTAGGCTTAACGTTACATTCAGCGTGAAAGAAAAGTTAATGTTTGCTAATTTACACGTTGTAAATAGTAGTTTTCACTCACCAGATCTTTGCTCAAAGCAACAAAAACAGAATCTGGTGATGTGGACAAAAAGCAAACACAAAATCCTCCAAAGATCTCAAAGAAAATAGGTTTTACAGTCTTCAAAACTTGTTTTTTTATTCTTTTATCTCAGTCTCTCCTAACTCGTTTTCGGACTTCTCTGTTGTTCACTGCTCTCGCTCCGTTTTTCCTTTCTCTCCGGCAAGCTGCGCTAGAGTCCCTCTGAATGGCTGTTACCGCTGCACTTATTAAAGAATAACCATACACACAAAATAAACTCACAAAAATTACTGATGCCTAATGTTATTTGTTTGTCTACATATTGGTTTTAAGGTAATATTAACCTGGGTTACACCATCATTACGGTATGTTACCAGAAACCGAATCCAGAAAGGTGTTAAAGTGGCGCCATCATAGAAGCTGGTCGATTTCTCTAAATGCTGAGTAAAGGCCTTTAAATGCTTCCTTTCTTAGCTCCTTTAGCAAAGGCTACACTGGACGATCCTTTATGAAAGGAAAGGTGATAATGCTGTCCCACAATTTTTTGAATACATTTTACTCTTTAAGCTCAACCTTGTCTACTTGTATATTGATTTTGTTATTATATTGTGTCAGCATTTTAATCCTTTTTGTTTTTTCAGCAGTATCTATGTTGTTGTTACTTCCTATGAGCAGCCTAACTGATGGTTAAATGTACCAAATGAAACATCCTTTCTTAGGAGGTGTGATTCTGTGTTGGACAGGAAACCTTTTGAAGTGAGCAGCATTGAGTTTGTCACTGTACTCATCTTCCGCGTGTTATAAATAAAGTTGGTTAAAAAGAAGCTGGTGTAAGTGCAGCCTGGTTCTCTGAGCACCGCGGTTGTCTTTTATGAATTCTCCTTCACATCTTTCCTTGACCTCATGACGTTTTCCATCAAAGTCAAGGAAAAGTGTTTAGGAAAGGACAGAGGATGGATTTTTTTTACCATTACAATGTTTGTATTTAATGTTTCATGGTTTTATGTTATGTTGTGAGGACAAACATGACCACAGTTTCCAGGTTCAGTTCGTCCACAGACACATTTTAAATCTCCAAACATGCTGAACAAAGAACAGCCTGAAGATTATTGAAATAATTATTGACTTTCTCCCGTTCTGTGTGTCTGTAATTATAATTGTCAGAACCAATTAGAGTTTGAGACCTTGGGAGTGAGGACATTTTGTCTGGTCCTCACTTTGGGACAGACCTTTAAAATAGTGTTTTAGGGTGAAGATTAAATAGTTTAATTTCAATGAAGGTTTGGGTCATTTAGTTGTGATGGTTAAGAGTTAGGGGCAAAGCTATACTGTGAGAGACAGAGAGAGCTCTCTGCTGGCTGTTGACTCCAGAGCGCCATCGTGAGGTCAGTCTGTGTTTCTGTTTCTTTTGTTTTTAATTCAAAGAAATCTCAACATCTACTGAACAGACTGATATTTTTGCACATGACTTGAAATACTTCCAGTAGTGGAGTGTAACTAAGTACATTTACCAGTACATACAAAGATGATCTAGAGTTACTAATCCATTATGCTTCCTCATCTCTGTTGGGTCTGTGGTCATCTTTCCATCAGGGAGGCGGAGACACACCATTTGTTTTTGTTTTTCAAAACAGCTTACTTCTCTAAATTAAAGAAAGTGTTTGGTGCATCTACAGGAGCATCCAAAAAAGTCAAAAAGTGAAACTTTCTAGATTCATTAGACAAAGTGAAATGTTTCAGGTCTTTTGTTGTTTTAATCCTGATGATTACAGATTACAGCTCATAGAAATCAAAAATCCGTATCTCAAAAAATTAGAATAAAGCAGGGGTCACCAACCCGTCGCGATCGACATGTCGATCTTTGAGACTTTTCCATTTACCAGTACATACAAAGATGATCTAGAATTACTAATCCATTATGCTTTCTCTTGTCTGTTGGGTCTGTGGTCACTTTTCCATCAGAGACACACCATTTGTTTTTGTTTTTCAAAACAACTGACTTGAAGATCGTGAAAATAATATTAAAACAATTACATAATCATCTAAATGCCCGATTAAAGTTTGCTTTTGTAAGGGGCCCCTCTCTCTTGAGCCAGCTGTAGTATCTTCACAGGAGCATGAAAGTGACCAATAAAATAAAAGTACAACTGAATTGACCAATGAGTTAAGAGAAGTCATCCTCACCGGTTTCAGATTTCACACGCAGATGCACGCAAGGGCTACGTTAGCTAGGTTACAGCCAGCTAACATGGCTGAGGCTCCGCGAAAGAAGCCGCAAACCTACTATTTTCATCCAGAATGGGAAGAAGAATACATTTTTACCTTAGTTAAAGACAAGTGTATATGTATGTTATGCCGGCAAACACAAGCACTGACTAAAAGAGGAGATCTGGAACGGCACCACAATGCTAACCACCCGACCTTTAGGGACAGCTATCCACCGAAGAGCGCCATCCGTGCTAAAAAAGTGGCGGAGCTAAAGTTGGAGTTGACAGCCCAGCAGTCGCTCTTCACTAAACCTGCTGTTCGACATAAGGCTGCTACAGAAGCATATCATATATATATATATATATATATTATATATTTTTATTTTTTAACACACACACACACACACTTACTGTTTTATTTATTTATTTATTTTTTTTTATATATATATATATTTTGCTGCGATGGACTGGCGACCTGTCCAGGGTGTACCCTGCCTTGCGCCCAATGTCAGCTGGGATTGGCTCCAGGCCCCCCGTGACCCTGTACGTAGGATAAGCGGTTGACGATGGATGGATGGATGGATATATATATATATTTTGTTTTGTTTATTTATTTTATTTTTAATATATTTTTATTTTTTTAACACACACACACACACACGCTTACTGTTTTATTATTATTTTATTTTTAATATATTTTAATTTTTTTAAATCACACACACACACGCTTACTGTTTTGTTTATTTATTTTATTTTTAATTTATTTTATTTTTTTAACACACACACACGCTTACTGTTTTCTTTCTTTATTTTATTTTATATATTTTTTTAACACACACACGCTTACTGTTTTCTTTATTTATTTTATTTTTAATTATTTTATTTTTAAGAACACACACACACACTTACTGTATTATTTATTTATTTTATTTTTAATTATTTTTTAAACACACACACGCTTACTGTTTTATTTATTTATTTGAATTTTTGATATATATATTTTTTTTAAACACACACGCTTACTGTTTTATTTATTTTATTTTTATATATTTTTATTTTTTTACCACACACACACTTACTGTTTTATTATTATTTTTTTTTTAAACACACACATGCTTACTGTTTTATTTATTTATTTTATTTTTAATATATTTTAAATTTTTTAACACACAAACACACACGCTTACTATTTTTTCTCTTTATTTTATTTTTAATATATTTTAATTTTTTTAACACACACACTTACTGTTTTATTATTATTTTATTTTTAATATATATATTTTTTAAACACACACGCTTACTGTTTTATTTATTTATTTTATTTTTAATATATATATTTTTTAACACACACACGCTTACTGTTTTATTTATTTTTTTTATTTTAATTTTTAATATTTTTTCTTTTTTTTTAACACATGTACGCTTTGATTACTTTATGCTTTAATTACTTTACGCTTTAATTACTTTAATGAAATGTATGGGGTTGGTTGTTCTTATGTTGTATGTATGATGCTTTGGCAATATTGTTCTTACACATTCATGCCAATAAAGCTAATTTGAAGCATCATTTCGTGTTAGTCACTTTTTGGCAAGACATAAGAAGCCTTTTACAGACGGTGAGTTAATCAAGGAGGCTATGGCTGTTACTGCTGACACAAAGATGACATCAAAACAGCACTCAGCAGCGTCCCGCTTGGCCCCGCAACAGTGACAAGAAGGGCCGAATCACTGTCGGAGGATGTGGATCGGTCACTTTGTGAATATTTCTCGCTGCAGTTTGATGAATCCCTGGCTGTAATGGACACAGCTCAGCTTGTTGGATTTGTCAGAATGGTTTTCCAGGATTCTACAACGAAGGAGGACTTTCTCACTCTTCTGCACTTGAAGGACAGAACAAGGGGTCAAAAAAAATACGTAGATGAAAATTGTATTCCCATTCAGAAACTGGTGGCAATCCCTACTGATGGGGCTCCGGCAATGCGCGGTGTGCGCTCTGGTTTTATAGCACTGTGCCGCAGTGATCCTGCTTTTCCAGACTTTGTGAATTATCACTGCGTAATTGATCAGCAGGCCTTGGTTGGGAAAGTCGTGGACTTCTCTCACGTCATGACCCTGGTGGTCAAACTGATTAACTCGATTCGAGCAAAAGCTCTCCAACAGCGTTTATTCAAGGCGTTACTGGATGAGCTCGATGCCGCTTACGGAGACCTGATTCTCCACGCTGATGTCTGGTGGCAAAGTGCTACAGAGATTTGTTGACTTGCTGCCAGAGATAAAGACTTTTCTGTCTACAAGGAACGAGGAGCACAAAGAATTGTCAGATGATGCGTGGCTACTTGACCTGGGATTTCTGACGGACTTAACGGCAAAACTGAATGCACTCAACACTGAGATCCAGGGAAAAAAACGACCCCTGTCCCACATGATAAGCGCAGTGAATGCGTTCAAGGCCAAGCTCGGTTTTTGGACCAGCAGGAGACAAACACATTTTCCAAACCTGGAAAAAATGTCACAAACCATCAAATACAAGGATGCGTTCCACCCGGAGCAGTAAATGAAAATAATAAAACCAAAGTATAGGAGCCGCCTTACTGACAGACACCTCACAGACTGCCTCAGACTGGCTGGCTGCAGCTATGAGCCAAAATACAAAGAACTCACAGACAGTTTTCAATCACAGGCATCACACTGACTTGAGTGAACATTACTGCAAACGTTTAGCCTGTTGGTATTTTGATAGTGATGCTGCATAAAATGGACTAGACCTGCATTTAGTTTCATTTAATGCTCAACTGTTGCTCAGCGGCCAAAAGTCCTCTTTTTAGATGAAAGTTGCATTTCATTTGGAAATCCAGGTCCCAGAGTCTGGAGGACGAGTGGAGAGGCACAGAATCCAGTGTGAAGTTTCCACAGTCAGTGATCATTTGGGTGCCATGTGATCTGCTGGTGTTGGTCCGCTGTGTTTTATCAAGTCCAGAGTCAATGCAGCGTCTACCAGGAGACTTTAGAGCACTTCATGCTTCCATCTGCTGACGAGCTTTATGGAGATGCTGATTTCCTTTGAAGCAGGAAAAGCACAAAAACACGCATGATTCGATTAAGTCCTATAGGCAGGACTTGATGATTCTGATTCAATTCCTTAGTCGGGGTAAAGTAACTAGTAACTTATTACAATTTCTGAGTAACTTGCCCAACACTGGTAGCTGAGTATCGGTAAAACGACTGAAATGATCGTTAAGAAGCAAACAGCGGTAGATCTATGTTAAAGTAGCTGCTCCTGGTTTGCATCAAGGCTAGTATAAACAAACCGTTCCACGTTTGCTTCTTTCCGTTACATCCTTTCTTGCAGGTTAAAATCCACACTTTGACATACAGAAACCTTTATAACCATGTAAACACAGAGATCCTTCCTTCTTGCTCCACATCTCATTAGAAATAAATGGTGGGACCCGAGTGATGCAGACAGAAAACCAAGACGCTTTCTATGAGCTGAGTGACAAACCCCTTCTCCTTCATAAATACGACCACCACTTTATACATGCGTGAGGCACACGAGATGTTTCTGTTCCCCACCTGTTCTCCTACTGCAAGCAGGACCTGATCCACCGTGGTGCTGGGCTGCAGCACCACCCTCACCCCATGCTTTAGAGACAGGGGCGGCTTCTCTGAGGACGCCATCCCCTCCAACAAACACAGCTTACTGTCGACCAAAAACACCCAAACACACACAGTAAACACAGTAGGAGGAAAAAAGGAAGTCTCACTCACAAACTCTCAGCCACACTCACCAACACCAGACTCCCAGCATGCACAGAGAGAGAGAGAGGTACAAAAAACAAACAGATGAGATGCAGTGGTTGTCTAAAGTTTACAGTATTCTCGTCATCAGGAAAAACAAGGATTATAAGGACAAGGCCGACCTGCTGGAAGGAAAATGGTAACAGGGACAAGGCCTGAAGAAAACCTCCTGTGTTTCTGATGTTTATCTGGTCATCATTAAAGGGTCAAACCTCCAGAGCTCTGCTGCTGTTGTTAACCACATTCAAACAGAAACACTTCCTCTTCAGATCTCTGAACAAAAAGAGCTGCAAAGATAAAATGAGGAACCAGCAGATCTCAGAGCAGTAAAATATCATCTTATCTGTGTTCTTCAGCAGCTGCTACAGTATCACCATATTGCACCATGGACATCAGGAGTCAGATTCTGGTGGGAGAGGAGTTTGACTCTTCACCTGTCTGTTCATGTGTGCTGTCAAACATCACCATGGATCCTGTCTGTTTTCTAATAAACACTAGCTGAAGAAAACAAGTTGCATCATTGCAAACATTTATCTTAACTAACAATCTTCTCACGTTCAGCTTCCTCTTCTTCTTCTTTTCGCTTGGTGAAACACGTCATTGTCACAAATAGACCTGAATGAACAAAGTGTGAACTCTGACGGCTGCATCTCATGTTGCTGATCAAGAATTTGGGGTCTCTGTCAGTCACTGTGGATGAGAGAAAACTACATTTCAAAAATGTAAAAGTGAAAATTGTACAAGAAATTCAGAGAGACTGAAATCTAAAACAGACTAAAAGTCACTATGAGGAAGTGACATCATCCTAACCACAGGAAGTAGCTGCAGCGTCTCTCTACTAAAGCACTAGTTTAGAAACTCAGACAGTTCTGAGCACGAGAACAAGAGACAGAAGAAGGAGAGACTCAGAGAATCATGATGGTTGAGTTCAAATGGATTTCTTTATTTCTTCCAGCGGTGCTTCAGTTTACAGGTAAGAATACATATATCACATATATAAATGGAAGGCACATTGTAAAAAATAACTTGATCAATATTATTAAAGATTCTTTATTAGCTACATTTGATTTAACTAAGAAAACCAAATCTGTTGTTTCTAATGTGGTGAGTTTAGTGAACTCTTGGAAACTAAGGATAGAGAAATAATCGTCACTAACTATGAACATAACAGACATTTTCTCATTTCACTTTATTTTTCATCATTTTCTCAACAGCAGCAGCTGAAAAACTTCCCCTCTCCTTCACTGTCAGAGTTGGAGATGACGTCACTTTGCCTTGTGAAAATGTGATAGACGGTCAGCAAAACTGTGAATATACTACATGGCTCTTCAGTGGTTCAGGAAGCAGATCAGCAGTAACGCTGTTTGAACATGGACAGATTCACAATGAAGCCAAATCTAAATCAGACAGACTGAGTGTTACAGAGAACTGTTCTCTGGTTATAAAGAAGGTCACAGTCGAGGATGTTGGTCGTTACACCTGCAGACAGTTCATATCAAAACAACAACAAGCTCAATACTCTCTGGTTCATCTGTCTGTTATTATCAGTGAGTATTTCCATCATAATGTTTTCAGCTCAAACTGTCTTGTTAGAACAATATACTGAAACATTACAATAATTATGATCACAGTGATGAAGTTAACTTTACTCTTGTTGTCTTTCTCTCACAATATCTCCATCTTCACCAGTGACTGAACGTAAGGACGCTGATGAGGTGACGTTAAACTGCTCTGTGTCGACACATGGATGGTGTAGACACACAGTGAAGTGGCTGTATGAGGGTAAAGATGTGGACAAAGATAACAAAGACATGAAGACATCACAGGCTGACTGCTATGCCGCTGTGTCTTTCCTGGATTCTCATTTTATTAACAAATCAAAGTCTAACTTGAATTGTGAAGTGACAGATGATTACTCTGGAAAAGTGCAGCTGTTCACCTTCAGCCCTCAGTCGCCAGGTGAGAAAACAGGTGAGAATATGCTGAGCTGGTGTGTGTTTCCTGAACAACCACGTAAGGTAACGTTGAACTATGTTGGTACGATGCATCGTTACACAAACAAACATCTGAAATACGACCGTTTCTCTAAACTGTCATACTTTGAACTAATTAGTTTGAGCCAACGTAGTTCGAACTAACATGTTTCCAGGTGTGTTCGTCTGACTTTCACAGCACGAAACTCACAAAACGTCATATTCTGCCTAAATATGTCAGTTGTGACCGATATTAAGTGACATTATTTTACTAACTTATTATTTAGGCTTTTTATATTATTGTCGTACCGGCAACAACAAGAAAATCAACAATAGTGTTAATGAAATCAACAATATAAATAATATATAACCTAATCATTTTATTTAGCCTAAATATCGGCTATAACTTAGAAGAAAAAATTAAGAACTATTAGCGTCTACAAGACATTTAGTGAAACAGGTTTAGTATCTTTGTGTCAACACTGTAACACTATTATGAATCCCTTGGCATCTGACATCTAGGTTTTGAGAACAGCTCAGTGCGCTAAGTGTCTGAGCTTACGCATGTTCTCTATTGAGACAGATACGACTCCCGTGAGTTCTCTATTTATCTTTGTTATAAAGGCAACGAAAACTCTCAGGGATTTATTCATTACAGTACTTTCATGGATTTTATGCTGTCCCTTTTTATGTTTGTAATGAAGACCCATCTTCCCCAGAGGCCCAGAAACGTATACATGTAGGTAATATTAAAAGTCTTGTCTTTACATTCTCCGTTTTGTCCTTTAACCTTTGTACTGGGTGACTAATATTAAATTAAGTTATTGTGAGCAGACGGGTAATCTGTGAGAAAAACACCTGCTGTTTGTAGATGGTCTACACTGAGATACTTAGTAGCCTACTGAATCAATGCAACCCTACCCATGACCCCACAAATACATTTAAAAGTACTTTTACAACGACATTTGTTTTTTTAAATTCACCTTAAACATGTTTGTACAGCAGGATTATCTAACATTCCCTGCTTAAAACACATCACATCCACCTCCTAACACTGCATTTTCTGCTCTCTGTGACGTAGTCACCGTGAACTAAGCTTCTAACCACAGGTCAGGAGCTGTAGTTCCAACTATGCAACTTAACAACAGTTGGTGCGAACGTTCGTCTGAACTATGGTTTCAGGGAACACCTGCGTCGCTTAACGATGGTTCGTACCGTGTAAGTTACCAACTTAGTTACCTCCGTAGTTCCAACTAGGGTTTTAGGAAACAGTTGTGTCGTGTTACAGGCCTCAAGCAAGAGTTACCTGTGAACAGATATTGTGTCCTGTTTTGTAGAGGAAAAGCAGAGACAGGAGATGTCACTTGTGATCGTTCAGCAGCGGGTTGTTCTGTCTTTATTACAGAATTCATCTCTTTTTTCCCCCTCCTTCACTTAAACCACGTTGACCACATTCCTTTTAACAAATTACACTTTTAGGTTCCCACTAACAGAATGGAAGTTAATGCATTAAACCACTGGAATAACATATTTTACAAATTATATATCAGTTCAACAGAAATAGCTGGTACTGTAACTCACACTTACTGCTGTTTACTAGCTCCAAAATCGTATAGATCCAGTATCTTTGATACTGTTAAGCCTACTTGTTTCACACTTCCACAACATTCTCACATACAACATATAAAAACAATACAGAGGCCTACATTATACAAGAGACACGTTTTTTTAACCTTATCAACATGTTACACTGTTCAGTATTATTACGGTGACAGGACTTGAATGCAGGACTTGACACATCCTCAACTCAACAAACTTTAAATAATCGTAGCTCAACCTTTAGCTTTAGCAAATACAAAGAAAAGTGCAATGTCCAGGAGCAATGACCATAAACACTACAAACGTCGGAAGGCCGCCATGTTGGTTACACTTTCTACACAGGTGCTAGCTACACTTTTAATTAACTGAATAAACCACTGTTTTACACATCAAACGTTGTCAGAACAACATAATAAGGGCTTTAAAAGTCCATAGAGATGTATTGCAGCAAAATATCACACATTACTAACCTGTTTTGTGCAGAGACAGGAGATGTGACTTGTGGTCGTTCAGCAGGCTGTTACCTGGCGGCCCTACTAGCGCTCACATAAGAGGACACTCCCTCTTGTGGCGTCGTTAAGCAATTACACCCTCAGAAATACTACTCAAACCCCGTGAAAATACATTCACATTATGCCCCTTTTTTACAGGCTATTACACAAAATATCTTAACAATTGTGACAACATATTTGTAGGTGTCACAGTCGCTTAACGATGGTTCGTACCGTGTAAGTTACCAACTTAGTTACCTCCGTAGTTCCAACTAGGGTTTTAACCAAGGAAGTTGCTACCGCAGTCAGCAACGATGCTTTTGGGAAACACACCCCTGTTCAAGATGATTAAAACCACCAAAACATTTGTTTATTTGATGACTTTTCACAGTGATGAACTTTACTCTTGTTTTCTTTCTCTCGCAATATCTCTGACATCTAAACCAGCAACAACAACAACTAAACCAACAACAACTAAACCAGCAACAACAACAACTAAACCAGCAACAACAACAACAACAACAACAACTAAACCAACAACAACTAAACCAGCAACAACAGCAACAACTAAACCAGCAACAACTAAACCAGCAACATCTAAACCAACAACAACAACTAAACCAGCAACACCTAAACCAGCAACAACAACAACAACTGAACCAGCAACAACTAAACCAGCAACCACAACAACAACGACGAAACCAGCAACAACAACTGAAAACACAAAATCACAAGGTAGTAACTCATCTTTCTCTGGAGTCTCTCTGTCTTCCTGTCAGCCTCTTTCTCTTCCTGTACTGAACTTCATTATTTTATTCATGTTTTTTTTGTTTGTTGTACAGGTTTAGTTTTTGGTGTTTTTTATGGCAAAAGATAAAAGCTTCTTTAATTAGGTCACTTTCTGAAAAGACAAAACTGGCCATTCATCATAGTAAAATACAGAAAATAGGAAGTGATCAAGAAATTATTATTCATTAATTTATTTAGGGCTGACCCCACATAGTCAAAGGTTTAATGCTTCGATGGGCGGAGTCTGATTCAACTGTCCAACTTTCGAATCAGTTATCACCATTGATAAACACACATAGAATATTATATGATTTTTAAATAGTACTTGAAATAGACCCGCAAGGAACCGCAACGTGCATGCATTTGTAGGCCGCACGGCACGCATGAAAAACTCTGCATAAGACCGGTGAAAGGCCGGCGAGCAGAGCTGAGAGGAAATGATCAACAGCAAGCCTCAGTTTATCTGTAACGTTAAATGTACAATGTAAGTTACACTGACTAATGATGATAGAGGCTGCAATCCCCCACAATCGCCGTGCACAAACACACACTGATTCCACTATCAGTCGACTTTGGGCAAGACTTGACAATTCTGATTGGACCATGTCAATCGTTAGTTGGGGACAGCCCTAAATTCATTATTGATTCTCTCTCTCTCAATTTTCAAATTTCAATTTTCAGTTTCAAAGTGGCTTGATTGGCATGAAAGAATAATGTTCATATTACCAAAGCAACAGTAAAAGAAAACAAACAAAGAACCATAACAATAATAACATTGTCGCTATAGTAACGGTATGATGGTTTCATATTTGTGTTCCTCTGGTTGTCTTCAGGTTTTGACATGTACGTGTATATTTAGCTGCAATTATTTCACATCTTTGTGTTTCACCTAGTAGGTATGGAAGTTTTCCTTTATTATTTTTGGTCTCATATTCAGGATAGGTTTCAGTAATTTTAGATCTTTGTGTTTTTCACATGTTGTGAGGAAGTGTTGTTCATTTTCTATTTCCTGTGATGTACAAAGTGAGCAGATCCTTTCCTCTCTAGGAAGCCAGGTTTGTCTCTGGCGGCCCGTCTCGATGGCCAGGTTCTGATCACTGAGTCTGAACGTGATTGTAGAATTTGGTAGCTCTTTATTGGATTTGGATCAGTGAGTATTGGCCTAGTTCTGCTCTGCCGACGTTGTTTGGGGTTTTTTTCTGTCTACATACAAAATGCTCTTACAGAATTCTGTATGAAAAGATTCAGTTGGGTGTTTCTCCCATTTTACAAACCTAGACCTGAGTGGACCCCATATTTACCTCCCATAAAGGGCAGTTGGTTCCAGGACCGATTTGAAAATCTTTAGCCAGATCTTTATTGGTATATCATGTTTTATATTTCTTCAGATGGCATAGAAAGCTCTCCTTGCTTTGTCCCACAGATCTTTCACAGCCATGTTGAAGTTTCCTGTTGTGCTCATGAGCCCAGATATGTGTAATTTTATAGATGTTGTGTCTAAATATAATTTTTGCTTGTTTTCTTGATGTCTGTATCGTTTTTGGAAGACCATGATCTTTGTCTTTTTGAGGTTTACTGTCAGGGCCCAGGTGAGACAGAATTCATGCAGGATATTTAGCTGCTGCTGGAGTCCTTATTTATGTTGGGGATAGAAGGATGAAATCATCTGCAAATAGAAGGCATTTAATCTGTGTGTCATGCAGTGTGAGGCCAGGTGTTGCAGATTTTTCTAGGTTATTTGAGCCCGTTCTCGTCTCCAATAACGTCCAATAACGACGCTTTCAGAAAAAGTGTCAAAGCATAGTTATTTGGGAGACGCTCCGGGTGCATCTCTATGAGTAGCTTCCAGATATCCGGATCTGTATGAGACGCTCTGGGGCATCTCGTACATACTAGAAGTGCTAGCTAGATAGCTACGTTGAAGTTAAAGGTGTTGACGGGCCCCTGAAGCCCCCTACCCTTACCATAACCATCAGAAATGTTTGAGCCTAAACCTAAGTCACTGACTTTATGCATGTCGACCAGCTAAAGTGCAATTTATACTTCTGCATTAAATCGGCAGCGTAGCCTTTGCGTAGCCCTGTACGCCGTTGCCTAACCAAAAATGTAACTACACATCGAGGCGACACGGACAGTAAGCACTGTGATTGGTCGGCTGGGTAGCCTTGTAATGCCGCCGAGCTGATCGGAAGAGACCCCGTGCTTTGGAGTAAATTTTGCTAGCGGACAAAACAACGGCTGTAACACGGTGGATCAATATATTTGACCCTCACAATCCAGCAAAGTGACTCGTTTCACTATCAGAATGTGATCCAATCCTGTAAACAACATTTTAAAAGTCTACAACAGCCGCACGTATTCAAATTTACCCCCATTCACGTTAGCGGAGGGCTAAGCTGGAAGTTAGCCTGCTCGGCCGGCAAAAGTCGACACAGTGGACGCTGTGGCGCTACCGCCTACAGCTGTGCATGTCAACCGCAATGTGCACAGCTGTAGGGTTAGCCGCCTTTGTGTTGTTGTGACATAGCAAACGGTGGCGTTGTATATGAACGCTGAAGGGTACATTTAGCATCAAATAATTAAGCTTTGTCACGCTGTCTGAAAACATCGGTAATGAAGCACTGAGATGAGAACGTGTTGGTGGATTGGGTTTTTGCAGTTGGAATACATTGGTTTTATGATGTCATATGTTTGTTTTCCCTCCAACATCACACTCAATAAGTTTAAAGAATAAGCCAATAAGATGTCCTGTTTTATTGTCTTTCCAGGTTGGTTGTGGTTTGTTGCAGTTGCAGCACTCTTAATAACTGTTGTTATTGTTGTTGGATTCATCAGATGGAAGAAAACTAAAGGTGAGAGCAACCACAGATATTATAAACAAGAAGTTTTGATGAAACTGGATTTTTATTGTTGAAGCTAAAGTCGACTCTCTTTTGTCTCTTCAGGAAAAAAAAACCCAGATGGATGAAAACACTGTGAGTTTTACGGCTGAGTAATCAAATGTTTCTACAGTTATGACAGAGCTGAATCAGCTGCTCTCTGACAGAGTCATCCAAATCTAAACAGCCTTCACAGAGCCAGTGTTTGACCACATGGAAGTAGACTCTGTTTGTTTGTTGTTTTCAGGGACGGAGCTTAAACCCTGCAGTGAGTCCAGAAAGCAGTCAGGACACGGTGAGATCTCACACTACACCCAGGACAAAGTTACACTCACTGTTTTTAGATTTGTTGTTCAAAATGTAGCTCTATGAGACACACAGTGACTCTTGAATCTAAGTTGTTTCCGCAAGAGAAGAAGTGGGGAGTCTGATGATGCAGCTGGACGACACCAGAACAGACCAGAACACAATCAAGTCCACATGTTACTGAGCAGCCATTATGTTGTCTTCTCTGTGTAGGCTGATCCTGAAGATGGTGTTTCCTACGCCTCCATCAGCTACACCAGGAAGACCAACGGTAAAGGCCGGGTAAGCTGTCTGATTGGTTCTAGTGATGATGGCAGTGAATGAAAACACTTCTCTCATTTAATGTTGTGTAATTTCTGTGTTGTGCTGTTTGTCTCTTTTCCAGGTTCTGGGTAAAGATGGTGATGATGAAGATGATGCAGTGACCTACAGCAGCGTGAAAGCTTCCTCTTCTTCTGCTGGAGCCTCAGCTGATCCCAGCGACCTCTACGCCACCGTCAACTAACCAAACAAATAAGAGACCACAGTGTAGTTACAGCTCATATCATTACAGGTAATTTACACTGAGAACTGATAAATGTTTTTATTAGACTTATTTTATGATCATTTTCAGGATGTATTGCTGTAAAAAGCCTTTTAGTCGAGAATGGGGTGCAGTAGGTTAACTAGTAGCACAATAACAGTAGGTGCGTTCGAGATGATGATGGCTGACTTTCGCCAACCTGATAGTCCAACGTGAGATCCAGGTGACTGCAAGGGCAGGGTATAAAAACGGCGCC
>NW_024041150.1:54401208-54427044 GCF_014851395.1 Micropterus salmoides
GAACCTGGCCATCGAGACGGGCCGCCAGAGACAAACCTGGCTTCCTAGAGAGGAAAGGATCTGCTCACTTTGTACATCACAGGAAATAGAAAATGAACAACACTTCCTCACAACATGTGAAAAACACAAAGATCTAAGAGAAAACTACAAATTACTGAAACCTATAAAGGAAAACTTCCATACCTACTAGGTGAAACACAAAGATGTGAAATAATTACAGCTAAATATACACGTACATGTCAAAACCTGAAGACAACCAGAGGAACACAAATATGAAACCGTCATACCGTTACTATAGCGACAATGTTATTATTGTTATGGTTCTTTGTTTGTTTTCTTTTAATGTATTACTGTTGCTTTGGTAATATGAACATTATTCTTTCATGCCAATCAAGCCAGTTTGAAACTGAAAATTGAAATTTGAAAATTGAAAATTGAGAGAGAGAGAATCAATAATGAATTTAGGGCTGTCCCCAACTAACGATTGACATGGTCCAATCAGAATTGTCAAGTCTTGCCCAAAGTCGACTGATAGTGGAATCAGTGTGTGTTTGTGCACGGCGATTGTGGGGGATTGCAGCCTCTATCATCATTAGTCAGTGTAAACATTGTACATTTAACGTTACAGATAAACTGAGGCTTGCTGTTGATCATTTCCTCTCAGCTCTGCTCGCCGGCCTTTCACCGGTCTTATGCAGAGTTTTTCATGCGTGCCGTGCGGCCTACAAATGCATGCACGTTGCGGTTCCTTGCGGGTCTATTTCAAGTACTATTTAAAATAAATATAATATTCTATGTGTGTTTATCAATGGTGAAAACTGATCCGAAAGTTTGACAGTTGAATCAGACTCCGCCCATCGAAGCATCAACAGTACAGGAAGAGAAAGAGGCTGACAGGAAGACAGAGAGACTCCAGAGAAAGATGAGTTACTACCTTGAAGTTTTGTTGAAGCATCATTGGTTGTTGATTTTGTGTTTTCAGTTGTTGTGGTTTAGTTGTTGCTGGTTTAGTTGTTGTTGTTGTTGTTGCTGGTTTAGTTGTTGCTGGTTTAGTTGTTGTTGTTGTTGCTGGTTTAGTTGTTGTTGTTGTTGGGTTAGTTGTTGTTGGTTTAGTTGTTGTTGTTGTTGCTGGTTTAGTTGTTGCTGGTTTAGTTGTTGTTGTTGCTGGTTTAGATGTCAGAGATATTGCGAGAGAAAGAAAACAAGAGTAAAGTTCATCACTGTGAAAAGTCATCAAATAAACAAATGTTTTGGTGGTTTTAATCATCTTGAACAGGGGTGTGTTTCCCAAAAGCATCGTTGCTGACTGCGGTAGCAACTTCCTTGGTTGGAACTTTGCAGTTGCGACGCAACTGTTTCCTAAAACCCTAGTTGGAACTACGGAGGTAACTAAGTTGGTAACTTACACGGTACGAACCATCGTTAAGCGACTGTGACACCTACAAATATGTTGTCACAATTGTTGAGATATTTTGTGTAATAGCCTGTAAGAAAGGGGCATAATGTGAATGTATTTTGCGCGGGGTTTGAGTAGTATTTCTGAGGGTGTAATTGCTTAACGACGCCACAAGAGGGAGTGTCCTCTTATGTGAGCGCTAGTAGGGCCGCCAGGTAACAGCCTGCTGAACGACCACAAGTGACATCTCCTGTCTCTGCACAAAACAGGTTAGTAATGTGTGATATTTTGCTGCAATACATCTCTATGGACTTTTAAAGCCTTATTATGTTGTTCTGACAACGTTTGATGTGTAAAACAGTGGTTTATTCAGTTAATTAAAAGTGTAGCTAGCACCTGTGTAGAAAGTGTAACCAACATGGCGGCCTTCCGACGTTTGTAGTGTTTATGGTCATTGCTCCTGGACATTGCACTTTTTTTGTATTTGCTAAAGCTAAAGGTTGAGCTACGATTATTTAAAGTTTGTTGAGTTGAGGATGTGTCAAGTCCTGCATTCAAGTCCTGTCACCGTAATAATACTGAACAGTGTAACATGTTGATAAGGTTAAAAAAAACGTGTCTCTTGTATAATGTAGGCCTCTGTATTGTTTTTATATGTATGTGAGAATGTTGTGGAAGTGTGAAACAAGTAGGCTTAACAGTATCAAAGATACTGGATCTATACGATTTTGGAGCTAGTAAACAGCAGTAAGTGTGAGTTACAGTACCAGCTATTTCTGTTGAACTGATATATAATTTGTAAAATATGTTATTCCAGCGGTTTAATGCATTAACTTCCATTCTGTTAGTGGGAACCTAAAGTGTAATTTGTTAAAAGGAATGTGGTCAACGTGGTTTAAGTGAAGGAGGGAAAAAAGAGATAAATTCTGTAATAAAGAAAGAGATCAGCCTGCTGAACGATAACAAGTGACATCTCTGTCTCTGCTTTTCTCTACAAACAGGACACAATATGTTCACAGGTAACTCTTGCTTGAGGCCTGTAACACGACACAGGTGTTTCCTAAAACCCTAGTTGGAACTACGGAGGTAACTAAGTTGGTAACTTACACGGTACGAACCATCGTTAAGCGACGCAGGTGTTCCCTGAAACCATAGTTCAGACGAACGTTCGCACCAACTGTTGTTAAGTTGCATAGTTGGAACTACAGCTCCTGACCTGTGGTTAGAAGCTTAGTACACGGTGACTACGTCACAGAGAGCAGAAAATGCAGTGTTAGGAGGGGATGTGATGTGTTTTAAGCAGGGAATGTTAGATAATCCTGCTGTACAAAACATGTTTAAGGTGAATTTAAAAAAAAAACTGTATTTGTAAAAGTACTTTTAAATGTATTTGTGGGGTCATGGGTAGGGTTGCATTGATTCAGTAGGCTACTAAGTATCTCAGTGTAGACCATCTACAAACAGCAGGGTTTTTCTCACAGATTACCCGTCTGCTCACAATAACTTAATTTAATATTAGTCACCCAGTACAAAGGTTAAAGGACAAAACGGAGAATGTAAAGACAAGACTTTTAATATTACCTACATGTATACGTTTCTGGGCCTCTGGGGAAGATGGGTGTTCTCTAGTCTTCATTACAAACATAAAAAGGGACAGCATAAAATCCATGAAAGTACTGTAATGAATAAATCCCTGAGAGTTTTCGTTGCCTTTATAACAAAGATAAATAGAGAACTCACGGGAGTCGTATCTGTCTCAATAGAGAACATGCGTAAGCTCAGACACTTAGCGCACTGAGCTGTTCTCAAAACCTAGATGTCAGATGCCAAGGGATTCATAATAGTGTTACAGTGTTGACACAAAGATACTAAACCTTTTACTAAATGTCTTGTAATCGCTAATAGTTCTTAATTTTTCTTCTAAGTTCTAGCCGATATTTAGGCTAAATAAAATGATTAGGTTATATATTATTTATATTGTTGATTTTCTTGTTATTGCCGGTACGACAATAATATAAAAAGCCTAAATAATAGTTAGCAAATAATGTCACTTAATATCGGTCACAACTGACATATTTCGGCAGAATATGACGTTTTGTGAGTTTCGTGCTGTGAAAGTCAGACGAACACACCTGGAAACATGTTAGTTCGACCTACGTTGGCTCAAACTAAGTTAGTTCACACCACGGTGGTACCAACAAGGTATGACAGTTTTGGGAACAGTCGTATTCAGATGTTTGTTAGTTTAGATTCCTTCCGTGTGGTTCGGGAAACGCAAGAGTAAAGTTAACTTCATCACTGTGATCATAATTATTGTAATGTTCAGTATATTGTTCTAACAAGACAGTTTGAGCTGAAAACATTATGATGGAAATACTCATGATAATAACAGACAGAAGAACCAGAGAGTCTAAAACTTGTCTTGATGGGCCAGTCTGCAGGTGTAATGACCAACATCCTCGACTGTGACCTTCTTTATAACCAGAGAACAGTTCTCTGTAACACTCAGTCTGTCTGATTTAGATTTGGTTCATTGTGAATCTGCCCAAGTTCAAACAGCGTACTGCTGTGCTCCTGAACCACTGAAGAGCCATATAGTATATCACAGTTTTTCTGACCGTCTTCACATTTTCACAAGGCAAAGTGACGTCATCTCCAACTCTGACAGTGAAGGAGAGGGGAAGTTTTTCAGCTGCTGCTGTTGAGAAAATGATGAAAAATAAAGTGAAATGAGAAAATGTCTGTTATGTTCATAGTTAGTGACGATTATTTCTTTATCCTTAGTTTCCAAGAGTTCACTAAACTCACCACATTAGAAACAACAGATTTGGTTTTCTTAGTTAAATCAAATGTAGCTAATAAAGAATCTTTAATAATATTGATCAAGTTATTTTTTACAATGTGCCTTCCATTTATATATGTGATATATGTATTCTTACCTGTAAACTGAAGCACCGCTGGAAGAAATAAAGAAATCCATTTGAACTCAACCATCATGATTCTCTGAGTCTCCTTCTTCTGTCTCTTGTTCTCGTGCTCAGAACTGTCTGAGTTTCTAAACTAGTGCTTTAGTAGAGAGACGCAGCAGCTACTTCCTGTGGTTAGGATGATGTCACTTCCTCATAGTGACTTTTAGTCTGTTTTAGATTTCAGTCTCTCTGAATTTCTTGTGATGTCCAAACAGCCAAAAACATTTTCACTTTTACATTTTGAAATGTAGTTTTCTCTCATCCACAGTGACTGACAGAGACCCCAAATTCTTGATCAGCAACATGAGATGCAGCCATCAGAGTTCACACTTTGTTCATTCAGGTCTATTTGTGACAATGACGTGTTTCACCAAGCGAAAAGAAGAAGAAGAGGAAGCTGAAGGTGTGAAGATTGTTAGTTAAGATAAATGTTTGCAATGATGCAACTTGTTTTCTTCAGATAGTGTTTATTAGAAAACAGACAGGATCCATGGTGATGTTTGACAGCACACATGAACAGACAGGTGAAGAGTCAAACTCCTCTCCCACCAGAATCTGACTCCTGATGTCCATGGTGCAATATGGTGATACTGTAGCAGCTGCTGAAGAACACAGATAAGATGATATTTTACTGCTCTGAGATCTGCTGGTTCCTCATTTTATCTTTGCAGCTCTTTTATTTAAGATTAAGGAAACTCAGCAGAAGTTGAATCAGGAAGACATCGTTCATGCTGACTCTATTTCTCCCCCGCCCCCTCTCTTCCTTTTTTCTGCTTCCAACTCCGTCATTAGATTGAGGGCGTTCATTCTTTCAGTTAAACCAATCAGAATTTGCCACAACCTCTGTGAGCCAATCATATTGTTGCTGTCAACTTTCAAACTGTCTTTTCTCTCCTGGAGGACCCCGACCAGATAAAAGACTGCAGCATCACTCCAGCTCCAGGCCTCCCTCCCTCTCTCGCTCCAGCAGCTGGTGGATCAAGCAGTCTTCAGTGATCCCACTGAGCCCTTCACATCCATTCTGGTTCTGGCCTCTGTGGTCACAGCCCCTCCACCAGGTAGGCCATACATCCCTCTCACATTTCTTAAACTCTCCTGTTCCTTTTCCTTTTAATTCCTCTTTAAGCCTCTTTTTCATTTAAGTCTCTCCTGACTGAGCTGAATAGGAAGTGTTTTGGTGAGAATGTGGACATGAGACAAACAGGCGTTTATCAAATTCTGATGAAAACTACTTTTACCCCTGGATGTCCTGGTTTTGGTTGTGAGTTTGGTGATTTCCTGTTTTCTTTTGTTAAATCCTTCCTCATGGGTCTTTGTCAGTTCACTTCCTGTCCTTGAGTTTCCACCTGTGTCTCGTTTCCTCCACCTCTCTTGGGTATTTAAGTGTGTGTATTCCTTTTTGTCTAGTGTTGGCTCGCCTGTGTTTTACAATAAGCACGCCATTTGTTTTCACTCTGGAATTTGGGAGTTTTACCTGGCTAGGTAACTGAAAAATGTTCAAATCCAGGTTTGTTGTTTCACATGTATGACTACTACTTTATTGAACGCAGATTACATTTCATTCACAGTTAACATGAGCTAGAGGAAATGAGATGTTTGCTAAGAAAAGAGTAAGTTGAAAGTTAAAACTTGAAATGATAAGAATTATGAATTAGAGATGATAATGCAGACTGTATTTTATGATAGTGTCTTTGGTTCTGGTTCAGCATTGTGTGGGTCTGACTTTCTACAATACTTGGTGACTCCTGTTTGTGGCACCCATGAACTGGTGAACTTGATTCATCCTCATCTACAGACTGCAGACATTACGTTAAAAAACAAGGAGATTGTAACTTTGTAAAGGTGCTTACAGACCAAAAGCAAAGTGAGCGTTGTGGGCGCTGCGTTTACATACAAAGTCAATGCAAAGACACATAGCGCCACGAGCGGTGTGAAGAGGGTGCTGCCGGTAACGAGAAGGCCTTTGCGTGAGTTGAACATTTTCAACTCGAGCGAGAAAGTCGATGACGCTAAGTCGCTGTAGCCTATCAGCGTTGAGATCATCCTGACATCACCGATGTCTTCAGAGCGTTGTGTGGAGAGGGCCGGGCAGAGCGGGGGATTGAAATGCCGCTGGCCGGCGGAGAGCTGCTGCACTTGGAGAAGTTGAGGACAGAGCGAGAGCAGCGCTGCAGCTTTTGGACAAATAAACACCCGCGGTCGGTTTGGATTACACTCTGACAACTACGCTGTTTACCCGGGAGGAGCTCGGAGTAAACTGCTTTTATTAAATTAGCTTTTCACTTTAGTTTTGCGGATGACAACGTTGATTTATCTTCACTGGAGCTTCTCAGCAGCTAGCTTCCTGCACATCTCGGTTCACTGTTGTTGTTAGAAGGGGTGATGGAGCAGTGGCTAAGACACTTGCCTTTGGTTCAATCCCCCACTGTGACCCATCCACCATTGTGTCCCTGAGCAAGACACTTCTCGTTGCTCCAGAGGCGTGCGACCTCTGACATATACAGCAATTGTATGTCGCTTTGGATAAAAGCTAAAATAAATGAATAAATGTTGTTCGCGTCGGTTGGCACCCAGAGCTCTGTTGGACTAATCTATATTTATTAAAAAACAGAAACACTGCATTACTTGGAGAAAAGAAAGCGAGGAAGTTGAACTACCTGGTGAGTTCAGAAAATATGTGTCTGTAACTTTATTCCAGCTATCGTTGTACTTTACTGTGAACAAGTTAGCGTAGCATAGCCCTGATCGATCCAAACTCCATTCAGAAAACAAACCTTTTAGAAGTTGTTGTCCTGCTGACTTGCTGACAGACCTGACAAAGCATGAATTCATATGTTTAACAAATCTGCATCATATTGTGTTATTTCTGCATCAGTTTGATCCGTTTACTGCAATTAAATCCCAGCAAAATGTTTACTTGGTTTCATACAGCTGTAGTAATGGTGAGTTGTGGTTATTCGCGTTAAAGCGTTGCAAAGATTAAATTTGCGTTTGGTCTGAATGCAGGATAAGAGCTCAGTTCACTGAGGCAAGCGCCTGCTGTTTCCTTTACGACCTGGAAAAAAAGTTGACCCCTCATTGTCACTGTATAATTCGCACTCTGTCTGAATCCTTGCTTTATCTGCTCCCTGCCTGACGTAACATGACACTGGAAGGTTAGAGGTCCTCCAGAGGGAAGGTTTACTACTAGAAGGGACAAGAGGAGGGAGGTGGTTCTACTAGTAGAGGCAGAACATTCATAGTAAAGTGTCACGGGTCGGGGAGCTGAGTGCAGACTGAGGTGAGGACCCAAGTGCAGACAATGGCAAGGCGAGGAGGTTGCAGTTCAAAAACGTTTATTAATTCAAAAGACTAACTGAAACAGGCTTACAAGGAGCTCGAGGCAAAGTCCAAACAAAGGTAATCCAGAACACAAGGCGATCCAAAAACACAGGGAATAATCAAGAACAAGGAAAACAAAGGAACACTCAACATTAGACGCAAGGATGTGACAAAGACTGGAGAGACAAGCAGGCATAAATATACACAGGGACTAACGAGCGGGGCGGGAGCAACACAGGTGAGCGGGATCAGGACTAACGAGGCAGAGACAGAGAGACAAGCAGGCAGGCAGAGAGACAGCAGGGGGAAACAGAGAGAACACTTAGACAAGCAGACATGGGGCAGAGTGAATAACCAAGAAGACAGAAACACACACAAGTTACAAAGAACCAGAACCTAAACGAGAACACAGAACTAGAACACCGAGTACAGAGGAGACCAAACCACAATAATGCAAACAAGGACCAGGAATGACACCAAAACATGAACTAAGGACATGGAACTAAACCCAGACTCCCAAACAAGACACACAGACGGGATCATGACAGAACCAGGCCGGCAGAGAGAGACAGTTAACCCAGAATACACAAGTACGACACAGGGCTGAGATGCAGAGCTAAACAGAACCAGTAAATGAACAAGGGAACACCAAGACTAAACAGGGAACACAAGACCAGGAGTAAACACAAAAGACATTAACTAATGTGCAGGACTAAGAACTAACTAAACAAGACTACACAGAGAAACACAGAACCAAAAACAGACTTAAACAGGAAAGACATGAACACAAAAACCACATTCCTAACAGTAAAGAATATTCACTTTCCATTATGACACCGTTAGTACATGAAGGAATCACAAACACAATGTAGACTAAAGTGGTGAACATTTCTTTATTTGCAGTTTATATTGTTATCAGATATAATAAAGAGGAGACTGTTACTAGAGTTAAATGCTCGTTCCTGTTAAATGAAGCTGAAATCCAGCTGCTGTGTTCTGAACTGGCTGCAGAAAATAAAGATTTTCACAACTGATGCAGGAAAAGACATTTTATAAAACTCACAGTGGGCTTCCTGATATGAGATGAAATCAAGACTTGAATATTGTTGTTCAAAGTCAGACTGAAACAGAAACAGCTGAGCACAAAACAGACAAACATTTCTCACACTGATAAATAAAAACAAAAACAATCAGTAATAAAAACCTAAAAATGATCTGATGAGATTTTTGTTATTGTTGAAGAAATACTGTGAGCCAGGTTCAGGTGTGAAGAAGTTTCAGAGACTGATGAAGACTTAACATAGCATGGTTTATTGAGCCCGGCCGAGGAGACACAGTGCCAGCATACAACATGTGAACACATCAAATGCCAACACCAAATCTGAAGGATGACATCTTTTGGTCCCTTTTATGTTTCTGTCTTCCCCCTAGTGCCTGTAGGTTTCCCTATTAGCTCATCTTTAACTGGCCTTAACCCAGAACAACTCATCTATCTGATGTTTAGACTCCAGTGCTTCATCATGTTGGAATCTGTCACTACCCATGAGTTGTGCTCTAACCTGTGGAGCCAGTAGGTTCTTGGAAACATTCTTGTAGGACTCAACCTTGTATGATTACCGGAGAACACCGATATCTGCTAGCCTGACGCATGAGCTACTGACTCTACCTAATCAGTCTGTTGTTGTCTCGCTGACAAGGACGTGTGAGAAACACCTCGAGCTAGAAGGTCAGAAAACACTTATGGGGTCAGCTAAATTAAGGCTCACGCAGACGACACGACATTCAGCGTCGGTCGATGGCCGTGCTGTTCACACTGCACAACTTGCCGCCTTGTGACGTGAGTCTTGAAGTCGTCGTGGCGTTCACACTACGTGACTGATCGGTGACAGGGGGTCACACACTACACGAGCTGACAGCGGCTGTGTCACCCGACGCTGGTCTCCAAACCACGTTTTGTCAAGAAAACATACGTGAAATGTGAAACGGGAAATGACGCGAACCTACAGACAAAACAGCTGTTTGTTATTATAAAGAGAAAGACTCTGGGTGAAAGAGGATTAGCACAGGCAGGTAGCAGGGATCGTCTGAGCTACAGAGAGCTGGAGGGGAGTAAAAAGTGTTTTGAGGTGAAAAGTAGCTGCCTGCTCTCATTGGCTGGATGTGGATGTCGAGACGGCCGAATGCTCCAGATATTTGGATGCTAGATATCTGGCTGGCGTCTGCGATGTGTCAGAAATGTGTCGGGAAGCCGTTTTGAAGCGTCCTTGAGTAGTTCACACATAACGACTGGCGACCGCCGATCGATCTCTGATTTACCCCTGATCACAGCCTGACGGTCGCCGAGCGGCAAATCGGGCTTAAAACTGTGTGGTGTGAACTAGGCTTTACTCTAAGCTAGACCTGTCTGACCTTTCCTTGTTACATAAACAAAGCACCTTAAGAAATCTTCTCAACAGTTCTCTAAAGGCTTCAACTACTCGTGTAAATGTGCTGTTATTTAACTGCAGTGGAGTCTTTTCTCTGATGAGCTGATGTTGATATGGAAGTTGTTGATCAGTGGAGTCTGACAGAGGCAGAAGGGTCTCCATCGTTTTCATAGTTCACCACACCATCATCTTCATCTTCATCATTATTCACCTGTGAAACACAAACAAACCCTCACTCTGACACACTTTTAACTCACAACTTTCACATCACTGACCCACATTTAAAGGGGCATTATGTAGTTTTCAGCGCTGCGGTTCTAAGATTGCAACCAGGCGTGAGCTCGTACGCGTGCTCGCTTGAAGTCATGAGCGAGCAGAATCCAAAACACAACCACTGTCATACAGAAATCCTGCAATAAACGCAGAAACACCAGCATGCAGGCTGCGGCTTTTCACTCAGACATGTTCAGGCTCTGTTACTTCAACGTTCCCGTCTCAGAGGCAGCTCAACACCGGCGCCGTAACGTTACTTAATTCAGCAGCGAGCTGCATATCGGCACAATCCTCCCGAAAAAAGGCAGAGTGACAGCGACTATAGACAGACAGGGAGAACAGACAGAGCTGGAAACTCAGGTAAACTCCCACTGCAACGTTACAGTAATAGTTTTATCAGCTGCAGGTTGAACTAATCCGTGCTCGTTACATGATCACGGTACATTTACTGCATTTAGCCAACGTGCTACATCGTTAGCTCGTCTGCTGCTTTCAGTAACTATCTTTACTATCTGTGAATCTGTCACCGGAGGCTCAGCAGTGTCAGCACAGCTACATGTACTGGATAATAATGAAACGGTTAGTGAGCTGGACTGAATGTTATAACGAGACTGTGTCACACTTTATAACAGTCAGACCGCAGTCAGTAACTTTACTGTAACTAGTGTTAGTGGACGGCTCTTCCTTCCTCTGGGTTGTTGTGACCGGTTTGTTGCAGTGTTTTATGTTATGTGGGTCACGTTAGTTACAGCGACTGAGAGGTGGAGAAGCTGTGTACCTGAGTATTGGTAAAACCAAAATAAACATAAACTGAATGTTACGAAACAAACAGCGGCAAGTCCGAGCTACTGTAGCGTTAGCTGGCTGCTCCTGGCTGCATCACTATAGGCTACCTTTAGTAAACAAATCGCTCCACATTAGCTTTTTGCCGTTACATCCTTTCTTGCAGGCTAAATCAACAGTGGTACACAGGATAGAATTAACATGGGTGGCGTTAGTTGGTGAAGTAATGTGGAAAGTAACGTTATATAACTTTGCACCGGATAACATTAGCAACTGCTCGGCGGTAGTAGTGTTGTGTCGTTCAAAGAACGTTTCGTTCATAAGACCTAATCGTGTGTATGACTCAGGAGGAACGGGTTGTCTCAGTGAGTGATTCGTTCATTTTCACGCATGCGTGAAGGATCTCGGACTCTTCGGTTCACTCGTCACACGGCAGCTGCATGGGCTCCGTCAGCACAGGAAACAGAATTGATCAGTTCACGACTCATAGCAACTGTTGGTCTCTAGGTTTGAGTCGTCAGAAAGCACGCTCAAGTCACACATAGGAAACGAAAAACTGGAATTTGTAAGGAAGTTATTTTGTGTTTTACACTTGATAAACAAGCAGCAACGGGTAGGCGACGGCGGTACCTGATTTAGGCTAATGTAGGCTTATGAAGATGAGCTTGAACAACAACTAACAAGTTAAATGGGTTTTACGTTAGTGTTTTGGGAAATAAAAAACGAGGCTCGACTTGCAGTAGGCTACACAGTGTAACTCACTGAATGCATGTGTGGGGACAGGAATGGGAACGCCTCCGAACTTGCCTGAGAATGTTTAAGATTTTTTCTGTATCAAAGTAATTCACTCACAGTGGTCAGTACATCCAATGGTACATAGCACAAATTCAGCACATAAACCTTTATTGTTGTTTTGTATCCTTACGTGGAGCCTGTGTTTTGCTGTGAGCCGGTTGTTTTATGGTGTTAGTGGACTGCATGTCGTTAGCTGCCGTGTTGTCGCTGTAGTACGAGAGAGGCTCGGGAGCGCGCACAGGGCTGAATCCGACCCGGAGTCCTCACATTAAAAGCACAATAGTGGCTGATGCAAGCAAAACAAGCAAAACAAGCGTGTGCTTCATTTCTGAGTGAGTTTTGAGCCCACTGACAATAAGGCAATGAAAATTTGATTTATTAAAATCAAAAACTTACATATAGCCGCTTTAACACAAGGAGATAAGAAATAATCTGACAGCACCTGAACGCACCATCAGTTACTGTTGTGTTTCTGCCACTGAGAGAGGAAGTGGTTTTGTGGTAACGAAAGAGACGCAGAAGGAAATTAACTTATTAATTAAAGTAAAATAAATAAATATATGAGTAAATATAAAGGAGGCTACCCCAAACTGTCACATGTTCCTGCAGCTGACTGACCAGAGAGGGAGTGTTTATGTGGTACCCCAAATCCAAAAGGTTCCTCCCAGTTTACTGCTGATGTTTTGAAACTGAACACAGTTCACAGTTGAGTCAGCAGACCCTGAACGCACCATTAGTTACTGTCTGATCTGATCTTTATCTGACTGGCTGCTGGACAGTTTGCATTGGAACTAGATTTTATAGTAGTACAGTAAGGTGGATGTTGCTTTTGGAAATAAAACTAAACTATCTGCATTGTTTAAAGTCACTAGAGGTTCAATATAAAACAGTGAGTCCTGTTTCTGTTTGTCTTCTTCTATCTATATCTACACTTCAGAATGAAGAACAGATGTCACAAACACTGGTTTGCTGTGTAAAGTACCAACTGTAAAAACATTATAAACTCACTGTGTTTTCATCCATCTGTGTTTTTGTCCCTGAAAAGAAAAGAGAAAGAGTCGACTTTAGTTTCCACAGTGAAAATCCAGCTTTATCAAAACTTCCTGTTTCTGAGTTTCATCTGTGAATGTTCTCACCTTTAGTTCTTGTCCAGATGTTGACTGCCACAACAATTATTATGAGTGCTGCTAAACCCACAGACACAATGATGAACCTCCAGAACGATTCTGAAAACATTAGAAACATTTTGACTGCACAGTTCAGTTCTGTTTGAAATCCTGCAGCTAAAGTAGCAACGAATCACAGACTTTCATCAGCTCACAGTTTTCCTGCATGTCTTTGCTAACTGTGAATGTAGTCGTCTGATTTGTGAGCAGCAGTGGATCTTGTGGATTGAGCAACAACAACTGAGTGAGACTGACTGAATAAGAGAATATCTCCACCCACAGCCGAGCGTCGCTCTGACATTCAGACTTTAGACTCCAGAAGAGGAGAAAGAGAGAGAGAGAATGTAATCACTTTCCATTTTATGATTTATACTTTGATGACTGGCTTTAATCAACGAAAAATCAATAAAATAGTTTGTATTAATTCAGTATGTGGAGAGAAAGAGGCTGACAGGAAGACAGAGAGACTCTAGAGAAAGATGAGTTACTACCTTGAAGTTTTGTTGAAGCATCATTGATTGTTGTTGTTGTTTGTTTGTCACCCAACAAGCTGACACTGCTGGTAGGTTATGTGTTTTAGTTAAACCTATAGAGAGGCCCTGTCCTTTGATTATAAATCAAATGTGTCAGCTAGGGAGTGTGTAGTCGCTGTTTTTAAGGACTGATTCTGGAGCAGCATCATGGAGCCTCCTCCAAAGCTGCCAGTGTTGAAAAGACATCTTATCTAAATAAGATATAAGATCCTCCAGATTTAAGCTAAGAGCACAAGTCATTTCAATTCAGTCAATTTGTTTATTCTTCTTATTTCACAGCAGGTCCATCAGCCTCCACCTCTACCTCCATCACTGGTTTCATCCAGGAAGCTGACAGTGCTGGTAAGTTTAGGCCTACATCAACAATAACTAAACAATTATTCACCTCTAGCAACACTCAGTGTATGAACATGTCAACTTACTGAAATGACTTATTTTATGTGTTAATCTTCCTCATAGGTCTACCTGTGGCTACTGAAGTGGAGAGCAGTACCATCGTGGTACCAGCACACCTGTCTCTCCAGTTTCTGCTGCTCCAGTGGATCCAGCTGACTGGACATCAGGACTTAACGACCAGTTACACGTTGATGTGGTGAGCGGTAAAACCAGCACAGGTTGACAGAGACATTTAGACTTTTCCAAAAAGACACTCAGACAGTAAAAGTCTTATTCTATCATTACATGTTTAGATCACTCATAAAGAAGCAGGTTGAGAAAATGATGCTGTCAGCTGTTTCCTAGTTTTTGTCTCTTAAACTCTTGTTTGGCTGTTATTAAAGATTTAAGCTTTGGTCATAATCACTTTATGAGTCTTTTTATTCAGCACTAAGTTCATCAGTGTCTACTGGCTCTTGAACTGCCATTAAGCTCAGTAGCTCTGGTGGTATCATGTGTTTCCTGTTTGACTTCAAACATAGTAGATATAATAATATAGAGTTATTGTTTTTCAGCAGAATCAGCTTTATTGCCAAGTAGGTTCAAGAAATTTGCTTTGGTGTGTTTGTGCTAAACAAACATGGCAGGTTTAGAAACATGAGAAAGATTCATCGGGTCTTATTTAAAAACAAGAGATGTTTCTGTGTCATATATAGTGACAACGCCCGACAGTCAGAGGGGCCTCCAACTAAATTTTCAATAGGGCCCCCGAAGGCCGAGGGCCGGCTCTGCTTCCTGTATTCTGTATTTACTATGATGAAGGGTTTGTTTAGTCTTTGCAGTCACTTAATTAAGAAGACTTTTTCAGTTTTCCATAAAATTCCAAAATACTTGTACAACAACGTTTATTAAAATGAATAAAATAAAAAGTAAAATAATGAAGTTCAGTATGGGAGAGAAAGAGGCTGACAGGAAGACAGAGAGACTCCAGAGAAAGATGAGTTACTACCTTGTAGTTCTGTTGAAGCATCATTGGTTGTTGATTTTGTGTTTTCAGTTGTTGTTGCTGGTTTAGTTGTTGTTGTTGTTGCTCGTTTAGTTGTTGTTGTTGTTGCTCGTTTAGTTGTTGTTGTTGTTGCTGGTTTAGATATCAGAGATATTGCGAGAGAAAGAAAACAAGAGTAAAGTTCATCACTGTGAAAAGTCATCAAATAAACAAATGTTTTGGTGGTTTTAATCATCTTGAACAGGGGTGTTTCCCAAAAGCATCGTTGCTGACTGCGGTAGCAACTTCCTTGGCTGGAACTTTGCAGTTGCAACGCAACTTTTTCCCTAAAACCCTAGTTGGAACTACGGAGGTAACTAAGTTGGTAACTTACACGGTACGAACCATCGTTAAGCGACGCAGGTGTTCCCTGAAACCATAGTTCAGACGAACGTTCGCACCAACTGTTGTTAAGTTGCATAGTTGGAACTACAGCTCCTGACCTGTGGTTAGAAGCTTAGTTCACGGTGACTACGTCACAGAGAGCAGAAAATGCAGTGTTAGGAGGTGGATGTGATGTGTTTTAAGCAGGAAATGTTAGATAATCCTGCTGTACAAACATGTTTAAGGTGATTTTAAAAAATAAATGTAGTTGTAAAAGTACTTTTAAATGTATTTGTGGGGTCATGGGTAGGGTTGCATTGATTCAGTAGGCTACTAAGTATCTCAGTGTAGACCATCTACAAACAGCAGGTGTTTTTCTCACAGATTACCCGTCTGCTCACAATAACTTAATTTAATATTAGTCACCCAGTACAAAGGTTAAAGGACAAAACGGAGAATGTAAAGACAAGACTTTTAATATTACCTACATGTATACGTTTCTGGGCCTCTGGGGAAGATGGGTGTTCTCTAGTCTTCATTACAAACATAAAAAGGGACAGCATAAAATCCATGAAAGTACTGTAATGAATAAATCCCTGAGAGTTTTCGTGGCCTTTATAACAAAGATAAATAGAGAACTCACGGGAGTCGTATCTGTCTCAATAGAGAACATGCGTAAGCTCAGACACTTAGCGCACTGAGCTGTTCTCAAAACCTAGATGTCAGATGCCAAGAGATTCATAATAGTGTTACAGTGTTGACACAAACATACTAAACCTATTTTACTAAATGTCTTGTAATCGCTAATAGTTCTTCATTTTTTCTTCTAAGTTCTAGCCGATATTTAGGCTAAAATAAAATGATTAGGTTATATATATTTATATTATTGATTTCATGAACGATGCATCGTACCAACATAGTTCAATGTTACGTTACGTAGTTGTTCGGGAAACGCACACCAGCTCAGCATATTCTCACCTGTTTTCTCACCTGAGGACTGAGGGCTGAAGGTGAACAGCTGCACTTTTCCAGAGTCACCATCTGTCACTTCACACTTCAAGTTAGACTTTGATTTGTAACTAAAATGAGAATCCAGGAAAGACACAGCGGCGTAGCAGACAGCCTGCCATGTCTTCATGTCTTTGTTATCTTTGTCCACATCTTTACCCTCATACAGCCACTTCACTGTGTGACTACAGAACTGTTCATATTTCAACACAGAGCAGGTTAACGTCACCTCATCAGCGTCCTTACGTTCAGTCACTGGTGAAGATGGAGATATTGTGAGAGAAAGACAACAAGAGTAAAGTTAACTTCATCACTGTGATCATAATTATTGTAATGTTTCAGTATATTGTTCTAACAAGACAGTTTGAGCTGAAAACATTATGATGGAAATACTCACTGATAATAACAGACAGAAGAACCTCAGAGTCTGGATCTCGTTTACCTCCAGATGTATACTGTTGACAGTAATAACGTCCAACATCCTCGACTGTGACCTTCTTTATAACCAGAGAACAGTTCTCTGTAACACTCAGTCTGTCTGATTTAGCTTTGGCCTTTTCAACAATCTGCCCAAGTTCAAACAGCTCTACTACTGCTGATCTGCTTCCTGAACCACTGAAGAGCCATCTAGTATTTTCACAGTTTTGCTGACCGTCTATCACATTTTCACAAGGCAAAGTGACGTCATCTCCAACTCTGACAGTGAAGGAGAGGGGAAGTTTTTCAGCTGCTGCTGTTGAGAAAATGATGAAAAATAAAGTGAAATGAGAAAATGTCTGTTATGTTCATAGTTAGTGACGATTATTTCTTTATCCTTAGTTTCCAAGAGTTCACTAAACTCACCACATTAGAAACAACAGATTTGGTTTTCTTAGTTAAATCAAATGTAGCTAATAAAGAATCTTTAATAATATTGATCAAGTTATTTTTTACAATGTGCCTTCCATTATATATGTGATATATGTATTCTTACCTGTAAACTGAAGCACCGCTGGAAGAAATAAAGAAATCCATTTGAACTCAACCATCATGATTCTCTGAGTCTCTCCTTCTTCTGTCTCTTGTTCTCGTGCTCAGAACTGTCTGAGTTTCTAAACTAGTGCTTTAGTAGAGAGACGCAGCAGCTACTTCCTGTGGTTAGGATGATGTCACTTCCTCATAGTGACTTTCAGTCTGTTTTAGATTTCAGTCTCTCTGAATTTCTTGTCGATGTCCAAACAGCCAAAAACTCTGTTTTCACTTTTATATTTTGAAATGTAGTTTTCTCTCATCCACAGTGACTGACAGAGACCCCAAATTCTTGATCAGCAACATGAGATGCAGCCATCAGAGTTCACACTTTGTTCATTCAGGTCTATTTGTGACAATGACGTGTTTCACCAAGCGAAAAGAAGAAGAAGAGGAAGCTGAAGGTGTGAAGATTGTTAGTTAAAATAAATGTTTGCAATGATGCAACTTGTTTTCTTCAGATAGTGTTTATTAGAAAACAGACCGGATCCATGGTGATGTTTGACAGCACACATGAACAGACAGGTGAAGAGTCAAACTCCTCTCCCACCAGAATCTGACTCCTGATGTCCATGGTGCAATATGGTGATACTGTAGCAGCTGCTGAAGAACACAGATAAGATGATATTTTACTGCTCTGAGATCTGCTGGTTCCTCATTTTATCTTTGCAGCTCTTTTTTTTTAAGATTAAGGAAACTCAGCAGAAGTTGAATCAGGAAGACATCGTTCATGCTGACTCTATTTCTCTCCCGCCCCCTCTCTTCCTTTCCTTCTGCTTCCAACTCCGTCATTAGATTGAGGGCGTTCATTCTTTCAGTTAAACCAATCAGAATTTGCCACAAATTCTGTGAGCCAATCATATTGTTGTTGTCAAACTTTCAAACTGTCTTTTCTCTCCTGGAGGACCCCGACCAGATAAAAGACTGCAGCATCACTCCAGCTCCAGGCCTCCCTCCCTCTCTCGCTCCAGCAGCTGGTGGATCAAGCAGTCTTCAGTGATCCCACTGAGCCCTTCACATCCATTCTGGTTCTGGCCTCTGTGGTCACAGCCCCTCCACCAGGTAGGCCATACATCCCTCTCACATTTCTTAAACTCTCCTGTTCCTTTTCCTTTTAATTCCTCTTTAAGCCTCTTTTTCATTTAAGTCTCTCCTGACTGAGCTGAATAGGAAGTGTTTTGGTGAGAATGTGGACATGAGACAAACAGGCGTTTATCAAATTCTGATGAAAACTACTTTAACCCCTGGATGTCCTGGTTTTGGTTGAGTTTGGTGATTTCCTGTTTTCTTTTGTTGAATCCTTCCTCGTGGGTCTTTGTCAGTTCACTTCCTGTCCTTGAGTTGATTTTTGTTTCCACCTGTGTCTCGTTTCCTCCACCTCTCTTGGGTATTTAAGTGTGTGTATTCCTTTGGTCTAGTGTTGGCTCGCCTGTGTTTTACAATAAGCACGCCATTTGTTTTCACTCTGGAATTTGGGAGTTTTACCTGGCTAGGTAACTGAAAAATGTTCACCAAGCGAAAAGAAGAAGAAGAGGAAGCTGAAGGTGTGAAGATGTTAGTTAAGATAAATGTTTGCAATGATGCAACTTGTTTTCTTCAGCTAGTGTTTATTAGAAAACAGACAGGATCCATGGTGATGTTTGACAGCACACATGAACAGACAGGTGAAGAGTCAAACTCCTCTCCCACCAGAATCTGACTCCTGATGTCCATGGTGCAATATGGTGATACTGTAGCAGCTGCTGAAGAACACAGATAAGATGATATTTTACTGCTCTGAGATCTGCTGGTTCCTCATTTTATCTTTGCAGCTCTTTTGTTCAGAGATCTGAAGAGGAAGTGTTTCTGTTTGAATGTGGTTAACAACAGCAGCAGAGCTCTGGAGGTTTGACCCTTTAATGATGACCAGATAAACATCAGAAACACAGGAGGTTTTCTTCAGGCCTTGTCCCTGTTACCATTTTCCTTCCAGCAGGTCGGCCTTGTCCTTATAATCCTTGTTTTTCCTGATGACGAGAATACTGTAAACTTTAGACAACCACTGCATCTCATCTGTTTGTTTTTTGTACCTCTCTCTCTCTGTGCATGCTGGGAGTCTGGTGTTGGTGAGTGTGGCTGAGAGTTTGTGAGTGAGACTTCCTTTTTTCCTCCTACTGTGTTTACTGTGTGTGTTTGGGTGTTTTTGGTCGACAGTAAGCTGTGTTTGTTGGAGGGGATGGCGTCCTCAGAGAAGCCGCCCCTGTCTCTAAAGCATGGGGTGAGGGTGGTGCTGCAGCCCAGCACCACAGTGGATCAGGTCCTGCTTGCAGTAGGAGAACAGGTGGGGAACAGAAACATCTCGTGTGCCTCACGCATGAATAAAGTGGTGGTCGTATTTATGAAGGAGAAGGGGTTTGTCACTCAGCTCATAGAAAGCGTCTTGGTTTTCTGTCTGCATCACTCGGGTCCCACCATTTATTTCTAATGAGATGTGGAGCAAGAAGGAAGGATCTCTGTGTTTACATGGTTATAAAGGTTTCTGTATGTCAAAGTGTGGATTTTAACCTGCAAGAAAGGATGTAACGGAAAGAAGCAAACGTGGAACGGTTTGTTTATACTAGCCTTGATGCAAACCAGGAGCAGCTACTTTAACATAGATCTACGCTGTTTGCTTCTTAACGATCATTTCAGTCGTTTTACCGATACTCAGCTACCAGTGTTGGGCAAGTTACTCAGAAATTGTAATAAGTTACTAGTTACTTTACCCCGACTAAGGAATTGAATCAGAATCATCAAGTCCTGCCTATAGGACTTAATCGAATCATGCGTGTTTTTGTGCTTTTCCTGCTTCAAAGGAAATCAGCATCTCCATAAAGCTCGTCAGCAGATGGAAGCATGAAGTGCTCTAAAGTCTCCTGGTAGACGCTGCATTGACTCTGGACTTGATAAAACACAGCGGACCAACACCAGCAGATCACATGGCACCCAAATGATCACTGACTGTGGAAACTTCACACTGGATTCTGTGCCTCTCCACTCATCCTCCAGACTCTGGGACCTGGATTTCCAAATGAAATGCAACTTTCATCTAAAAAGAGGACTTTTGGCCGCTGAGCAACAGTTGAGCATTAAATGAAACTAAATGCAGGTCTAGTCCATTTTATGCAGCATCACTATCACAATACCAACAGGCTAAACGTTTGCAGTAATGTTCACTCAAGTCAGTGTGATGCCTGTGATTGAAAACTGTCTGTGAGTTCTTTGTATTTTGGCTCATAGCTGCAGCCAGCCAGTCTGAGGCAGTCTGTGAGGTGTCTGTCAGTAAGGCGGCTCCTATACTTTGGTTTTATTATTTTCATTTACTGCTCTGGGTGGAACGCATCCTTGTATTTGATGGTTTGTGACATTTTTTCCAGGTTTGGAAAATGTGTTTGTCTCCTGCTGGTCCAAAAACCGAGCTTGGCCTTGAACGCATTCACTGCGCTTCTCATGTGGGACAGGGGTCGTTTTTCTCCCTGGATCTCAGTGTTGAGTGCATTCAGTTTTGCCGTTAAGTCCGTCAGAAATCCCAGGTCAAGTAGCCACGCATCATCTGACAATTCTTTGTGCTCCTCGTTCCTTGTAGACAGAAAAGTCTTTATCTCTGGCAGCAAGTCAACAAATCTCTGTAGCACTTTGCCACCAGACATCAGCGTGGAGAATCAGGTCTCCGTAAGCGGCATCGAGCTCATCCAGTAACGCCTTGAATAAACGCTGTTGGAGAGCTTTTGCTCGAATCGAGTTAATCAGTTTGACCACCAGGGTCATGACGTGAGAGAAGTCCACGACTTTCCCAACCAAGGCCTGCTGATGAATTACGCAGTGATAATTCACAAAGTCTGGAAAAGCAGGATCACTGCGGCACAGTGCTATAAAACCAGAGCGCATTGCCGGAGCCCCATCAGTAGGGATTGCCACCAGTTTCTGAATGGGAATACAATTTTCATCTACGTATTTTTTTGACCCCTTGTTCTGTCCTTCAAGTGCAGAAGAGTGAGAAAGTCCTCCTTCGTTGTAGAATCCTGGAAAAGCATTCTGACAAATACAACAAGCTGAGCTGTGTCCATTACAGCCAGGGATTCAACAAACTGCAGCGAGAAATATTCACAAAGTGACCGATCCACATCCTCCGACAGTGATTCGGCCCTTCTTGTCACTGTTGCGGGGCCAAGCGGGACGCTGCTGAGTGCTGTTTTGATGTCATCTTTGTGTCAGCGTAACAGCCATAGCCTCCTTGATTAACTCACCGTCTGTAAAAGGCTTCTTATGTCTTGCCAAAAAGTGACTAACACGAAATGATGCTTCAAATTAGCTTTATTGGCATGAATGTGTAAGAACAATATTGCCAAAGCATCATACATACAACATAAGAACAACCAACCCCATACATTTCATTAAAGTAATTAAAGCATAAAGTAATTAAAGCATAAAGTAATCAAAGCGTACAGTGTTAAAAAAAAAAAAAAATATTAAAAATTAAAATAAAAAAAATAAATAAAACAGTAAGCTGTGTGTGTTAAAAAATATATATATTAAAAATAAAATAAATAAATAAAACAGTAAGCGTGTGTGTTTAAAAAATATATATATTAAAAATAAAATAATAATAAAACAGTAAGTGTGTGTGTTAAAAAAAATTAAAATATATTAAAAATAAAATAAAGAGAAAAAATAGTAAGCGTGTGTGTTTGTGTGTTAAAAAATTTAAATATATTAAAAATAAAATAAATATAAAACAGTAAGCATGTGTGTTTAAAAAAAATATAATAAAACAGTAATGTGTGTGTGGTAAAAAAATAAAAATATATAAAATAAAATAAATAAACAGTAAGCGTGTGTGTTTAAAAAAAATATATTATCAAAATTCAAATAAATAAATAAAACAGTAAGCGTGTTGTGTTTAAAAAATAATTAAAAATAAAATAAATAATACAGTAAGTGTGTGTGTGTGTTCTTAAAAATAAAAATAATTAAAAATAAATAAAGAAAAAAACAGTAAGCGTGTGTGTGTTAAAAAATATAAAAATAAAATAAAGAAAGAAAACAGTAAGCGTGTGTGTGTGTTAAAAAATAAAAATAAATTAAAAATAAAATAAATAAACAAAACAGTAAGCGTGTGTGGTGTGATTTAAAAAATTAAAATATTAAAAATAAAATATAATAAAACAGTAAGCGTGTGTGTGTGTGTGTGTGTTAAAAAAATAAAATATATTAAAAATAAAATAATAAACAAAACAAATATATATATTATCCATCCATCCATCCATCGTCAACCGCTTATCCTACGTACAGGGTCGCGGGGGCTGGAGCCAATCCCAGCTGACATTGGGCGCAAGGCAGGGTACACCCTGGACAGGTCGCCAGTCCATCGCAGCAAAATATATATATATATATATAAAAATAAAATAAATAAATAAAACAGTAAGTGTGTGTGTGTGTGTGTTAAAAATAAAAATATATTATATATATATATATATATATATATATGATGCTTCTGTAGCAGCCTTATGTCGAACAGCAGGTTTAGTGAAGAGCGACTGCTGGGCTGTCAACTCCAACTTTAGCTCCGCCACTTTTTTAGCACGGATGGCGCTCTTCGGTGGATAGCTGTCCCTAAAGGTCGGGTGGTTAGCATTGTGGTGCCGTTCCAGATCTCCTCTTTTAGTCAGTGCTTGTGTTTGCCGATAACATACATATACACTTGTCTTTAACTAAGGTAAAAATGTATTCTTCTTCCATTCTGGATGAAAATAGTAGGTTTGCGGCTTCTTTCGCGGAGCCTCAGCCATGTTAGCTGGCTGTAACCTAGCTAACGTAGCCCTTGCGTGCATCTGCGTGTGAAATCTGAAACCGGTGAGGATGACTTCTCTTAACTCATTGGTCAATTCAGTTGTACTTTTATTTTATTGGTCACTTTCATGCTCCTGTGAAGATACTACAGCTGGCTCAAGAGAGAGGGGCCCCTTACAAAAGCGAACTTTAATCGGGCATTTAGATGATTATGTAATTGTTTTAATATTATTTTCACGATCTTCAAGTCAGTTGTTTTGAAAAACAAAAACAAATGGTGTGTCTCTGATGGAAAAGTGACCACAGACCCAACAGACAAGAGAAAGCATAATGGATTAGTAATTCTAGATCATCTTTGTATTACTGGTAAATGGAAAAGTCTCAAAGATCGACATGTCGATCGCGACGGGTTGGTGACCCCTGCTTTATTCAATTTTTTGAGATACGGATTTTTGATTTCTATGAGCTGTAATCTGTAATCATCAGGATTAAAACAACAAAAGACCTGAAACATTTCACTTTGTCTAATGAATCTAGAAAGTTTCACTTTTGACTTTTTTGGATGCTCCTGTAGATGCACCAAACACTTTCTTTAATTTAGAGAAGTAAGCTGTTTTGAAAAACAAAAACAAATGGTTGTCTCCGCCTCCCTGATGGAAAGATGACCACAGACCCAACAGATGAGGAAGCATAATGGATTACTAACTCTAGATCATCTTTGTATGAACTGGTAAATGTACTTATTACACTCCACTACTGGAAGTATTTCAAGTCATGTGCAAAAATCAGTCTGTTCAGTAGATGTTGAGATTTCTTTGAATTAAAAACAAAAGAAACAGAAACACAGACTGACCTCACGATGGCGCTCTGGAGTCAACAGCCAGCAGAGAGCTCTCTCTGTCTCTCACAGTATAGCTTTGTCCCTAACTCTTAACCATCACAACTAAATGACCCAAACCTTCATTGAAATTAAACTATTTAATCTTCACCCTAAAACACTCTTTTAAAGGTCTGTCCCAAAGTGAGGACCAGACAAATGTCCTCACTCCCAAGGTCTCAAACTGTAATTGGTTCTGACAATTATAATTACAGACACACAGAACGGGAGAAAGTCATAAATTTTCAATAATCTTCAGGCTGTTCTTGTGTTCAGCATGTTTGGAGATTTAAAATGTGTCTGTGGACGAACTGAACCTGGAAACTGTGGTCATGTTTATCCTCACACATATAAAACCATGAAACATTAAATACAAACATTGTAATGGTAAAAAAAATCCATCCTCTGTCCTTTCCTAAACCTTTTCCTTGACTTTGATGGAAAACGTCATGAGGTCAAGGAAAGATGTGAAGGAATTCATAAAAGACAACCGCGGTGCTCAGAGAACCAGGCTGCACTTACACCAGCTTCTTTTTAACCAACTTTTTTATAACACGCGGAAGATGAGTACAGTGACAAACTCAATGCTGCTCACTTCAAAAGGTTTCCTGTCCAACACAGAATCACACCTCCTAAGAAAGGATGTTTCATTTGGTACATTTAACCATCAGTTAGGCTGCTCATAGGAAGTAACAACAACATAGATACTGCTGAAAAAACAAAAAGGATTAAAATGCTGACACAATCTAATAACAAAATCAATATACAAGTAGAGAAAGTTGAGTGAATTATACTCAAACATAAATATAGAGTTTCCTGGGATGGTGTCTTTTGATATTTTTATACATTTGTTAAATAGATGCTCTGTTGTTTCTACAGGTGCATCTCAGTTTTTAAATTCATAATTATAATTAAAGTTAATATTAATATATAAAAATTGACCTGAGAATCAATTCAAAACACCTGCAAATGTTTCCTGATCCTTAATCTCTCAGTCTGGTTCAGTTCAAATAAACCTTTCTAAGATATTGTAATTTTTTTAGATGCTCCTGCACATTTATGGGTGTCTATCGTGGTGAAACGAATGGTGAGTCGCTCTAAAGGCTGCTGTTGCAAGGAATTGTGGGAAAGCATTATCTCCTTTCCTTTCATAAAGAACTGTCCAGTAGCCTTTGCTAAAGGAGCTAAGAAGGAAGCCTTTAACAGCCTTTACTTACCATTTAGCATTGTCACAAAAGTTCACACTTTATTTGTGTCAATGACCGTTTCACCACATGAAGGAGAAGAAGTTGTTGAAGGTGTGAAGAGCTCTGGAGGTGTTAACCTCTACGAAATATAGATGTTAAAATGACTGCATTTCAAACAATAACAGCTGATACAGAAATATCATAAAACTAATACATGTTTAACTACAACACAGCACTAGCACATTAAAGTGCCTGACAGCAAGTTCATCAAGCTAAATGTCCCATATATTATCATAAATAATTCAAATAATAAACATTTATCAGTTCTCAGTGTAAATTACCTGTAGATATGAGCTGTAACTACACTGTGGTCTCTTATTTGTTTGGTTTGTTGACGGTGGCGTAGAGGTCGCTGGGATCAGCTGAGCTCCAGCAGAAGAGATGGAAGCTTTCACGCTGCTGTAGTCACTGTGTTGTGTCAGGTAGTCTCTGGTTACCAGGTAAATAAATCACAGAGAATATTTCAGGTGTGTGTTAAAAAA
>NW_024041150.1:54427544-54553708 GCF_014851395.1 Micropterus salmoides
TGAAGGTGTGAAGATTGTTAGTTAGATAAATGTTTGCAATGATGCAACTTGTTTTCTTCGCTAGTGTTTATTAGAAAAACAGACAGGATCCATGGTGATGTTTGACAGCACACATGAACAGACAGGTGAAGAGTCAAACTCCTCTCCCACCAGAATCTGACTCCTGATGTCCATGGTGCAATATGGTGATACTGTAGCAGCTGCTGAAGAACACAGATAAGATGATTTTACTGCTCTGAGACTGCTGGTTCCTCATTTTATCTTTGCAGCTCTTTTTGTTCAGAGATCTGAGAGGAAGTGTTTCTGTTTGAATGTGGTTAACACAGCAGCAGAGCTCTGGAGGTTTGACCCTTTAATGATGACCAGATAAACATCAGAACACAGGAGGTTTTCTTCAGGCCTTGTCCCTGTTACCATTTTCCTTCCAGCAGGTCGGCCTTGTCCTTATAATCCTTGTTTTTCCTGATGACGAGAATACTGTAAACTTTAGACAACCACTGCATCTCATCTGTTTGTTTTTTGTACCTCTCTCTCTCTCTGTGCATGCTGGGAGTCGGTGTTGGGAGTGTGGCTGAGAGTTTGTGAGTGAGACTTCCTTTTTTCCTCCTACTGTGTTTACTGTGTGTGTTTGGGTGTTTTTGGTCGACAGTAAGCTGTGTTGTTGGAGGGGATGGCGTCCTCAGAGAACCGCCCCTGTCTCTAAAGCATGGGGTGAGGGTGGTGCTGCAGCCCAGCACCACAGTGGATCAGGTCCTGCTTGCAGTAGGAGAACAGGTGGGGAACAGAAACATCTCGTGTGCCTCACGCATGAATAAAGTGGTGGTCGTATTTATGAAGGAAGGGGTTTGTCACTCAGCATAGAAAGCGTCTTGGTTTTCTGTCTGCATCACTCGGGTCCCACCATTTATTTCTAATGAGATGGAGCAAGAAGGAAGGATCTCTGTGTTTACATGGTTATAAAGGTTTCTGTATGTCAAAGTGTGGATTTTAACCTGCAAGAAAGGATGTAACGGAAAGAAGCAAACGTGGAACGGTTTGTTTATACTAGCCTTGATGCAAACCAGGAGCAGCTACTTTAACATAGATCTACCGCTGTTTGCTTCTTAACGATCATTTCAGTCGTTTTACCGATACTCAGCTACCAGTGTTGGGCAAGTTACTCAGAAATTGTAATAAGTTACTAGTTACTTTACCCCGACTAAGGAATTGAATCAATCATCAAGTCCTGCCTATAGGACTTAATCGAATCATGCGTGTTTTTGTGCTTTTGCTTCAAAGGAAATCAGCATCTCCATAAAGCTCGTCAGCAGATGGAAGCATGAAGTGCTCTAAAGTCTCCTGGTAGACGCTGCATTGACTCTGGACTTGATAAAACACAGCGGACCAACACCAGCAGATCACATGGCACCCAAATGATCACTGACTGTGGAAACTTCACACTGGATTCTGTGCCTCTCCACTCATCCTCCAGACTCTGGGACCTGGATTTCCAAATGAAATGCAACTTTCATCTAAAAAGAGGACTTTTGGCCGCTGAGCAACAGTTGAGCATTAAATGAAACTAAATGCAGGTCTAGTCCATTTTATGCAGCATCACTATCAAAATACCAACAGGCTAAACGTTTGCAGTAATGTTCACTCAAGTCAGTGTGATGCCTGTGATTGAAAACTGTCTGTGAGTTCTTTGTATTTGGCTCATAGCTGCAGCCAGCCAGTCTGAGGCAGTCTGTGAGTGTCTGTCAGTAAGGCGGCTCCTATACTTTGGTTTTATTATTTTCATTTACTCTGGGTGGAACGCATCCTTGTATTTGATGGTTTGTGACATTTTTTCCAGGTTTGGAAAATGTGTTTGTCTCCTGCTGGTCCAAAAACCGAGCTTGGCCTTGAACGCATTCACTGCGCTTCTCATGGGGACAGGGGTCGTTTTTCTCCCTGGATCTCAGTGTTGAGTGCATTCAGTTTTGCCGTTAAGTCCGTCAGAAATCCCAGGTCAAGTAGCCACGCATCATCTGACAATTCTTTGTGCTCCTCGTTCCTTGTAGACAGAAAAGTCTTTATCTCTGGCAGCAAGTCAACAAATCTCTGTAGCACTTTGCCACCAGACATCAGCGTGGAGAATCAGGTCTCCGTAAGCGGCATCGAGCTCATCCAGTAACGCCTTGAATAAACGCTGTTGGAGAGCTTTTGCTCGAATCGAGTTAATCAGTTTGACCACCAGGGTCATGACGTGAGAGAAGTCCGACTTTCCCAACCAAGGCCTGCTGATGAATTACGCAGTGATAATTCACAAAGTCTGGAAAAGCAGGATCACTGCGGCACAGTGCTATAAAACCAGAGCGCATTGCCGGAGCCCCATCAGTAGGGATTGCCACCAGTTTATGAATGGGAATACAATTTTCATCTACGTATTTTTTTTGACCCCTTGTTCTGTCCTTCAAGTGCAGAAGAGTGAGAAAGTCCTCCTTCGTTGTAGAATCCTGGAAAAGCATTCTGACAAATACAACAAGCTGAGCTGTGTCCATTACAGCCAGGGATTCAACAAACTGCAGCGAGAAATATTCACAAAGTGACCGATCCACATCCTCCGACAGTGATTCGGCCCTTCTTGTCACTGTTGCGGGGCCAAGCGGGACGCTGCTGAGTGCTGTTTTGATGTCATCTTTGTGTCAGCGGTAACAGCCATAGTCTCCTTGATTAACTCACCGTCTGTAAAAGGCTTCTTATGTCTTGCCAAAAAGTGACTAACACGAAATGATGCTTCAAATTAGCTTTATTGGCATGAATGTGTAAGAACAATATTGCCAAAGCATCATACATACAACATAAGAACAACCAACCCCATACATTTCATTAAAGTAATTAAAGCATAAAGTAATTAAAGCATAAAGTAATCAAAGCGTACATGTGTTAAAAAAAAAAGAAAAAATATTAAAAATTAAAATAAAAAAAATAAATAAAACAGTAAGCGTGTGTGTGTTAAAAAATATATATATTAAAAATAAAATAAATAAATAAAACAGTAAGCGTGTGTGTTTAAAAAATATATATATATTAAAAATAAAATAATAATAAAACAGTAAGTGTGTGTGTAAAAAAATTAAAATATATTAAAAATAAAATAAAGAGAAAAAATAGTAAGCGTGTGTTTGTGTGTTAAAAAATTTAAAATATATTAAAAATAAAATAAATAAATAAAACAGTAAGCATGTGTGTTTAAAAAAAAAATAATAAAACAGTAAGTGTGTGTGTGGTAAAAAAATAAAAATATATAAAAATAAAATAAATAAAACAGTAAGCGTGTGTGTTTAAAAAAAAATATATATCAAAAATTCAAATAAATAAATAAAACAGTAAGCGTGTGTGTGTTTAAAAATAATTAAAAATAAAATAAATAAATAATACAGTAAGTGTGTGTGTGTGTTCTTAAAAATAAAAATAATTAAAATAAAATAAAGAAAGAAAACAGTAAGCGTGTGTGTGTTAAAAAAATATATAAAATAAATAAAGAAAGAAAACAGTAAGCGTGTGTGTGTGTGTTAAAAAAATAAAAATAAATTAAAAATAAAATAAATAAACAAAACAGTAAGCGTGTGTGTGTGTGTGATTTAAAAAAATTAAATATATTAAAAATAAAATAATAATAAAACAGTAAGCGTGTGTGTGTGTGTGTGTTAAAAAAATAAAAATATATTAAAAATAAATAAATAAACAAAACAAAATATATATATTATCCATCCATCCATCCATCGTCAACCGCTTATCCTACGTACAGGGTCGCGGGGGGCTGGAGCCAATCCCAGCTGACATTGGGCGCAAGGCAGGGTACACCCTGGACAGGTCGCCAGTCCATCGCAGCAAAATATATATATATATATATATAAAAAATAAAATAAATAAATAAAACAGTAAGTGTGTGTGTGTGTGTGTTAAAAAATAAAAATATTATATATATATATATATATATATATATGATATGCTTCTGTAGCAGCCTTATGTCGAACAGCAGGTTTAGTGAAGAGCGACTGCTGGGCTGTCAACTCCAACTTTAGCTCCGCCACTTTTTTAGCACGGATGGCGCTCTTCGGTGGATAGCTGTCCCTAAAGGTCGGGTGGTTAGCATTGTGGTGCCGTTCCAGATCTCCTCTTTTAGTCAGTGCTTGTGTTTGCCGGCATAACATACATATACACTTGTCTTTAACTAAGGTAAAAATGTATTCTTCTTCCCATTCTGGATGAAAATAGTAGGTTTGCGGCTTCTTTCGCGGAGCCTCAGCCATGTTAGCTGGCTGTAACCTAGCTAACGTAGCCCTTGCGTGCATCTGCGTGTGAAATCTGAAACCGGTGAGGATGACTTCTCTTAACTCATTGGTCAATTCAGTTGTACTTTTATTTTATTGGTCACTTTCATGCTCCTGTGAAGATACTACAGCTGGCTCAAGAGAGAGGGGCCCCTTACAAAAGCGAACTTTAATCGGGCATTTAGATGATTATGTAATTGTTTTAATATTATTTTCACGATCTTCAAGTCAGTTGTTTTGAAAAACAAAAACAAATGGTGTGTCTCTGATGGAAAAGTGACCACAGACCCAACAGACAAGAGAAAGCATAATGGATTAGTAATTCTAGATCATCTTTGTATGTACTGGTAAATGGAAAAGTCTCAAAGATCGACATGTCGATCGCGACGGGTTGGTGACCCCTGCTTTATTCAATTTTTTGAGATACGGATTTTTGATTTCTATGAGCTGTAATCTGTAATCATCAGGATTAAACAACAAAAGACCTGAAACATTTCACTTTGTCTAATGAATCTAGAAAGTTTCACTTTTTGACTTTTTTGGATGCTCCTGTAGATGCACCAAACACTTTCTTTAATTTAGAGAAGTAAGCTGTTTTGAAAAACAAAAACAAATGGTTGTCTCCGCCTCCCTGATGGAAAGATGACCACAGACCCAACAGAGATGAGGAAGCATAATGGATTACTAACTCTAGATCATCTTTGTATGAACTGGTAAATGTACTTAGTTACACTCCACTACTGGAAGTATTTCAAGTCATGTGCAAAAATATCAGTCTGTTCAGTAGATGTTGAGATTTCTTTGAATTAAAAACAAAAGAAACAGAAACACAGACTGACCTCACGATGGCGCTCTGGAGTCAACAGCCAGCAGAGAGCTCTCTCTGTCTCTCACAGTATAGCTTTGTCCCTAACTCTTAACCATCACAACTAAATGACCCAAACCTTCATTGAAATTAAACTATTTAATCTTCACCCTAAAACACTCTTTTAAAGGTCTGTCCCAAAGTGAGGACCAGACAAAATGTCCTCACTCCCAAGGTCTCAAACTGTAATTGGTTCTGAAATTATAATTACAGACACACAGAACGGGAGAAAGTCAATAATATTTCAATAATCTTCAGGCTGTTCTTTGTTCAGCATGTTTGGAGATTTAAAATGTGTCTGTGGACGAACTGAACCTGGAAACTGTGGTCATGTTTATCCTCACAACATAACATAAAACCATGAAACATTAAATACAAACATTGTAATGGTAAAAAAATCCATCCTCTGTCCTTTCCTAAACACTTTTCCTTGACTTTGATGGAAAACGTCATGAGGTCAAGGAAAGATGTGAAGGAGAATTCATAAAAGACAACCGCGGTGCTCAGAGAACCAGGCTGCACTTACACCAGCTTCTTTTTAACCAACTTTATTTATAACACGCGGAAGATGAGTACAGTGACAAACTCAATGCTGCTCACTTCAAAAGGTTTCCTGTCCAACACAGAATCACACCTCCTAAGAAAGGATGTTTCATTTGGTACATTTAACCATCAGTTAGGCTGCTCATAGGAAGTAACAACAACATAGATACTGCTGAAAAAACAAAAAGGATTAAAATGCTGACACAATATAATAACAAAATCAATATACAAGTAGAGAAAGTTGAGTGAATTATACTCAAACATAAATATAGAGTTTCCTGGGATGGGTGCTTTTGATATTTTATACATTTGTTAAATAGATGCTCTGTTGTTTCTACAGGTGCATCTCAGTTTTTTAAATTCATAATTATAATTAAAGTTATAAATATAATATATAAAAATTGACCTGAGAATCAATTCAAAACACCTGCAAATGTTTCCTGATCCTTTAATCTCTCAGTCTGGTTCAGTTCAAATAAACCTTTCTAAGATATTGTAATTTTTTAGATGCTCCTGCACATTTATGGGTGTCTATCGTGGTGAAACGAATGGTGAGTCGCTCTAAAGGCTGCTGTTGCAAGGAATTGTGGGAAAGCATTATCTCCTTTCCTTTCATAAAGAACTGTCCAGTGTAGCCTTTGCTAAAGGAGCTAAGAAAGGAAGCATTTAACAGCCTTTACTTACCATTTAGCATTGTCACAAAAAGTTCACACTTTATTTGTGTCAATGACCCGTTTCACCACATGAAAGGAAGAAGAAGTTGTTGAAGGTGTGAAGAGCTCTGGAGGTGTTAAACCTCTACAGAAATATAGATGTTAAAATGACTGCATTCAAACAATAACAGCTGATACAGAAATATCAGTAAAAACTAATACATGTTTAACTACAACACAGCACTAGCACATTAAAGTGCCTGACAGCAAGTTCATCAAGCTAAATGTCCCATATATTATCATAAAATAATTCAAATAATAAAACATTTATCAGTTCTCAGTGTAAATTACCTGTAATGATATGAGCTGTAACTACACTGTGGTCTCTTATTTGTTTGGTTAGTTGACGGTGGCGTAGAGGTCGCTGGGATCAGCTGAGGCTCCAGCAGAAGAAGAGGAAGCTTTCACGCTGCTGTAGGTCACTGTGTTGTTGTCAGGTAGTCTCTGGTTACCAGGTAAATAAATCACAGAGAAATATTTCAGGTGTGTGTTAAAAAAATAATAATATATTAAAAATAAAATAAAATAATAAAACAGTAAGCGTGTGTGTATGTTAAAAATTAAATATATAAAAAATAAAATAAATAAATAAAACAGTAAGTGTGTGTGTGTTTAAAAAAATAATAAAAAATTAAATAAATAAAACAGTAAGTGTGTATGTTAAAAATATATATATATATAAAAATTTTATTAAAATAAATAAATAAATAAAATGGTAAGTGTGTGTGTGTGTGTGTGTGTGTGTTAAAAAACAAATATATTAAAAATAAAATAAATAAATAAAACAGTAAGTGTGTATGTGTGTGTGTGTGTGTGTGTGTGTGTGTGTGTGTGTGTGTTTAAAAAACTAAAAATATATTAAAAATAAAATAAATACAAAAACAGTAAGCATGTGTGTGTTTAAAAAAAAGTATTAAAAATTAAAATACAATAAATAAATAAAATGGTAAGCGTGTGTGTGTGTATGTTAAAAGAAAATATATTAAAAATAAAACAAATAAATAAAACAGTAAGCGTGTGTGTGTGTTTAAAAAAATAATTAAAAATTAAATAAATAAATAAAACAGTAAGTGTGTGTGTGTGTCAAAAAAAATTAATAAATAAAATAAATAAAACGGTAAGCGTGTGTGTTAAAAAATATATATATAAAAAAAATTTAATTAAAATAAAATAAATAAATAAAATGGTAAGCGTGTGTGTGTGTGTGTGTGTGTGTGTGTGTGTGTTAAAAAACTAAAAATATATTAAAAATAAATAAATAAATACAACGGTAAGCATGTGTGTGTGTTAAAAAATATATATTAATAATAAAATAAAATAGTACGCGTGTGTGTGTGTGTATGTGTGTGTTTAAAAAAATAAAAATATTAAAAATAAAATAGATAAATAAAACAGTAAGCGTGTGTGTGTGTTAAAAATTAAAATATATTAAAATAAAATAAATAAATAAATAAAATAGTAAGCGTGTGTGTGTATGTGTGCGTGTGTGTGTTTAAAAAACAAAAAATATATAAAAATAAAATAATAAATAAAACAGTAAGCGTGTGTGTGTTTAAACAAAAATACATATAGATATTAAAAACTGAAATAAAATAAATAAATAAAACAGTAAGTGTGTGTATGTGTGTGTGTGTGTGTTTAAAAAACTAAAAATATATTAAAAATAAAATAAATACAAAAACAGTAAGCGTGTGTGTGTGTTTAAAAAAATATGTCTATTAAAAATTAAATAAAATAAAGAAAGAAAATGTTAAGCGTGTGTGTGTTAAAAAAATAAAAATATATTAAAAATAAAATAAATAAATAAATAGTAAGCGTGTGTGTTTGTGTGTGTGTTAAAAAATTTTTTTAAATAAAACGGTAAGCGTGTGTGTTAAAAATATATATATATATAAAAAATTTATTAAAATAAAATAAATAAATAAAACGGTAAGTGTGTGTGTGTGTGTGTGTGTGTGTGTGTGTGTGTTAAAAAAATTAAAAATAAAATAAATAAATGAAACAGTAACATCTGTGTGTTTTTCATCTCCCATCACACCAGTTCTGCAACCTCAGTACCAGACAAGCACTTTAAGAGGAAGAACAGGGAAACAACAATGAAAGAAGAGGAATAGGAAAAGAAACACATGGCATTAAAATGGCGTATGTCTAAATTGTATGGTTGAAGAAACAGCCGGTCTACTTTCAACACGGGGCATCATTCTTCCAATGACCGTTGGCACGACAATATCGGCAGGTGTCAGTTTTAAATGATGCACTACGCCCTCCATTACAGATAAAACCCTGGGCTACCTGAGCAGAAGACTCCCCCTATACCCATGCTAACTTCAACAATGACTATCTAGCCAACTCCCCCTAGTCTTCGTGCAGCTAATTGTGGAGGGTACTTATGCACTCGAAACCAGTGGGGTGAAAAAGGGCAACCAGAAAGCCAGTGACCCCGTCACAGCCGCGGAGGTGCTCCCGAGCAAAGCTCTACCCACGTTCACCGCCACCTAAACCACCACACCACGAAGGGAAATCGCTGTTAAGCCTAACAGGGGAAAGTTCTCCTGCTCACACTAGAAAACCCAGCTAAGGTCCAACAAAACAAATTCAGCCAGCAGAGCTAAACCACTGACAAAAGGACCATGAACCTCTCTCCTACGGAGCTTTAACTGACCTAACCAAACCTGACATTTACCTCACAGACTGGTAAACAAATACCAAAATAGCTGGATGCTACACAAAACAAGCCGATCAACACCAAATAACAACAAGTTCCAGACGAGCCCCCACTTGTCACAAGCCAGCTCTTAGCCCGTGACAAAAAGGAGGTGAGACACAACAGGTTTGCACGCAAATGGTAGGATTTATAATAAAAGTAAAAGAAGGGTCAAATGATCACCAAAAATATGTTGTGTGGAAAAGTATGAATATCAGTTGTGTCAGCAGTGAATGGATGAGTGTGTGTGTGTGTGTGTGTGTGTGTGTGTGTGTGTGTGTGTGTGTGTGTGGTCAGGATAAACCAAAAAGACACAAAACAAACCCAGTCAGACGCTGACTTAGGAGGAGAGAGAACAAAAGACTGATCAGTCCTGGCTAAATAAGCTCTGAAGAGAGCTGCACAGGTGATTGCCCAATCAGCCTCCCTGCCTGCAGCCTCCTGCAGGAGAAGGAAGCAGGAAGGGGGAGGGGTCGTAACATCTCTCACCCACAGTGACTGACGGAGACCCCAAATTATTGATCAGCAGTATGAGATGCAGCCAACAGTAAAGATGTCAGAGGTCAGAGGTCACAGCAGCCTGACAAAGATCCACCATCTACAAACACATACGACAAAGTCACTGATCACGAGACAAAGGAATATGTTTCTGCACTGAGCCAAACTAACACTGAAACAAACAAATATATTAAGGCTCAAGTTCACAGTTTGTTCAGTCCGGTGTATTTGTGACAATGACGAGTTTCATCTCCTTAAAAGAAGAAGAAGAGGAAGTTGACGTGTGAAGATTGTTGGTTAAGATAAATGTTGTTTTCTTCAGAACGTGTCACCCAGTGCAGCAGTGAAGGTCACTGACTGGTTTTAATAGTACTTTTCGTGGGATTTGTTGACAGTCCTACTGGCTTGCTGCTAACTGATGGCTTCAGTAAACAAACACAGATGATTTCACAGTGTGAGATGCAGAGAACTTAAAGTTTGACTTGTTGCAGTTGATGAAACTTCCCTCGATCTAAAACAACTCAGTGTTCAGGAGCATTATATTATGTCCCAGTCAGGACCTGCACAATAACATTAATCAGCCCCTACTGGCCTGAAGGGGAAAATATCCAGATTCAATACTAACCTGACCAAAACACACACATCTGTTTTTTCATACAAGACATTTTGACACAGCACAGCAGGAAAACAGATTTAAATTGAACAATTAATGATGGCTGGATTCCATTTAGCTGCTTCAGTTTCAGAGTCCTGACAATTAAACACGTCTGCTGTGAAAAAGATCTAAAGGCTCCAACAGTCGTCATGCAGAGCTGCTTCTGAACCGGTCTAACAACCAGACGTGTTTTAAAGCAGATAAAAACACTTAAGTTTTAGTTTCATCTAGTGGGTAACTAAAACTCAGATTGTCCCATTTCCCGAGTTGTGAAGTCATTCTTCTGAGTTTTTCTGTGTTCATGTGCTCTTAAGTCTGAATGTGGAATCAACATGTCATTTACACTGGGGACATGTGTCCCCACCACATTTTGAAATGGCTGATTTTGTCCACATCACTTTTTGAGAGCATTTGTTAATAATGTTCTGAAAAATAGCTTGCACCAAGAAATGTGAACTAACAAATAAAAATGCTTTGAGAAACGTTTATTTGCAATTTAAATATAGAAAAAACAAACGTGCATTGTCCAAAAATTGCAGCTAAATACTGCATCATATTCTGTTATTTATTTATACATTTACACCTTTAATTTCTTTTATACTATTACAGCAGTGGTTTTAACTTTTATTACAGTTTTATGCACAGCTCCTCTTCAGTTTATCTTTGATTTAATTAATTTAAATGGTCGGGGGGGCAGACGCCATCACTATGAAGTTTTGGTAAAAGCTGAAATGGAAGCGCAGAGAAGTGTGTAACACTCTGTCTCCTTAAGGGGGCGTTCAAGTTGGAATTTACGACTGGAAACTGTGAAAATCCAACATCATGTGTCAAATGCAGCATTATTACCTGCTGTTCTGACTCTGCCTGCCTGGATCAAGTAAAACTGAACTTGGTCTTTATATTTCCTGTCTCTGACTCGTAGGAACGGCTTCACCACTGCCAGTTTCCTCTGAAACATGACAGTTAGAATAAACTATATTTAGATTCACACTGAGCCTCAAGTTCACACTTTGTTTTTGTGACAATGACCCGTTTCACCACATGAAAGGAAGACGAAGTTGTTGAAGGTGCAAAGAGCTCTGGAGGTGTTAAACCTCTACAGAAATATAGATGTTAAAATGACTGCATATCAAACAATAACAGCAGATACAGAAATAACAGTAAAAACTAATACATGTTTAACTACAACACAGCACTAGCACATTAAAGTGCCTGACAGCAAGTTCATCAAGCTAAATGTCCCATATATTATCATAAAATAATTCAAATAATAAAACATTTATCAGTTCTCAGTGTAAATTACCTGTAATGATATGAGCTGTAACTACACTGTGGTCTCTTATTTGTTTGGTTAGTTGACGGTGGCGTAGAGGTCGCTGGGATCAGCTGAGGCTCCAGCAGAAGAAGAGGAAGCTTTCATGCTGCTGTAGGTCACTGCATCATCTTCATCATCACCATCTTTACCCAGAACCTGGAAAAGAGACAAACAGCACAACACAGAAATTAAAAACATTTAATGAGAGAAGTGTTTTCATTCACTGCCATCATCACTAGAACCAATCAGACAGCTTACCCGGCCTTTACTGTTGGTCTTCCTGGTGTAGCTGATGGAGGCGTAGGAAACACCATCTTCAGGATCAGCCTACACAGAGAAGACAACATAATGGCTGCTCAGTAACATGTGGACTTGATTGTGTTCTGGTCTGTTCTGGTGTCGTCCAGCTGCATCATCAGACTCCCCACTTCTTCTCTTGCAGAAAGAACTTAGATTCAAGAGTCACTGTGTGTCTCATAGAGCTACATTTTGAACAACAAATCTAAAAACAGTGAGTGTAACTTTGTCCTGGGTGTAGTGTGAGATCTCACCGTGTCCTGACTGCTTTCTGGACTCACTGCAGGGTTTAAGCTCCGTCCCTGAAAACAACAAACAAACAGAGTCTACTTCCATGTGGTCAAACACTGGCTCTGTGAAGGCTGTTTAGATTTGGATGACTCTGTCAGAGAGCAGCTGATTCAGCTCTGTCATAACTGTAGAAACATTTGATTACTCAGCCGTAAAACTCACAGTGTTTTCATCCATCTGGGGTTTTTTTCCTGAAGAGACAAAAGAGAGTCGACTTTAGCTTCAAGAACAAAAATCCAGGTTCATCAAAACTTCTTGTTTATAATATCTGTGGTTGCTCTCACCTTTAGTTTTCTTCCATCTGATGAGAGCAACAACAATAACAACAGTTATTAAGAGAGCTGCAACTGCAACAAACCACCACCAACCTGAAAAGACAATAAAACAGGACATCTTATTGGTGATTTTGTTATTTTGTGTTGTGTGAACACATCTGACTGAATAAGAGAATATCTCCACCCACAGCCGAGTGTCATTCTGACATTCAGACTTTAGACTCAGGAGAGAGAGAGAGAGAGAGAGAGAGAGAGAGAGAGAGAGAGAGAGAGAGAGATCTTATTCTTTAAACTTATTGAGTGTGTTGTTGGAGGGAAAACATATGACATCATAAAACCAATGCATTCTAACTGTCTTCAATATATGTATAAAACCCAAAGCACCAACACGTTCTCATCTCAGTGCGTCATTACCAACGCTGTGAGACAACGTGACAAAGCTTAATTATTTGACGTTGGCGGCTAACCCTACAGCTGTGCACATTGCGGTCGACGTGCACAGCTGTAGGTGGCAGCGCTTCAGCGTCCACTGTGTTGACTTTTGCCGGCCGAGCAGGCTAACTTCCTTTTTAGCCCTCCGCTAACGTGAATGGCTGGTTTGCCCGCTTGTAAAGTTTACTCCAAAGCACGGGGCATTCCTGTCGGAGGTATTGCGAGGCTACCCAGCTGACCAATCACAGTTCCTACGGTCTCTCCCAAATAACTATGCTTTGTCACTTTTTCTGAAAGCGTCGGTATTGGACACCCTGAGATGAGAACGGGCTCAAATAATCTAGAAAAATCTGCAGCACCCGGCCTCACACTGCATGACACACAGATTAAATGCCTTCTATTTGCAGATGACTACAGTAAGTCCTAAGACTCCAGCAGCTGCATGAATTCTGTCTCACCTGGGCCCTGACAGTAAACCTAAAAAAAAGATCATGGTCTTCCAAAAACGATGCAGACATCAAGAAAACAAGCACAAATTATATTTAGACACAACATCTATAAAATTACACATATCTGGGCTCATGAGCACAACAGGAAACTTAAACATGGCTGTGAAAGATCTGTGGGACAAAGCAAGGAGAGCTTTCTATGCCATCTGAAGAAATATAAAACATGATATACCAATAAAGATCTGGCTAAAGATTTTCAAATCGGTCCTGGAACCAACTTCCCTTTATGGGAGGTAAATATGGGGTCCACTCAGGTCTAGGTTTGTAAAATGGGAGAAACACCCAACTGAATCTTTTCATACAGAATTCTGTAAGAGCATTTTGTATGTAGACAGAAAAAACCCCCAAACAACGTCGGCAGAGTAGAACTAGGCCAATACTCACTGATCCAAATCCAATAAAGAGCTACCAAATCCTACAATCACGTTCAGACTCAGTGATCAGAACCTGGCCATCGAGACGGGCCGCCAGAGACAAACCTGGCTTCCTAGAGAGGAAAGGATCTGCTCACTTTGTACATCACAGGAAATAGAAAATGAACAACACTTCCTCACAACATGTGAAAAACACAAAGATCTAAGAGAAAACTACAAATGACTGAAACCTATAAAGGAAAACTTCCATACCTACTAGGTGAAACACAAAGATGTGAAATAATTACAGCTAAATATACACGTACATGTCAAAACCTGAAGACAACCAGAGGAACACAAATATGAAACCGTCATACCGTTACTATAGCGACAATGTTATTATTGTTATGGTTCTTTGTTTGTTTTCTTTTACTGTTGCTTTGGTAATATGAACATTATTCTTTCATGCCAATCAAGCCACTTTGAAAGTGAAAATTGAAATTTGAAAATTGAGAGAGAGAGAATCAATAATGAATTTAGGGCTGTCCCCAACTAACGATTGACATGGTCCAATCAGAATTGTCAAGTCTTGCCCAAAGTCGACTGATAGTGGAATCAGTGTGTGTTTGTGCACGGCGATTGTGGGGGATTGCAGCCTCTATCATCATTAGTCAGTGTAACTTACATTGTACATTTAACGTTACAGATAAACTGAGGCTTGCTGTTGATCATTTCCTCTCAGCTCTGCTCGCCGGCCTTTCACCGGTCTTATGCAGAGTTTTTCATGCGTGCCGTGCGGCCTACAAATGCATGCACGTTGCGGTTCCTTGCGGGTCTATTTCAAGTACTATTTAAAATAATATAATTTCTATGTGTGTTTATCAATGGTGATAACGGATCCGAAAGTTTGACAGCTGAATCAGACTCCGCCCATCGAAGCATCAACAGTACAGGAAGAGAAAGAGGCTGACAGGAAGACAGAGAGACTCCAGAGAAAGATGAGTTACTACCTTGAAGTTTTGTTGAAGCATCATTGGTTGTTGATTTTGTGTTTTCAGTTGTTGTTGCTGGTTTAGTTGTTGCTGGTTTAGTTGTTGTTGTTGTTGTTGCTGGTTTAGTTGTTGCTGGTTTAGTTGTTGTTGTTGTTGCTGGTTTAGTTGTTGTTGTTGTTGCTGGTTTAGTTGTTGTTGTTGTTGTTGCTGGTTTAGATGTCAGAGATATTGCGAGAGAAAGAAAACAAGAGTAAAGTTCATCACTGTGAAAAGTCATCAAATAAACAAATGTTTTGGTGGTTTTAATCATCTTGAACAGGGGTGTGTTTCCCAAAAGCATCGTTGCTGACTGCGGTAGCAACTTCCTTGGTTGGAACTTTGCAGTTGCGACGCAACTGTTTCCTAAAACCCTAGTTGGAACTACGGAGGTAACTAAGTTGGTAACTTACACGGTACGAACCATCGTTAAGCGACGCAGGTGTTCCCTGAAACCATAGTTCAGACGAACGTTCGCACCAACTGTTGTTAAGTTGCATAGTTGGAACTACAGCTCCTGACCTGTGGTTAGAAGCTTAGTTCACGGTGACTACGTCACAGAGAGCAGAAAATGCAGTGTTAGGAGGTGGATGTGATGTGTTTTAAGCAGGGAATGTTAGATAATCCTGCTGTACAAACATGTTTAAGGTGAATTTAAAAAAAAAACTGTATTTGTAAAAGTACTTTTAAATGTATTTGTGGGGTCATGGGTAGGGTTGCATTGATTCAGTAGGCTACTAAGTATCTCAGTGTAGACCATCTACAAACAGCAGGTGTTTTTCTCACAGATTACCCGTCTGCTCACAATAACTTAATTTAATATTAGTCACCCAGTACAAAGGTTAAAGGACAAAACGGAGAATGTAAAGACAAGACTTTTAATATTACCTACATGTATACGTTTCTGGGCCTCTGGGGAAGATGGGTGTTCTCTAGTCTTCATTACAAACATAAAAAGGGACAGCATAAAATCCATGAAAGTACTGTAATGAATAAATCCCTGAGAGTTTTCGTTGCCTTTATAACAAAGATAAATAGAGAACTCACGGGAGTCGTATCTGTCTCAATAGAGAACATGCGTAAGCTCAGACACTTAGCGCACTGAGCTGTTCTCAAAACCTAGATGTCAGATGCCAAGGGATTCATAATAGTGTTACAGTGTTGACACAAAGATACTAAACCTATTTTACTAAATGTCTTGTAATCGCTAATAGTTCTTAATTTTTTCTTCTAAGTTCTAGCCGATATTTAGGCTAAATAAAATGATTAGGTTATATATTATTTATATTGTTGATTTTCTTGTTATTGCCGGTACGACAATAATATAAAAAGCCTAAATAATAAGTTAGCAAAATAATGTCACTTAATATCGGTCACAACTGACATATTTCGGCAGAATATGACGTTTTGTGAGTTTCGTGCTGTGAAAGTCAGACGAACACACCTGGAAACATGTTAGTTCGACCTACGTTGGCTCAAACTAAGTTAGTTCACACCACGGTGGTACCAACAAGGTATGACAGTTTTGGGAAACAGTCGTACTTCAGATGTTTGTTAGTTTAGATTCCTTCCGTGGTTGTTCGGGAAACGCAAGAGTAAAGTTAACTTCATCACTGTGATCATAATTATTGTAATGTTTCAGTATATTGTTCTAACAAGACAGTTTGAGCTGAAAACATTATGATGGAAATACTCACTGATAATAACAGACAGATAAACCTGAGAGTCTGGACCTTGTTGTTGTCCTGATATGAACTGTCTGCAGGTGTAATAACCAACATCCTCGTCTGTGACCTTCTTTATAACCAGAGAACAGTTCTCTGTAACACTCAGTCTGTCTGATTTAGTATCGGCGTTTTTAATCTGCCCAAGTTCAACCAGCTCTTCTGCTGATCCGCCCCCTGAACCACTGAAGAGCCATGTAGTATATTCACATCTTTGCTGACCGTCTATCATATTTTCACAACGCAAAGTGACGTCATCTCCAACTCTGACAGTGAAGGAGGGGGAAGTTTTTCAGCTGCTGCTGTTGAGAAAATGATGAAAAATAAAGTGAAATGAGAAAATGTCTGTTATGTTCATAGTTAGTGACGATTATTTCTTTATCCTTAGTTTCCAAGAGTTCACTAAACTCACCACATTAGAAACAACAGATTTGGTTTTCTTAGTTAAATCAAATGTAGCTAATAAAGAATCTTTAATAATATTGATCAAGTTATTTTTTACAATGTGCCTTCCATTTATATATGTGATATATGTATTCTTACCTGTAAACTGAAGCACCGCTGTAAGAAATAAAGAAATCCATTTGAACTCAACCATCATGATTCTCTGAGTCTCTCCTTCTTCTGTCTCTTGTTCTCGTGCTCAGAACTGTCTGAGTTTCTAAACTAGTGCTTTAGTAGAGAGACGCTGCAGCTACTTCCTGTGGTTAGGATGATGTCACTTCATCATAGTGACTTTTAGTCTGTTTTAGATTTCAGTCTCTCTGAATTTCTAGTTGATGTCTAAAAAGCCAAAAACTCTGTTACAATTTTTACAATTTTTAGAGGCTTTTACATTTTTGAAATGTAGTTTTCTCTCATCCACAGTGACTGACAGAGACCCCAAATTCTTGATCAGCAACATGAGATGCAGCCGTCAGAGTTCACACTTTGTTCATTCCCGTCTATTTGTGACAATGACGTGTTTCACCAAGCGAAAAGAAGAAGAAGAGGAAGTTGAAGGTGAGAAGATTGTTAGTTAAAATAAATGTTTGCAATGATGCAACTTGTTTTCTTCAGATAGTGTTTATTAGAAAACAGACAGGATCCATGGTGATGTTTGACAGCACACATGAACAGACAGGTGAAGAGTCAAACTCCTCTCCCACCAGAATCTGACTCCTGATGTCCATGGTGCAATATGGTGATACTGTAGCAGCTGCTGAAGAACACAGATAAGATGATATTTTACTGCTCTGAGATCTGCTGGTTCCTCATTTTATCTTTGCAGCTCTTTTTGTTCAGAGATCTGAAGAGGAAGTGTTTCTGTGAGAATGTGGTTAACAACAGCAGCAGAGCTCTGGAGGTTTGACCCTTTAATGACCAGATAAACATCAGAAACACAGGAGGTTTTCTTCAGGCCTTGTCCCTTTTACTATTATCCTTCCATCCTTGTACTTACAGTCCTTGTTTGTCCGGATGACTCTACGGATACTGGAATCTTTTACACAACCACTGCATCTCTCTAGCCATCTGTGTTTTGTACCTCTCTCTCTCTCTGTGCATGCTGGGAGTCTGGTGTTGGTGAGTGTGGCTGAGAGTTTGTGAGTGAGACTTCCCTTTTTCCTCCTACTGTGTTTACTGTGTGTTTTTGGGTGTTTTTGGTCGACAGTAAGCTGTGTTTGTTGGAGGGGAAGTGGTCCTCAGAGAAGCCGCCCCTGTCTCTAAAGCATGGGGTGAGGGTGGTGCTGCAGCCCAGCACCACAGTGGTTTGTTCTGGCTTCCCTGCTGGCGGTGCTTTCTGTCTGCATCACTCGGGTCCCACCATTTATTTCCAATGAGATGTGGAGCAAGAACTAAAGGAAGCTCTGTGTTTATGGTTATAAAGGTTTTTGTGATGGAGACTGTCAGGCCAAACCATATACATACACCTTGCATCATCTTGTCACAAGATCGCTGAAGTAATTGCTGACGTAATCTGCACTCTGCGCATGCGTTGGCGTCTGTAGCCACCTGTCGGAAGCTCCGTCTTAAACCGAACTCGTGTCCAGTTTTAATCCACTCTTTTTCATATCCTTTTTATTTAACTTAAGTTTTACGTGGGTTAAGGATTTTAGTCATCCGACATGGATTTTAAGATAGATGACCGTAAAAACGCCATCAACGCTACTGATCACAACAAACCTCCGGTGACTATGCTATCCGAGATAACTCTGCCCCATGAGGACTGCACACTCCTTAAGAAAGTGAACAAGAAGATTCCTTAGACCTTATGGAAGACATCCGACGACTTTCAGAGGAACTCAAAGAGAAAGATTCCCTGCTGACTGGCTTTATGGATGTTTCTCCCGCCAACATCCAGGACACCGTGTTATGTGACCCCTCTGGCCTTCCGAGGCTTTCAAGCATCAGTCAACCTGGGCTGAAGTGGTGGTCCGTGGCTTTAAGAGAGGCTCAGATGGGGCTGCCTCTCCTCCGCACATCGGCCTCTCCAACCGCTATGCAGCCTTGTCTAACGACACTCCGGTCCATCCAGCGGATTCACCTACGGCTTTGAGTCTCCCTGATACGGATCTCTTTCGGCGCACAGTGCCTGCCGACACCGTTGCATCTCCTCCACCGGCTACATCTCCTGCACTGGGCCGCCGGTCTGCCGCCGGACCTGATCGGCGGCCGTCATCCCGGTCAAAAACCTCCGCTTCCCGACGTAGGATCCTGAAGGAGGCTGTGCTCAGACGCTCCGGAGGCCGTCTCTACCCTGCACCGTCGGGTAGCCCTTCTCTCAGGTCTGTTACTGCTACTCCAACACAACACTCGGCAGCTCACACACTCCTGTTGTTTTTAGCTGCGATTCGCCTGTTACTCATGGCGCCTCACCAAGCTCCGTGTGTTCTCGCATCTTTAATGAACAAAGTGTTTCAAAGTTTTGCGCATTCTTTCAAAGCCAAAGCCAACACCTGTCTGATTCCAACACCAACAATCTGGTCGATCACTTCAAACATATCTGCTTGTCGTCACTAAATATTACTGCTCCTCTAAAGGTTAGGCCTACGTCTAAAGCTAGTAAACAACCCTGGATAAATGACAGCATTCGCAGCCTAAAAAGGGAATGCAGGAAAGCAGAGCGCAGATGGAAAAAATCCAGTCTCCAAGTCCATTACCTCAGTCTGAAGGATTTATTAATAAACTACAATAACATGGTTAAGGATGCGAGAACACACTATTTTTCTGAACTCATTACTACACATAAACACAATCAGACTGTGGATCAGCTGGTAAACCCAACCCCTCCTTGTGCCTCAGCTGGAAGTAATGATGACTGTGAATTGTTTTTATCTTATTTTACCAATAAGGTGGTGTCAATCAGAGCCTCTATTACCCCTGTGGCCTCTTACTCAGAGGTTCCTCACCAGCAACAAGAGAGTTTTAACCAGTTTTATCCCATCGACTTGTCTGAGCTTTTAAAAACAGTATCACAAATGAGAGTGTCCTCCAGCCCACTTGATGTAATACCTACAAAGTTTCTACTGAAAGTAACAGATTCTGTTGGGCCCCATTTGATCTCTGTTTTCAACAGCTCCCTATCTACTGGTTGTGTCCCTGATTATTTTAAACGGCTTGCGTGAACCCACTTTTAAAGAAACCTGGTTTAGATCCCTCCCTCCCACATAATTTTAGACCAATTTCAAAACTGCCTTTTATTGCAAAGATTCTAGAAAGAATTGTGTCCAAACAGCTGCTCACTGTGCTGGAAAATAACAAATTATTTGAAAAGTTTCAGTCTGGTTTTAGGAAGTACCACAGCACTGAGACTGCCCTGCTTAAAGTCACCAATGGCCTTTTAATGTCTGCTGATGAAGGCATGTACTCAGTCCTGGTACTCCTGGACCTTAGCGCTGCTTTTGACACCATTGATCACAACATCATGTTAGACAGACTGAGGCACTGGGTGGGGATCTCTGGTACTGCCCTAGAATGGTTTTCATCCTACCTGTCAAATAGGAAGTTTTGCGTGTCTGTAAACAACTATGTCTCCTCATTCTGTCCAGTTAAATATGGTGTGCCTCAGGGGTCGGTCTTAGGACCCATTTTGTTTTCCTTGTATCTGCTTCCCCTTGGACATATTATCCATAAACATGGCATTTCTTTTCATATTTATGCTGATGACACACAAATATACTTGCACGTCAGATCCACAGAACCTGAAATGCTGAGTTCACTTAACAACTGCCTTTGTGAAGTTAAAAAATGGATGTATGGATGCAATGTAATGGATGCATTTTGGCTACAACTCATTTCAGTGTACAAAATGAAAATATAAACTAGGTTTTGCCATTTAGGTAAATGCTGTTTCATGAAAGCATTTGTGGTTGTGAACTTTGTTAATTTGTTCTCTCTAATCATCTAAATAAATAAATATGAAAAGCTAGGTTACCATACAACCCTTTCTTCTTTCCTCTCAAGGTGCTTTGCTTAAATTTCTAAGCCCAGTGAGCCCACCTCCAAAAGATGTCTCCACTGATGAATGTCAGGTGGATGTGCTGCCTGTACAGTGAGGTCTTTCATCTTGTTGGATATATTTGAATGTTTGTGTTCCTAATTTCAGACATAGCCTACAGTATTTTTCCAGCTGTTCATCAGGATGGTGGATGATGCATTTAAATGTTAATTTTATGTGAATGCAGTACAGACACATTTTATGTTTATTGCATGTAATTATTATGAATGTGTTTTCACTTTTTTTAATAAAAAAATATGTCATTTTAAAAAGTATAATAGGGGGTTTGTATTTTAAATGTACTATAATGTATTTGTATGCACTTTCTAAAACTTATCTGGTAGTAAAAGTTTGAAGATTGGAATTTTGTGTCTATGATGAGATTCCTGAAGGGTTGGGGCGTTCAGCTTAGTTCGATATAGGGCCCTCCAGATCCCTTTTGCCTGGGGCCCCCAAAGTGCCTTGAAACAGCCCGGCCCGGGAGGAAACCGGGAGAGGGCAATGAAACACGGGAGTCTCCTGTGAAAATCACGAGGGTTAGCAAGTATGAGCGAACCGGAGCTAACCTCTATGGCTCCTCGTTTCCTTCTGTACGACAGCGTGCTGCGTATGACGTCCTTTTATTCTTCTGCGCATGCGGGTCACTTGCAGGCCGGGGCCAGTTCACACTTCAGTCTGATATGGGCCACGTGTAAACTAAAAGGTCTGCAGTGTGAACGTAGCCTTTAAGTCCACGTGAGGAAAGTTCAAGACAGGATATTAGAGTCAAAATACGCAAACCTACGTAACTTCAATGAAAACAAAAATAATATTGTCTTTGTATAAAGTTTCACACAGGAACCTGAACGGGCCTGAGGCTGGTCATGAGTGAGACAAAAAATCTATAGACAGAGGGTGTGTGTGTGTGTGTGTGTGTGTGTGTGTGTGTGTCTGCATCATTGTGATCATGATTTCATATATCACATTGTGACTCTGACATAAAATATATTTGGATTTGAATGATTAAATGTCTAATTTAAAATCTAAATAAAGAGTTGCATTAATTCTTTTCCTGAAACCTACTAGGGTCATATCTTCTTCACTCGTTCCTTTGATGTCAGGAATATTATTTATTTTTCCATAGATATTATTGAGTTTATGTGGTTTTGCTCAGGGGCGTTGCTTGACATAAAGCTCTACTGGGGCACAGATCCCCTCATTAAATTTTTGATTTATGAAATGTGTCAGTATGTGCCTCACCAGCTTCCCTTGCTAAGCATTAACTCAGTCCTCCATTAGGGTCTGAGCTGCTTGTATCTGATGCTGCCTGTACATCTCTGGCTGTGCTTTTACTGGCTGAGGCTGCCTGTATTTCACCTGGGTCTGTGTGACTTTCTAAAAACTTCTGTGTTTCAGCTGTGTGCTGGCTGATGATCCAGCATCTCCTCTGCAGACAAACTTCAGCATAGCCCCAGTAAATTATAAATCAATACTTGCAAGATATTAATGTTATCAGCTGCATCAAAAACGTTGCTAGGATGTGTGAACTTCTCTGGGACGTTGGCCCAGGTTTGGACAGGGCAGACCAGAAAGGGTTAATGCGAGAGGATGTTTGTGTTCAAACAGTGGAAAAACAGTATTGCTGCCAGATTTTGGGATCGATTGATTGCTTCTTATGCGAGAAGACTTAGACAACAGGAAGATATGTTCTGTGTATAAAAATGTGTAGATTCAGACTTGATCCTCTGTCTTTTTACCATTTCATAAACACCATGCTGTGTGAAAGGTTCCCTCACTTCCTGTACTTTATCGATCAGAATTTAGACGATGTCATAATGTTGATGATGTCATAAACACCGTTCTGAGGGGAAAGTGATGTCACTGCCTGCTTCCACATTCTGAAGATCAAAGCCACAGAGTGAACACATTCTGAAACTTCAGCTCCTCAGTCTAATCAATCATTTACAACTGAGCTTCGTGTACAGAGCCCAGAAAAACAAGCGGTGGTTAACACAGTCGTTAAGAGAGAAGAAAAATGAGCTGCATCGAGGAAACGGTCCCTTCTGAGAAGTTCTTTGACAATCTGGGCATGGACGTCAGCCAAGAACAAGCAGATATATCTGACCAAGAAAACAAAGTGGACGTGGATGCAGTCATTCAACAACTGGAAGGAATAGATCTCCAACTGCAAAGGTACGCTAGACAATATGAGAAAAAACAACTAGCAGAGCTCCATGAAAATAGCCAAACTCAAAAAGAATTGGATGCAATGTCCAACGCTATGCAAGTGGCGAAAGAAGCCATTTTGAACGCCAATGAAGCTTTGGAAAAAGAACGCCAGGAGCTACACAATATGACACATGATAAATCCTTTGATGAGAACTATGATAAAGTCAAAGCAGAGCTCTTAGCAGCAAGCCAGCAAAACGAGGCGTTGAGACAAGAAATTCAGGAGCTCAGGAGAAGACCCCAAAATGAACCATCTTTGGAGGAATTGTGTAATGTCATTAAGGAGGAAACAGAGGCCATGAGGCTCCAAAATTACAGCATACAAGAGGAAATCCAGGAGCTCAAAGAAAAGCGTAGAAATTTAACTGCTCTGGATGAAACGTATGACACACTGAAAGCAGAGAAAGAGGCGATAAGCCAGCAAAATGACGACCTGAGACAAGAGATTCGGGAGATATCCAAAGATCTCCGATATGAAAAGGCTCTGCGGGAAATGAATGAGCAAATGGAAGTTTCCAAAGTGACCATCAGCCAGCAGAACGCAGCACTGAAAGAACAACGCCAGAAGCTCTACAAAGATTATGAAGATCAAAAGATTTTCGGTGTCATGTGTAGGGAGAAGTTGCACAACATGGGATTTATGTGCAGAGAAAATGAAGACATCCAAATAGACATTGAGGACCTTACCAGTAGGATCCAGAACAGAAAAGCCATGAAAGACAAATATAAAGCCCTGAAAGCAGAAGAAAAAGTTGTCTCTGCAAAACAAAATGAGCTTCTTAAAACACTTGCAACGCTCCACTCAAAGTTTCGAGGTATGAAAGAATATGAAGGCAAGTGTGGTCCGCTGAGAGAGGAGATAGGAGCCTTAAGACAACGCAACGATGAACTCCATCAAGAAATCCAACAGTGCAGTGAGGAGATAGAAAACAAAACTGTTACAAAGGCAATTTATGACTCACTGAAAGGAGAGAAAAAGAATCTAACGCACAGAAATAAAATCCTGAAAAAAGAAATTCAGGAGGTGGAGAAAAGGCTTGTAAAGGAACAAGCTTTGGTAGACAGGAATGATGTCATGAAAGAAGAAAACGAAGCCTTGATCCAACAAAACCACACATTACAGCTGGAGGTTGAAGAGCTCTACGGCAGACTGCAAAGTGAAAAAATACTGGAGGTCCTGCACAAATCGCTGACAACGGAAAAAGATGCCACGAGTCGAAGAAATGATGTACTTCGACGAGAGGTCCAGAAGCTCAAAGAAAAGCTGAACAGTGAAAGAGCTTTAGAAAGTGCACGCAATGCAATGAAGGCTGAGAAACAGAAGGTCGACCGAGAGCACGCAGCACTGCAGCAAGAAATTCAAGACCTGAACAGCTCCTGAAGAGCTATATGGAAAGCTGACATACATTGTTTTTGCTTTCCAAGGGAAAAAAGGGTATGGATTTAACTTCAGCCTCACACAAAAAGGTGCTGGTTTAATTCCTGTCTGACTCTTTTTGTGTGGAGTTGGATTTTCTCCCCTGTGTGAATGTGTGTGAGTGGTTGTTTGTTTCTATGTGCCCTGTGTTGGACTGGCGACCTATCCAGGTTGTACCCGGCCTCTCACCTAATGTCAGCTGGGATTGGCTCCAGTCGAGCATATGGATGAAACTTCAGCCTCACACAAAAAGGTGCAGGTTCAATTCCTGGGCCTGACTCTTTTTGTGTGGAGTTGGATTTTCTCCTCAGGTTGACCTAAAAATACCAAACCACCAACTAAAAGAGGGGCAGCACAGTGGCGCAGTGGTTAGCACTGTCGCCTCAGAGCAAGAAGGTCCAGGGTTTGAACCTTGGTCGTCTGCGTCTCTGTGTGGAGTTTACATGTTCTCCCCGTGTCTGTCCCGGTTCTCTCCGGGTGCTCCGGCTTCCCCCCACCGTCCAAAGACATGCAGGTTAATTGGTGACTCTAAATTGTGCTTCAGTGTGAATGTGTATGAATGGATGTTTGTTTCTATGTGCCCTGTGATGTTTGATGTTCTCCCCTCTCCACCATGGGGTTACTCCACGTGCTCCAGTTTCCTCCCACACCAGAAAACATATATAATATGTGGATTCTTAATTGACCTCAAAATAAAAAAAAAAAATATATCAATTAATTAATTCTGTTATTTCTGGTTATTTATTGATAAATAGTAGTTTTAAGGTGTTCTAATGTGATATTTTTTTGCTAAAAGAGATCACATATTTCTCACACCAGCTTCTCTGCACTGGCTCCCTGTAAAATCCAGAATATAATTTAAAATCCTTCTGGTCACCTAAAAAGCCCTTAAAAGGTCAGGCACCATCATATCTGAAATAGGGTTGGGTATCAAGAACCGGTTCCAAGTTGGAACCATTACCAGACTTTCTACAGCAGTGGATTAGTTAAGAGACTGTGGGAAAGTTGGGATAAATATTTTATGGATCGTGTTATAAGTTACTTTTCTATACAAATCACACACACTGGTTGTTGGAGCAATGATGATTTCACACAGGCAGAACTGGACGGTACCTTCTGGCCTTGAGCTGCATTAGTGTCCAGCGGTCGGTCCAGCAATCTGTTCCTTTATAAAGTCCAGGTCCTCGGGCAGCACCGGGCCATGTTGCTCCATCACAGGCTTCAGGCCATTGTCGTTCACCGGGTAGTCAAACGTGGCTAGAGAGGCAGTCTCATGCTGCGACAGAAACAGACTCATTAAAAGTCTTGGAGGACTTTGGTCGACTCAACATGACATTTACATGCACAGTGCTACAAAATAGATAATGTTAAATTAAACCAAAAATGTGACCATACATTTTGTGTTAATTTAATTTATTTATCTATCTTGCTTGCTGTTTTCCCCATTATCATCCCAATTCACTCAAATAAAAATAATAAATCATAATGTACAAATTAATTGTGGCTGTTAGGGAGAACTAACCATTTGTGAGAGCTGACCTGTAATCTTGACTTCAGCTATGTGACTATACCCATATGGACAGACTCACAAAGTGGGGGTGCTGTCAATATGGTCAAACTTGATTTTCATCCATTTAACAATTAGATATTTAAAATCGTATTACACAAATGTGATTCCCACCCTTTTAAACCCACCCGTGTGCACTCAGTATTTGCAACTTCCAATTATGAAATACAATAATATTTTTTGAAACTACAATTCCTTCTAGCAGCGCCACGCAGCTTGATACAAATTAGCATCATATTAGTAGTTCTTTTGGTTTGAATAGTATGGCTGTGAATAGGGTCATAAAAATATATATCTACTGAATATATTAAATATCTTGTACAGCTGTACACGTACTTAAACTATATCAACATGGTCTATGTTAAGAAAACGTAAAGATGATCGACATTTTAGAGCTGCGTGATGTAGCGTGATAAAACCATCTGCACCACACTTATAGTTCTTCTTGTTTGCAAACAAGCAACAGCAACTATCCAATATATCTCCGTTCTTTTCCCATTAATGTTTGGAGTTTACTTTCATAGGCCATTTGAGGCTAAAAAGACCTGTTCTCTTTAGGTCTGGATGCACAGCTTACTGGTGTTTGGGCTATATATCAAAATCAAATGGTCATAAAAGGTGTATTTGTTGTCCCATCTTGGTTCACTCAAAAAACTGAAGCTTTGATTTTAATTATATTTATTTTTTCAACAGATTCCACAAAATTATTTTAGGTTACTTAAAAGCAAAAATAATTTAATGAACTTGTATAAGAGTAACACAATGAATGTCAACTGATCCAATTAAAAATAAAACACTTCTGATCAACAATATATTTAAGTTTACCTTTCAATATTTTATTTGGAGTAGTAAAAATATACATTTATGTTCAATTAATTAAAACATTAGGTTTTCATTCAATATTTTTTTTCCAAATTAGACACAATTCAAATGTTTGTCAACTGGTCCCACACAAATCAATTTCAACTTCATTTTGTTATGGACTTTATTCACCAACACACATGAAAAAAATAATGCAGTAAAATTATTGGCACTATAAAGTGTAGAAAAGTTTGCAAAATAATGTTTAGTTGTCAACAATTTTGATGATGCTTTGCTTAGAATTCTGCTTATTCCACAGAACACAGCGTCCAAATCAATGGCTCATTCATAGAGTTTGTTCTTGAGCATCTGTACCTTGGTTGAGAGTTTGCTAGCATCTAGTTGAAAGAATCACTTGTGAAGTACCTCAAAGAAGGCTTTAAGGTTCTGAGGATAACTGAGGTTCAGTGCATAATTACACCTATTAAGAGTGCACGTGTAGAGGCGACGTCTCCCAAGTCATGCAGAACTTCAGCAGCCTCGGTGACTATCCCAACATCAGCTGGAGGAGCGGTGGCATCACCTCCCTCAACACGGATGCTGTAAAGATAACTTGTCCGAGCTCGCTCAGAACAGCTGTAGCGTCAGATCCTTTACATAGGACAGAAAGAAAGTAGAAAAACAAATTATGAAACAGATTTAGCAGAATTCTAAAGAGTAATGTTTGCATTTCAGGTGTCCTTTATGTAATGATTTAACAAAAATAGCACTTAGATATTGAACAAGTGTTTCTATTATTCTGCCCCCCTCATGTATGTCAATGGGGTAGACAATATTAGGAAAACTTTTCAATATAATGCACTCCAGTACACCACCCACTATGAAATCAGTAATAACAGAATGTATGGCAGGTGTCATTTTTGATTGCATTAGACAGCAGATGTTCCTGATAAAATGCATTGTGAGTGTATATATTAGATTTCCCAAAAGAGACAAAAAACAAACTGATTTTCTGCAAATCCTAAGAAAGTAACAAGGTTACAGTTGTGGTCAAAAGTTTACACACACTTCTAAAGAACATACACGTCATGGCTGTTTGAGTTTCCAATAATAACTACAACTCAAATTTTTCTGTGATGAATCATTGTCACAAAAAAACGTCATGAATTTTGGTCCTTTCATTAATTTATTACGGGTCTTCCGAAAATGTAACCAAATCTACTGGATTAAAAATATACATACAGCAATGTTTAATGATTTACTGGGTGACTTTTATGGCGTTTTTCAATCACCAGTACCAGCTCAACTCGGTTTGGCTGTGCTTCGTCTTCCATTGCAGATAGTACCCAGAAATATTACCCCTCCATGTAGCTGGTCGTCATAATGTTCAATGCGACACACACACCAGCGACCCACAAACAGCCGTCTCTTTAAGTTAAAACGTTTCAACCTTCGTCAGAATGTAAAGACAGATAAGCGGTATGAAAACCTTCCAGCTGTGTTTTCCTCTGCGTTGTTGCTGCAGCGGTCTGTGTGACGGCGGGAGCAGAGGGCTCTGTGAGCGGGCGGCTGGCCGGCCTCACACGCTCCTCCCGCGGGTTGGCTCGTTTTTTCGCGTGCCTGACCTCAGCTGACAGCAGTGAACGTAACGCTCCAGTCCACATCAAAGGGAAAACAAAAGGAAGCGCCCAGCTGTGACGGAGCCCTTTAAACTGAGTGATGACAGCAGTAGTGTGGAAGTTATGGCGTTTTTTATTTTACAATTGCTAAATTTCATTACATATGAAAACAGTCACATTTCTTACATTTTAAAATGTTTCCCGGATTCTGCTTTGAACCTGCTCGGATCAGATTCTCTCACTCTGGACTCTCAGCTACGGTTCCCCCTGCTCTGTACAGCAGCCACCAACCCGGTTCAGCATCTATTTTCACTCTGCCTCGCTCTTCACCTGCAATATATGATCCTTTTAACCTTGTAATAAATAGCCTATTTCTCTTTTATCGAACTTCTCCCTTTCTTAGACCTGCACTTGGGTCTGCTAGTCTTGCCATAACAAAGTTAAAACAAAGTTTTTGTTATAATCACTGAAGCCCAGTTCACACTATACCATTTTAAGCCTGATTTGCCGGTCAGCGAGCTCGGCGACCGTCAGGCTGTGATCAGGGGTAAATCAGCGATCGATCCGCGGTCGCCAGTCGTTATTGTGAACTACTCGACACATAAAAACGGCTCCCCGACACATTTCTGACACATCGCCAACGCCAGCCAGATATCTAGCATGCCAAAAATCTGGAGGAGTCGGCCGACTCGACATCCACATCCAGCCAATGAGAGCAGGCAGCTACTTTTACACCGCCAAACACTTTTTACTCCCCTCCAGCTCTCTGTAACTCAGACGTTTCCTGCTACCTGCGTGTGCTGATCCATCCTTTCACCCAGATTATTTCTCTTTATAATTTCTATCTTTAAAATAACAAACAACAGCTGTTTTGTATGTTTGTGTCACGTTTCACATTTCATGTGTGTTTTCTTGACAAAACCTGGTTTGGAGACCAGCGTCGGGTGACACAGCCGCTGTCAGCTCGTGTAGTGTGTGACCCCCTGTCACCGATCAGTCAGGTAGTGTGAACGCCACGACGACTTCAAGACGGCAAGTTGTGCAGTCTGAACAGCACGGCCATCGCCCGACGCTGAAAGCCGTGTAGTCTGCAGGAGCCTTTAGTTAGCCTAGCTATGAGAATAAATAAACTCTCTCTTTTTCTCTCTCTCACTCACAGACAGACACACCGGTGCTGCCGCTATCTCTCCCACATCAGATCCTCCCTCACTTAGCAGAACTTCTTGGGCATTTATCGTTATAAAGCAATAACTGTTAAAATTATGTTTCTGTAACTTAATATCACATGATCTTGGTTTTTTAAAACCAATATTTAACAGGAATTTACTGTAAATCGATTGGATAATGGCATAAAATAAAAGTTTAAATCTATTAATATTCTGGTATTGGGCTTTAAATTAGGGTATCTGAAGGTATTTACAACATTTTCTGTTTGCTTTACATAGAAAAGTCTTTACTTTGACAAGGAGTTCTTGTAGATGGATTGGATTATCTTAAAAATATATCAAATAATACTGTATTAAAACAGCAGTCTTCTTTTTATATAATTTTAAGGTATTTCTGCAATATTTTTAGGTTTTTATACAGATTAACATTCAACAGAGAATTTTTTAATGAGATTTTTTTCTTTAAACAGCAGTTCAACTGTAAAAATACAGAAAATGTTTACTGTAAATATCCGTTTTCAAAAAACAAAAATAATTGAAGGCTTTTTACTGTAATTTGACAGTACTTGTTTGGCAACTTTGCTGCCAGACAATTTTACCGTAATTTTACGATTTATTTTTTTACAGTGTAGGTTATCTCTTACATAGTGTGTGTGCCATACATTTACGTCTGGTGTTCACTCTTAAGGCTCAATATAACATTACAATTCTGACAGTTTCAGTAAAGAGCAGTGATATTTTTAGCTTCTCACACATTCAGTCGGTCCACTATAGGCGGCCACACTTTCTCTCGCTGTTTTATTGCTGTATCTGTGTTACTTTTTCTTTTATTTATCATTTTTCTTCACATGTGCTTTTATTCCTCGCTGATGCTCTTTGTCTACAAAGTATGGTGCACGCATCTTCTCCAGTTATGAAACCTAATAACCACAAACTGCTATTTTAATGCAGGCTAATGAAAATATGTAAAACACATACATAAGAACATGGCATAACTGAAAAAAACAGTTTGATAGATAAGGGACCAGGATTAACTAAGCCTGGCTGCAGTGTTGCCAGATCCTGCTCATGAATTCCAGCCCAAAAACTGTTCAAAAACCGCCAAACCGCACACAAAACCGCCCGAAATATGTTCTCAGTATTTATTTCAGTATTTTAACTTCCACGTGTCCTTACCTACGGTTACATTACATTTACATAGCCTACATACTTTATATACAAGAAATACACACTGGCAGCCAAAGCATAGGCCTACATAAATAAACCGTTTTAGGTGCATTAGCGTCACCTGCTGGACTGGAGTGTAAGGTTTTAATGACAGCATCAAAACCTTGCGGTGAAACGACTATATCCTCCACACACTCGTTTGTAAGGCGGCCTCCTGTATTTTTCCAAGTCAGATTTCTTTCATCCAATGACATGACACGCTTTAACTTCATTCAGGAAATTTTGGGTAACTGCATCACTGACTTTTAGCGCAGCGCCAACGGTGTGTGTGTGTGTGGGGGGGGGGGATCCAGGGAGCTTTGGTCCCCTAAAGAGGACATCAGCTCCCCTAAAAGCACGATTTGTGATATTTGGGGGGGTCTGTAAAATATTGACAGCATGCTTTATGGCCATTAATTTCTATATTTCTCTATCCATCCGTGCGTAAAGGAGCGTCAGACTCAGCCAGAGAGAACGATCACTGACCGTCAGCAGCGGGCCGGTCGCCCTGTCCGCTCCGCTCGGTCTCCGGTATTCGGGTTGTGTCGCTAGTTCGGCCGACGCGCTGTCAACGGTTCGTGATCGTTCGTCTGGCTGGATGAATATTACGCACTACTGCAGCTGGGGGCTCTCTGCAGCGCCACGCAACTTTTAAAAATGTTCCCTCTCAGGGAGAAAAGAAAGGACAGGTCGCAAACAGCTGCTGTGTGAAGCGTATTGCAGCAAAATGGCTACATATGATAATATTAATCATTATATTTGTATAATTATAATAATAAGACAAACATGCCTGATATTTTCACAGTCAGCCCAGGCCTATGCTTGCAGCTATTAATGATTCAGCGGTAAGAATCCCCTCCCCGAAAGCCGTGGTACCCGCCCAATCTGGCAACACTGCCTGGCTGTTGGCCTGGTCTGGAGCAGGCTAGCTGCACAGGATAAATCGCCATGGTAACTTATGTCCTACTGCTTTCCTGAAACCGAATCAGGGCTTAATTCAGCCAGGATATCCGGAAAACCCTGGTTTAATCCGCTGTCTTTTGTGAAACAGCCCTCTGGAAACATTTTCTCAACACAGACAGGAGGAGGCAACAGGATGTAACGTTAAATGTTCAGTGACTGAAGGAGCTTGAGAGGACTACGTTCTTCCATAAAGGCCCTTTCAGAAAAGAAATGATTTGCGCTGCACTAGAAGCTGGGTTCAAGGCAAAAGTTCAACTACTTTGACCGCACGTTGCTTGATTTGAAACAAACCTCTGTGGCACAAGCCAGTGAAAATAATGGGTTTCATAGCGCAGCGGTGCTGTCGTTGCTGTGTGTCTGAAAGGTTTCACCTGCTTTGAAAGCTCGAGTCTCACCACTACGGCATCGATTATAAGTGACACGTTTATATTTAATTCCCTATAACTTGCCACGTTATTTAACTCAGTTCGTATTACATTACTTAGGCGTGCAAAGCTGGGTGGAGACCCCGCAGGTGCCTCATCAAGTTTAATGTAGTTATTCGCTCCTTTTAATGGCATGTTTTTGAACAGGTGATCAGTCACCTCTTAAATAACGCCTTGGTCAGTCTGAATTCTCCCACACTGCCGACTTCAGCCGTTTCTTTGCTGGAAATAAAGCTTCACAGTTTGGTCCATCTGCCATAGTTTAGCAGTGTACAGGAGTAGCCTCCATGTCTCTGATAAGCACGGCACTTCAAGCTGGTGCACAGCTCCAGTAACTTTGTTTTCGTTTTGTGCAAGTTGCAACAGTTTCATTTCGGTGTGGTGGACCCTGTACAATTAATTAACTGTGACATTTCAAAGGGAGGTTAATAGTGAAATCTAGTAATAATAAAATAATAAAATAAGTGCCTGATTCCTTCCTGGCCTCCAGTATGCTCTTCTTAGGAGCACTCATGGGATCTTTCCCCTTACTGACAGGTTTCTCCTAAACCTAACCACCACAGCTCAATGCCAAAACTTAACAGACTCAAATGCTCCTTTCTTCACACTGCCAGGAGAGCCCAGAGCGACATGTGCTGGCCCTTTTCTTGCCTTTAGCTCTCTATCCTAAACTATGGAGTCGTTGGAAAACACAGGGAGAACCATCGACATAGATTAATACCCCTAACCCAAAAGTCAAAAAAAATCTCCTTTTCTAACCATGTTTCCTTGACCTTGATGGAAAACGTCATGATTTCAAGGAAAGATGTGAAGGATAATTCATAAGGACTCAGGACAAGAGGACCGCGGGGCTCAGAGAATCCATATTTGTAATTTGTAAAAATGCGACGGCGGATGTTACTGATGTGACGTCTACAGGTGGACAACACGGTGGAAAATATTAGTAGCCTTCTTCATAACCAAGATAGCAAAAAGGCCTGAAGGGTACCAGTCACCAAATAATGGAAAGGGTTGTCTCATTGAAAATGCTTGCTCACACTCACCCTCCTGCCCCCCATATTTAGCAACATGAATCCCAGTTATTGTATGTAAACAGCAAACACAGTGTTTCCCACAGAATGACAGCGTAACTGTGGCGAGAGAAAGAGAGAGGGAGAGCGACCGAGCGAGAGGAGGTGCTGAGGGAATATGTACGCTGTGCGCAGCTCTGTAATCAGATAGATGTTACCACTTATAAATAGTAAAAAAGAATAATAATCGAAAATCAATATGTGGTGGTCAGCGTTGATAATGTGGCCGGCCATCACAAATAAATCAGTGTGTGGGAGACACTGAAATAATACATCACATTTACTGTAGAGGTCATCATGGCCTTTATTAAAACGAGGGTGTCGGCATCTGTGACTGAAGTAAAATGAATTAATGATATTGCTGAAGGCTGCAATACCTAACGTGAGGCTACACGCTGCAACATTATCCTCACTTTGATCATTTTACAAGACCAGTAACAGCTCGAACAGGTCTCAGTCATTGTTGACAGACATATGCATATTAGGGAGTTATGGCATAAGAGAGAAAAGGCTTAATAGCCAATGGTAACTTACATGATGACCAACATCGTATATCCGTCATGGTCGGTGATTTCTTTTTTTATTGTAGAAAATTATAATACAACACTTAAAACGGTGTTGAAACAACATTAGATAACAGAAAAGCCAAAATAAAACAAACCAGAAGAAAGAAGGTAATTGTGAGTCTTATTAAAGTATCATGATGTGCGTCTGTATTGCAAGGACTTTGCTAAATGTGGTCAATGGATTTTATCCCTGCGATGGACTGGCGACCTGTCCAGGGTGTACCCCGACTTTCGCCCGATGTCAGCTGGGATTGGCTCCAGCCCCCCGTGAACCTGTATGCAGGATAAGCAGCTGACGATGGATGGATGGATGGATGGATGGATGGATGGAGTCCTACTGGCTTACTGCTAACTGATGGCTTCAGTAAACAAACACTAACCTGACACAGATGATTTTACAGTGTGAGATGCAGAGAACTTAAAGTTTGACTTGTTGAAACTTCCCTCGATCTAAAACAACTCAGTGTTCAGGAGCATTATATTATGTCCCAGTCAGGACCTGCACAATAACATTAATCAGCCCCTACTGGCCTGAAGAGGAAATATTCAATACTAACCTGACCAAAACACACATAACTGTTTTTTTCATAGAAGACATTTTGACACAGCACAGCAGGAATAAATTAAACAATTAATGATGGCTGGATTCCATTTAGCTGCTTCAGTTTCAGAGTCCTGACAATTAAACACGTCTGCTGTGAAAAGATCTAGTTTGAAGAAAACGCCAGCCAGAACAACCAGTGAGCCCTGGTCAGAAGACCTAACTGATCTACTGGTCAGACAACATAAATCAATCATATAATCTGATATTAATTCATTCACTAGTTCACATTAAGATGAGAGAAATCTGATGTTTGAGAGTCCACATTTAATTATCCTATTTTTTGTACTATTGCAGCAGTTTAATTTTATTAGGTTTTTATGCACAGCTCCTCTTCAGTTTACCTTTAATTTAATTGATGTAAATGGTCGGGGGGGCAGACACCGTCACTATTGAGATTTGGTAAATGCTGAAATGGAAGCGCAGAGAAGTGTGTAAGACTTCTTAAAGGTTCAGTGTGTAAGATTTAGTGGCATCTAGTGGTGAGGGTTGTGAATTGCAACCATCTGTGCAGCCTACCACTGCCCCCTACCCTTTCAGAGCGTAGCTACGGTATGGAACGCTAAAAGGCTCACAATACGCCACTTTCCTACCTCTTTTTGTTAAAAAAACTGCGTAAAAAGCGGCAAAAAGCAAAATGCCATAAAAAGCGGCGTGGAATTGTGTAAACAACGACACATTTTTCGTCGGTCGCTCTATGTGCTCATGTAACGCCGCTTTTTACAGGGCTCAGTGTCCCCAATGACGCGCATCATAACGCGTTACAAGACGCGTAGTGTTAGATGATAATGAGCTCCACCCTGTCTTTTCCAAAGCCAATCAGTTTGAACTGTTATCACCCAATCAGTAAATAATAAAATTGCTGCCTTACAAATAGATTTTCTATGGGTTGCAGGTTCGCGCCCCGCTCGCATCTTGTTCATTGGGGGAGGCTTTTCTGTTACAATGGCAATCGGTAAACTGAAGTTGTAAGCACACAAACCTAACCTCTATTTTATTGACCTAATAGAACCAATCCAATATTAATGTACTGACTGAGCTTACTATGAGGTGCAACGTCTGCAGGCTTGAGAAAGGAGGATGGTTGGTGTGTGCAACTGACTGTTCAGCAAATGCTTTACATCGATGATGCTTGGTGCACTAACGCAGTCAAGATGGACTCCTCAATACAATACAATACATGTTCGGGGTGTATAGCATGCGTAGGCCTATATGTTTATAGCTTATGTGTATAAATAACTGTAGAAATTGTTTCATTGTATATTATATTTAATATAGGCCTAAAATTTATTATGTTGTGTGTTGAAGGAACTACAAAACCTCTCTGTTGTCTGTAAGCAAGCCACAGACACATAAGAAAACCACTCCAGACCTTTTGAGTTGTCTATAGTTAGAGAGATGGGATCTTACTTTGGTCCTAATTAAATCACGGCAATGTAAGATTTGACCTGCAAAATTGTTGCACCCATTAAGCTATACGAAACTACCTACTATTGCGTTGTATATTGTTTATCTAAAGAAACGGCAATCACTTAATTAACCACTTAATTTTCCACTCAGAATCCAGAATGCTGTAGATTTTCTTATCCTTTAGGCATATTTATTTATTTTTATAGTAGGCCCACTTTAATCTTTTATTTCTCTATGTTCTTTTAACGCACATTCTTGGTGTTCTTTCATCTGATTTTTTCTAAAGCACTTTGAATTTCCACTTTGTATGCATTGTGCTTTATAAATAAACTTGCCTTGCCACAATGCCCTTTACAAATTTGTTAGACAATGTCACTGTTTGGAAATATTGACGGTAGACATTGACCCATTGAACAGGTTATCATTTGTGGAAGGTCCTAACTCGCTCCTGGTAAAATGAGTATACTAACCTCCAAAAATTAAAACCAAGGACTTTCATTTTGCAAAATGAAACGCTGTGTTGTAGCTACATTTTAAGTAAATAACGTCTGTGTTTCCCTCTACTTTTATTAACAAATTAGAACTAATTCAGCACAATCCAAATATAATGCAAGACCTCCACTAGGTGGCACTCACAAACTACCAATAAATTAGACATTTTAAGGATTTGTACACATGCATTCTTGTATATTTTAATTTCTAGAGAAATTACTTCCTTCAGGACATTCTTGGTTTGGATGCAGCAGCACAGACGATCAGACCACTGGAGGCAGGTGTGTTCCTACATGATGTACCTTGAAACCTGGTGTGGTACAACTTTCGAAGAGCATATCTGATTATCTTTTCAGTAATCTTCATGACATTGAGACTTCCTGTCCCGTGGAAAGACGCAGCCCTACCACAGCTGGGTCTCCATCCACTTTCATAATTTTAAGCACATATTTGAAAATTTGGCTAAAAGAAATGTGAGTCTGTGCTCATTTCCATCTGCTGTGTTACAAAAATAAAGAAGGGCACTCTCCTAATCAAGGATGGAGTTGTGAACTGCTGCAGGTTCAAAACTTGCCACCTAAAATGTCAAGTAATCTACAGGTGCATCTCATAAAATTATAATATAGTGGAAATTTCATTCATTTTTTTCAAAAGGTGAAACTTTTATATATTCTAGATTCATTACACATGAAATTAAATATTTCAGGCTTGAAATGATAAACTTGATGAAAAGGTCAACAGAAGAACATTTTAACAGTTAATTAAACAGTTAAAGGAAGTGAAACGCTGTGTTTATTCTTTGAAAATCATTTTGGTGGTTTTCTGTTCATTAATTTCTCAATTAAAACTCAAGGAGGTTTATTTTTACCAGTTTTTAGAGAATGTTTAAAGATATGTTGGCTATTGAAATCACCTTTCTAAAGATGGAGGACTTTTTCAGAACAAGTCCAGACACTTAGTGACCAGTTTAGGAAAACTACATTTAAAAAGGCCTAACCATTCTAAAATGAATCCTTGCTGGTTCATTAAGTGTAGATGCAGCAACTGTTGATTGATTTGAAGAGCTGGTGAGTCAACTGTGTTCATATGTGAGATGTCAGATATATGCATCATGTAGGAACACACTTGCTTTTCTGCTTCCTTGGTCTGATCGCCCGTTCTGCTGTGTTGCCAAGACCTGGGCCCTGTTTCAGAAAGCAGGTTCAACAAACTGAGCTGTAAACCTGAACTCTGGGTTGACGAACTCTGAGCTGTCAAACTCTGAGTTTTACATTTCAGAAAGGCCGATCAGAATAAGCTGTGTCTCAGTTCAAAAGAGTATGTTGAGCCTGATGGAAGCGCGTGCGTGGGGATGGAAAAAAGCCATCAATGGAGCTCCGATACTACAATTCACCATGGCAACGGGTAAATAAAGGCAGAGCCTCTATTTTAATCGGGTGGAGCTAGAAAAATGAATGCGTGCCAACGCGGACCATGATTGGCTATAAAACGCATGATTGATACGTTAACAATATTACATTTTATACAGCGTTGCTGATTCATCATTTAGCAGACTGGAATTTCCTTAATGAATAATAAAGTGCTCGAATTCTCCTCCAGCCTGTTCATTCATTTTAAACAGCTACAGGCCTGTTTATTCAGCTGGAACCTGACGGGACTAAATGCCAGTGACAATAACGTAAGATGAAAATATTAATCGAACAGATTAGACACATTTTAGGCTCCTCATGGACCTGTGATTGTAAAGCCACAGTCCGACTCAGTAGGCCTATACCTATTAATTATTTTTTGCAATTTAAAATGTGTCTAACTGAGTGTGAAGTTTTAGACGTCTATGTTCCATTAATAAAATCTTGCTCATTTCGTATTTTGTCATAGAGTTGAACATGACAGTTTTTAAAAAAAGATGATTTCGATGTTTCTAAAGACGTAACTGTGTTCCAATATGTGCTTTGATATCGACAGTATGAATGAGGAAATGTCACTTTTGTCACACCGCTTCCAGCTCCGCAGGAGAGGAGTCGGAGAGAAACTCAGCGTTAGTTGAAGTAAACCTCCTCCCGAGCAGGTTAGGTTGCCGGGGTTACAGACCTACAGTTAATCTGATCTCGCTCTCTGAAACCGAAAACCCAGAGTTTCCTTCATCTCGGGCTCAATTTACTTAGAGTTTTCACTAAACCCGCTTTCTGAAACAGGGCCCTGCAGATTCAAAGCTTGTATTTGTTGTGCATTTGCTGAACAGTCAGTTGCACACACCAACCATCCTCCTTTCTCAAGCCTGCAGACGTTGCACCTCATAGTAAGCTCAGTCGGTACATTAATATTGGATTGGTTCTATTAGGTTAATAAAATAGAGGAAAACACAGTAAGGTTTGTGTGCTTATAACTTCAGTTTACCGATTGCCATTGTAACAGAAAACAGAAAAACCTCCCGCAATGAATAAGATGTGAACCTGCGACCCATAGAAAATCTACTTGTAAGGCGGCCATTTCAGCATTGAGCGTATTGAATCACTTTATCAGCTAAGGTAGGGAAGCTCATCCTTGTGTTGGGTTGGATTAATGTGGTCTGTTCTTGTTATTTACCTCATAGTAAGCTCAGTCGGTAAAATAGAGGTTAGGTTTGTGTGCTTACAACTTCAGTTTACTGATTGCCATTGTTGGCTGGATGTGGATGTCGAGTCGGCCGACTGTTCCAGATATTTGGATGCTAGATATCTGGCTGGCGTCTGCGATGTGTCAGAAATGTGTCGGGAAGCCGTTTTGAAGCGTCCTTGAGTAGTTCACACATGACGACTGGCGACCGCCGATCGATCTCTGATTTACCCCTGATCACAGCCTGACGGTCGCCGAGCGGCAAATCGGGCTTAAAACTGTGTGGTGTGAACTAGGCTTTACTCTAAGCTAGACCTGTCTGACCTTTCCTTGTTACATAAACAAAGCACCTTAAGAAATCTTCTCAACAGTTCTCTAAAGGCTTCAACTACTCGTGTAAATGTGCTGTTATTTAACTGCAGTGGAGTCTTTTCTCTGATGAGCTGATGTTGATATGGAAGTTGTTGATCAGTGGAGTCTGACAGAGGCAGAAGGGTCTCCATCGTTTTCATAGTTCACCACACCATCATCTTCATCTTCATCATTATTCACCTGTGAAACACAAACAAACCCTCACTCTGACACACTTTAACTGACAGCTTTCACATCACTGACCCACATTTAAAGGGGCATTATGTAGTTTTCAGCGGCCACTAGCGCTGCGGTTCTAAGATTGCAACCAGGCGTGAGCTCGTACGCGTGCTCGCTTGAAGTCATGAGCGAGCAGAATCCAAAACACAACCACTGTCATACAGAAATCCTGCAATAAACGCAGAAACACCAGCATGCAGGCTGCGGCTTTTCACTCAGACATGTTCAGGCTCTGTTACTTCAACGTTCCCGTCTCAGAGGCAGCTCAACACCGGCGCCGTAACGTTACTTAATTCAGCAGCGAGCTGCATATCGGCACAATCCTCCCGAAAAAAGGCAGAGTGACAGCGACTATAGACAGACAGGGAGAACAGACAGAGCTGGAAACTCAGGTAAACTCCCACTGCAACGTTACAGTAATAGTTTTATCAGCTGCAGGTTGAACTAATCCGTGCTCGTTACATGATCACGGTACATTTACTGCATTTAGCCAACGTGCTACATCGTTAGCTCGTCTGCTGCTTTCAGTAACTATCTTTACTATCTGTGAATCTGTCACCGGAGGCTCAGCAGTGTCAGCACAGCTACATGTACTGGATAATAATGAAACGGTTAGTGAGCTGGACTGAATGTTATAACGAGACTGTGTCACACTTTATAACAGTCAGACCGCAGTCAGTAACTTTACTGTAACTAGTGTTAGTGGACGGCTCTTCCTTCCTCTGGGTTGTTGTGACCGGTTTGTTGCAGTGTTTTATGTTATGTGGGTCACGTTAGTTACAGCGACTGAGAGGTGGAGAAGCTGTGTACCTGAGTATTGGTAAAACCAAACTAAACATAAACTGAATGTTACGAAACAAACAGCGGCAAGTCCGAGCTACTGTAGCGTTAGCTGGCTGCATCACTATAGGCTACCTTTAGTAAACAAATCGCTCCACATTAGCTTTTTGCCGTTACATCCTTTCTTGCAGGCTAAATCAACAGTGGTACACAGGATAGAATTAACATGTGTGGCGTTAGTTGGTGAAGTAATGTGGAAAGTAACGTTATATAACTTTGCACAGGATAACATTAGCAACTGCTCGGCGGTAGTAGTGTTGTGTCGTTCAAAGAACGTTTCGTTCATAAGACCTAATCGTGTGTATGACTCAGGAGGAACGGGTTGTCTCAGTGACTGATTTGTTCATTTTCACGCACGCGTGAAGGATCTTGGACTCTTCGGTTCACTCGTCACACGGCAGCTGCATGGGCTCCGTCAGCACAGGAAACAGAATTGATAAGTTCACGACTCATAGCAACTGTTGGTCTCTAGGTTTGAGTCGTCAGAAAGCACGTTCAAGTCACAAATAGGAAACGAAAAACTGGAATTCGTAAGGAAGTTATTTTGTGTTTTACGCTTGATAAACAAGCAGCAACGGGTAGGCGACGGCGGTACCTGATTTAGGCTAATGTAGGCTTATGAAGATGAGCTTGAACAACAACTAACAAGTTAAATGGGTTTTACGTTAGTGTTTTGGGAAATAAAAAACGAGGCTCGACTTGCAGTAGGCTACACAGTGTAACTCACTGAATGCGTGTGTGGGGACAGGAATGGGAACGCCTCCGAACTTGCCTGAGAATGTTTAAGATTTTTCTGTATCAAAGTAATTCACTCACAGTGGTCAGTACATCCAATGGTACATAGCACAAATTAACTGTCTTCGGTTAATTCGGCTAACAGTATATGAACAAATGATTCACGGATTGAAATGTTTGGGTCATTTATTGTATCCTATTTCAATGGCGCACCACGCTGAGATCAGGATTTGGCAGCAGGGGCCCGCTCACATAGTGGCATCGGCAGCTACCAGTGGCATTTCAGGTGGCAGCTTGAGATGCCGCGGCATCTGCCGCTGATTGTGTACGTTAGGTCGCCACCATAGACTGTATATAATCATTATTTTGGCCAGATGATCTATATTAGGACATTTCTGATGTGTCTGTTGCCTGAGCTGCTAAGAAGCTGACAGCAGAACCAGGTTAGAACAGAATGAAGAACAATAAATGCATCTGTATCGGTAACCTGGATTTAAAACGGTTAACAGAGACACAAACTGGACTTTCATTTAAATACTGCCACCTGCTGGTAGAAAGGCGAAACATATCTATTACTATGAAAACCACATTAAATATGAATTTAATATTAAATATAGTGCTAACAGTAACAACTCTGCACACACAATAAATACCTAGGTTAAACTACCAGCTGTATTGCACCAAACAATGCGTTCATTAAACGTGACTCTTGCTGTTTACATGAAGAAATGCACAATATTATATATTGCATAATAAACTACTGTTGCTAACATATTTCTCTCGGTCCAGGTTTATTGATTGATTGATTTGAATCAGCGGCAGATCTCACAGTAAATCAGTGGCGACCTAACGTACACAATCAGCGGCAGATGCCGTAGCATGGTAACGTTACATTGCAACCAGAAATCCCACACAAACAACGGCAGGTGCCTGAGTGAATCTGTGGCATGTCGGTTTCACCAGAAATACACAAACAGCGAAAGGTGCCGTGGCATATCAGGAAAAATCTGTGGCATCTCAAGCTGCCACCGGAAATGCCACTGGTAGCTGCCGATGCCACTGTTTGAGCTAGCTGTCTCTCTGATTTGGAGCAGCCAAAGCTCGTATTAAAACGCAGAACTGATGAGCATTTACTGATAAAGAGGATAGCAGAGGAGAGTGGGTGCCTCGTATTTTACTACAGCCTACAATATAGGAAGGATGGATGTGAATGAAGTCCATGCCTTAGGCCTGCTGTGTTGTGGGCAGAATATTTCCACTTCTACTCTTCCTGCGGCTCGGCCGACAATAAATTCATGTTTTCACAGTATTGTCGGAGTTAGATCGTCACTGTTTAAAAGTATTCCCGTGTCATAGTGTCTAGGGAGTCAATATTGCCGAAGTCTCGAGAAAAAACCTTGATAAACATGTTCTGGTGTTTTTAAGATCGCTCAAGGTAACCAGTTGTTTTAGATCAGCCCAAACAAAGTGTTACCTGGATGATGACGTGACTGGACGACAGTAATCTATGATTGCTCGGTTAGTTTACAGCTAACGTGGGGAGTTTGAAGTAGATGTTACCTTTTGCTCAGGTGAGTTCGAATCCAGCTTGACGCGATTTTGTAAAAGTCTATTTTATTTCATTTCTTTTTTCGTATGTCGCTGTAATGTAGTGCTCACTTATACAATCATGATCGCCGCAGTAGATTAAATATGGGACTTGAAACTCGCCAGGAACATGTTTGTGAATGTGTGATGAATCTGGGGATGGAGTCAGTCTGCAGCTGCTGCACACAACACGAGCACGCGTACGCCAACCAGTTAGTTTGAACACCAGTAGGGCTACAACACCGGCGAGCTAACGTGACTTTCTCTGTGTTTCTCCAGCTTTACTAATGCTCACTTTGTTCTTACTCGACATCATCTGAACCTGTTTGGTCTGATGGGCTTCAGCACATAAACCTTTATTGTTGTTTTGTATCCTTACGTGGAGCCTGTGTTTTGCTGTGCGCCGGTTGTTTTATGGTGTTAGTGGACTGCATGTCGTTAGCTGCCGTGTTGTCGCTGTAGTACGAGAGAGGCTCGGGAGCGCGCAGGGCTGAATCCAACCCGGAGTCCTCACATTAAAAGCACAATAGTGGCTGACGCAAGCAAAACAAGCAAAACAAGCGTGTGCTTCATTTCTGAGTGAGTTTTGAGCCCACTGACAATAAGGCAATGAAAATTTGATTTATTAAAATCAAAAACTTACATATAGCCGCTTTAACACAAGGAGATAAGAAATAATCTGACAGCACCTGAACGCACCATCAGTTACTGTTACGTTTCTGCCACTGAGAGAGGAAGTGGTTTTGTGGTAACGAAGGACACGCAGAAGGAAATTAACTTATTAATTAAAGTAAAATAAATAAATATATTACATGTTCCTGCAGCTGACTGACCAGAGAGGGAGTGTTTATGTGGTACCCCAAATCCAAAATGTTCCTCCCAGTTTACTGCTGATGTTTTGAAACTGAACACAGTTCACAGTTGAGTCAGCAGACCCTGAACGCACCATTAGTTACTGTCTGATCTGATCTTTATCTGACTGGCTGCTGGACAGATTGCATTGGAACTAGATTTATAGTAGTACAGTAACGTGGACGTTGTTTTTGAAATAAAACTAAACTATCTGTGTTGTTTAAAGCTGCTAGAGGTTAAGTGAGAAAATACTGCATGATGTGATGTAATTTAGGTGAACTGACCCTTTAATCTGGAATAATGTTCAGTTTGTATTGACACTGTGTCAAAGACGTGTTGATTCAGATCTATGGCGTCTTTGGAGGCTGTAGTTTGTGTTGGTGTTGTACTAAATGTTGTATCTAATATTTGCATCCATTAATTTTTTATTGTAATATTCTTTATTTTAATTTTTGCAATGAATCCTGTGAACTTTGCTGCTACGGCCACTTCAGTACAACTCAGTGAGTCCTGTTTCTGTTTGTCTTCTTCTATCTATATCTACACTTCAGAATGAAGAACAGATGTCACAAACACTGGTTTGCTGTGTAAAGTACCAACTGTAAAAACATTATAAACTCACTGTGTTTTCATCCATCTGTGTTTTTGTCCCTGAAAAGAAAAGAGAAAGAGTCGACTTTAGTTTCCACAGTGAAAATCCAGCTTTATCAAAACTTCCTGTTTCTGAGTTTCATCTGTGAATGTTCTCACCTTTAGTTCTTGTCCAGATGTTGACTGCCACAACAATTATTATGAGTGCTGCTAAACCCACAGACACAATGATGAACCTCCAGAACGATTCTGAAAACATTAGAAACATTTTGACTGCACAGTTCAGTTCTGTTTGAAATCCTGCAGCTAAAGTAGCAACGAATCACAGACTTTCATCAGCTCACAGTTTTCCCGCATGTCTTTGCTAACTGTGAATGTAGTCGTCTGATTTGTGAGCAGCAGTGGATCTTGTGGATTGAGCAACAACAACTGAGTGAGACTGACTGAATAAGAGAATATCTCCACCCACAGCCGAGCGTCGCTCTGACATTCAGACTTTAGACTCCAGAAGAGGACAGAGAGAGAGAGAGAATGTAATCACTTTCTATTTTCTGATTTATACTTTGATGACTTTAAATCAAGAAATAAAATCAATAAAAAGTTTGTTTTAGTTCAGTATGGGAGAGAAAGAGGCTGACAGGAAGACAGAGAGACTCTAGAAAGATGAGTTACTACCTTGAAGTTTTGTTGAAGTATCATTGGTTGTTGATTTTGTGTTTTCAGTTGTTGTTGTTGTTGTTGTTGCTGGTTTAGTTGTTGTTGTTGTTGTTGCTGGTTTAGTTGTTGTTGTTTAGTTGTTGTTGTTGCTGGTTTAGTTGTTGCTGGTTTAGTTGTTGTTGTTGCTGGTTTAGATGTCAGAGATATTGCGAGAGAAAGAAAACAAGAGTAAAGTTCATCACTGTGAAAAGTCATCAAATAAACAAATGTTTTGGTGGTTTTAATCATCTTGAACAGGGGTGTGTTTCCCAAAAGCATCGTTGCTGACTGCGGTAGCAACTTCCTTGGTTGGAACTTTGCAGTTGCGACGCAACTGTTTCCTAAAACCCTAGTTGGAACTACGGAGGTAACTAAGTTGGTAACTTACACGGTACGAACCATCGTTAAGCGACGCAGGTGTTCCCTGAAACCATAGTTCAGACGAACGTTCGCACCAACTGTTGTTAAGTTGCATAGTTGGAACTACAGCTCCTGACCTGTGGTTAGAAGCTTAGTTCACGGTGACTACGTCACAGAGAGCAGAAAATGCAGTGTTAGGAGGTGGATGTGATGTGTTTTAAGCAGGGAATGTTAGATAATCCTGCTGTACAAACATGTTTAAGGTCAATTTTTAAAACAAATGTATTTGTAAAAGTACTTTTAAATGTATTTGTGGGGTCATGGGTAGGGTTGCATTGATTCAGTAGGCTACTAAGTATCTCAGTGTAGACCATCTACAAACAGCAGGTGTTTTTCTCACAGATTACCCGTCTGCTCACAATAACTTAATTTAATATTAGTCACCCAGTACAAAGGTTAAAGGACAAAACGGAGAATGTAAAGACAAGACTTTTAATATTACCTACATGTATACGTTTCTGGGCCTCTGGGGAAGATGGGTGTTCTCTAGTCTTCATTACAAACATAAAAAGGGACAGCATAAAATCCATGAAAGTACTGTAATGAATAAATCCCTGAGAGTTTTCGTTGCCTTTATAACAAAGATAAATAGAGAACTCACGGGAGTCGTATCTGTCTCAATAGAGAACATGCGTAAGCTCAGACACTTAGCGCACTGAGCTGTTCTCAAAACCTAGATGTCAGATGCCAAGGGATTCATAATAGTGTTACAGTGTTGACACAAAGATACTAAACCTATTTCACTAAATGTCTTGGAATCGCTAATAGTTCTTAATTTTTTCTTCTAAGTTATAGCCGATATTTAGGCTAAATAAAATGATTAGGTTATATATTATTTATATTGTTGATTTCATTAACACTATTGTTGATTTTCTTGTTATTGCCGGTACGACAATAATATAAAAAGCCTAAATAATAAGTTAGCAAAATAATGTCACTTAATATCGGTCACAACTGACATATTTAGGCAGAATATGACGTTTTGTGAGTTTCGTGCTGTGAAAGTCAGACGAACACACCTGGAAACATGTTAGTTCGACCTACGTTGGCTCAAACTAATTAGTTCAAAGTATGACAGTTTAGGGAAACGGTCGTATTTCAGATGTTTGTTTGTGTAACGATGCATCGTACCAACATAGTTCAACGTTACCTTACGTGGTTGTTCGGGAAACACACCAGCTCAGCATATTCTCACCTGTTTTCTCACCTGAGGACTGAGGGCTGAAGGTGAACAGCTGCACTTTTCCAGAGTAACCATCTGTCACTTCACACTTCAAGTTAGACTTTGATTTGTAACTAAAATGAGAATCCAGGAAAGACACAGCGGCGTAGCAGACAGACTGTGATGTCTTCATGTCTTTGTTATCTTTGTCCACATCTTTACCCTCATACAGCCACTTCACTGTGTGACTACAGAACTGTTATATTCGACACAGAGCAGGTTAACGTCACCTTATCAGCGTCCTTACGTTCAGTCACTGGTGAAGATGGAGATATTGTGAGAGAAAGACAACAAGAGTAAAGTTAACTTCATCACTGTGATCATAATTATTGTAATGTTTCAGTATATTGTTCTAACAAGACAGTTTGAGCTGAAAACATTATGATGGAAATACTCACTGTAATAACAGACAGAGAACCTGAGAGTCTGGAGCTTGTTGTCCTGATATGAACTGTTGACAGTAATAACGACCAACATCCTCGACTGTGACCTTCTTTATAACCAGAGAACAGTTCTCTGTAACACTCAGTCTGTCTGATTTAGATTTGGCTTTTCACCAATCTGCCAAGTTCAACAGCTCTACTGCTGATCTGTTTCCTGAACCATGAAGAGCCATGTAGTATTTCACATTTTGCTGACCGTCTATCACATTTTCACAAGGCAAAGTGACGTCATCTCCAACTCTGACAGTGAAGGAGAGGGGAAGTTTTTCAGCTGCTGCTGTTGAGAAAATGATGAAAAATAAAGTGAAATGAGAAAATGTCTGTTATGTTCATAGTTAGTGACGATTATTTCTTTATCCTTAGTTTCCAAGAGTTCACTAAACTCACCACATTAGAAACAACAGATTTGGTTTTCTTAGTTAAATCAAATGTAGCTAATAAAGAATCTTTAATAATATTGATCAAGTTATTTTTTACAATGTGCCTTCCATTTATATATGTGATATATGTATTCTTACCTGTAAACTGAAGCACCGCTGTAAGAAATAAAGAAATCCATTTGAACTCAACCATCATGATTCTCTGAGTCTCTCCTTCTTCTGTCTCTTGTTCTCGTGCTCAGAACTGTCTGAGTTTCTAAACTAGTGCTTTAGTAGAGAGACGCTGCAGCTACTTCCTGTGGTTAGGATGATGTCACTTCCTCATAGTGACTTTTAGTCTGTTTTAGATTTCAGTCTCTCTGAATTTCTTGTACAATTTTCACTTTTACATTTTTGAAATGTAGTTTTCTCTCATCCACAGTGACTGACAGAGACCCCAAATTCTTGATCAGCAACATGAGATGCAGCCATCAGAGTTCACACTTTGTTCATTCAGGTCTATTTGTGACAATGACGTGTTTCACCAAGCGAAAAGAAGAAGAAGAGGAAGCTGAAGGTGTGAAGATTGTTAGTTAAGATAAATGTTTGCAATGATGCAACTTGTTTTCTTCAGATAGTGTTTATTAGAAAACAGACAGGATCCATGGTGATGTTTGACAGCACACATGAACAGACAGGTGAAGAGTCAAACTCCTCTCCCACCAGAATCTGACTCCTGATGTCCATGGTGCAATATGGTGATACTGTAGCAGCTGCTGAAGAACACAGATAAGATGATATTTTACTGCTCTGAGATCTGCTGGTTCCTCATTTTATCTTTGCAGCTCTTTTTTTTAAGATTAAGGAAACTCAGCAGAAGTTGAATCAGGAAGACATCGTTCATGCTGACTCTATTTCTCCCCCGCCCCCTCTCTTCCTTTTTTCTGCTTCCAACTCCGTCATTAGATTGAGGGCGTTCATTCTTTCAGTTAAACCAATCAGAATTTGCCACAACCTCTGTGAGCCAATCATATTGTTGCTGTCAGACTTTCAAACTGTCTTTTCTCTCCTGGAGGACCCCGACCAGATAAAAGACTGCAGCATCACTCCAGCTCCAGGCCTCCCTCCCTCTCTCGCTCCAGCAGCTGGTGGATCAAGCAGTCTTCAGTGATCCCACTGAGCCCTTCACATCCATTCTGGTTCTGGCCTCTGTGGTCACAGCCCCTCCACCAGGTAGGCCATACATCCCTCTCACATTTCTTAAACTCTCCTGTTCCTTTTCCTTTTAATTCCTCTTTAAGCCTCTTTTTCATTTAAGTCTCTCCTGACTGAGCTGAATAGGAAGTGTTTTGGTGAGAATGTGGACATGAGACAAACAGGCGTTTATCAAATTCTGATGAAAACTACTTTAACCCCTGGATGTCCTGGTTTTGGTTGTGAGTTTGGTGATTTCCTGTTTTCTTTTGTTAAATCCTTCCTCGTGGGTCTTTGTCAGTTCACTTCCTGTCCTTGAGTTGATTTTTGTTTCCACCTGTGTCTCGTTTCCTCCACCTCTCTTGGGTATTTAAGTGTGTGTATTCCTTTTTGTCTAGTGTTGGCTCGCCTGTGTTTTACAATAAGCACGCCATTTGTTTTCACTCTGGAATTTGGGAGTTTTACCTGGCTAGGTAACTGAAAAATGTTCAAATCCAGGTTTGTTGTTTCACATGTATGACTACTACTTTATTGAACGCAGATTACATTTCATTCACAGTTAACATGAGCTAGAGGAAATGAGATGTTTGCTAAGAAAAGAGTAAGTTGAAAGTTAAAACTTGAAATGATAAGAATTATGAATTAGAGATGATAATGCAGACTGTATTTTATGATAGTGTCTTTGGTTCTGGTTCAGCATTGTGTGGGTCTGACTTTCTACAATACTTGGTGACTCCTGTTTGTGGCACCCATGAACTGGTGAACTTGATTCATCCTCATCTACAGACTGCAGACATTACGTTAAACAAACAAGGAGATTGTAACTTTGTAAAGGTGCTTACAGACCAAAAGCGAAGTGAGCGTTGTGGGCGCTGCGTTTACATACAAAGTCAATGCAAAGACACAAGCGCCACGATTCCTGTCGGGCGTGCGAAGCGGGCGCTGCCGGCAACGAGAAGGCCTTTGCGTGCATTTTCAACTCGAGCGAGAAAGTCGCTTGACACTACGTCGCTGTAGCCTATCAGCGTTGAGATCATCCTGACATCACCGATGTCTTCAGAGCGTTGTGTGGAGAGGGCCGGGCAGAGCGGGGGATTGAAATGCCGCTGGCCGGCAGAGAGCTGCTACACTTGGAGAAGTCGAGGACAGAGCAGAGAGCAGCGCTGCAGCTTTTGGACAAATAAACACCCGCGGTCGGTTTGGATTACACTCTGACAACTACGCTGTTTACCCGTAGGAGGAGCTCGGAGTAAACTGCTTTTATTAAATTAGCTTTTCACTTTAGTTTTGGGGATGGCAACATTGATTTATCTTCACTGGAGCTTCTCAGCAGCTAGCTTCCATGCACATCTGGTTTCACTGTTGTTGTTAGAAGGGGTGATGGAGCAGTGGCTAAGACACTTGCCTTTGGTTCAATCCCCCACTGTGACCCATCCACCATTGTGTCCCTGAGCAAGACACTTCTCGTTGCTCCAGAGGCGTGCGACCTCTGACATATATAGCAATTGTAAGTCGCTTTGGATAAAAGCTAAAATAAATGAATAAATGTAAATGTTGTTAGCGTCGGTTGGCACCCAGAGCTCTGTTGGACTAATACTTCATATTTATATAAAAAACAGAAAACACTGCATTACTTGGAGAAAAGAAAGCGAGGAAGTTGAACTACCTGGTGAGTTCAGAAAATATGTGTCTGTAACTTTATTCCAGCTATCGTTGTACTTTACTGTGAACAAGTTAGCGTAGCATAGCCCTGATCGATCCAAACTCCATTCAGAAAACAAACCTTTTAGAAGTTGTTGTCCTGCTGACTTGCTGTCAGACCTGACAAAGCATGAATTCATATGTTTAACAAATCTGCATCATATTGTTGTTATTTCAGCATCAGTTTGATCCGTTTACTGCAATTAAATCCCAGCAAAATGTTTACATTGGTTTCATACAGCTGTAGTAATGGTGAGTTGTAGTATAGTAGGGGGGTTGTGGAGGGGGTTTGTATTTAATTATGTACTATAATGTATGTGTATGCACTTTCTAAAACTTATCTGGTAGTAAAGATAAAAATAAGTTTGACGATTGGAATTTTGTGTCTATGATGAGATTCCTGAAGGGTTGGGGCGTTCAGCTTAGTTCGATATAGGGCCCTCCAGATCCCTTTTGCCTGGGGCCCCCAAAGTGCCTTGAAACAGCCCGGCCCGGGAGGAAACCGGGAGAGGGCAATGAAACACGGGAGTCTCCTGTGAAAATCACGAGGGTTAGCAAGTATGAGCGAACCGGAGCTAACCTCTATGGCTCCTCGTTTCCTTCTGTACGACAGCGTGCTGCGTATGACGTCCTTTTATTCTTCTGCGCATGCGGGTCACTTGCAGGCCGGGGCCAGTTCACACTTCAGTCTGATATGGGCCACGTGTAAACTAAAAGGTCTGCAGTGTGAACGTAGCCTTTAAGTCCACGTGAGGAAAGTTCAAGACAGGATATTAGAGTCAAAATACGCAAACCTACGTAACTTCAATGAAAAATCAAAATAATATTGTCTTTGTATAAAGTTTCACACAGGAACCTGAACGGGCCTGAGGCTGGTCATGAGTGAGACAAAAAAATCTATAGACAGAGGGTGTGTGCGTGTGTGCGTGCGTGCGTGTGTGTGTGTGTGTGTGTGTGTGTTGGTTGTTTTTGTGTCTACAGTCTGCATCATTGTGATCATGATTTCATATATCACATTGTGACTCTGACATAAAGCATATTTGGATTTGAATGATTAAATGTCTAATTGAAAATCTAAATAAAGAAACTAAATTGTGTGTTTATTCTTTTGGGTCCTAATACACATCACAGAGTCGCATTAATATTTCACACATAATTTAACATTTTAGACCTTTTCCTGAAATCTACTAGGGTCATATCTTCTTCACTCATTACTTTGATGTCAGGAATATTATTTATTTTTCCATAGATATTATTGAGTTTAAGTGGTTTTGCTCAGGGGCGTTGCTTGACATAAAGCTCTACTGGGGCACAGATCCCCTCATTAATTTTTGATTTATGAAATGTGTCAGTATGTGCCTCACCAGCTTCCCTTGCTAAGCATTAACTCAGTCCTCCATTAGGGTCTGAGCTGCTTGTATCTGATGCTGCCTGTACATCTCTGGCTGTGCTTTTACTGGCTGAGGCTGCCTGTATTTCACCTGGGTCTGTGGACTTTCTAAAAACTTCTGTGTTTCAGCTGTGTGCTGGCTTATGATCCAGCATCTCCTCTGCAGACAAACTTCAGCATAGCCCCAGTAAATAATAAATCAATACTTGCAAGATATTAATGTTATCAGCTGCATCAAAAACGTTGCTAGGATGTGTGAACTTCTCTGGGACGTTGGCCCAGGTTTGGACAGGGCAGACCAGAAAGGGTTAATGCGAGAGGATGTTTGTGTTCAAACAGTGGAAAAACAGTATTGCTGCCAGATTTCGGGAGCGATTGATTGCTTCTTATGCGAGAAGACGTAGACAACAGGAAGATATGTTCTGTGTATAAAAATGTGTAGATTCAGACTTGATCCTCTGTCTTTTTACCATTTCATAAACACCATGCTGTGTGAAAGGTTCCCTCACTTCCTGTACTTTATCGATCAGAATTTAGACGATGTCATAATGTTGATGATGTCATAAACACCGTTCTGAGGGGAAAGTGATGTCACTGCCTGCTTCCACATTCTGAAGATCAAAGCCACAGAGTGAACACATTCTGAAACTTCAGCTCCTCAGTCTAATCAATCATTTACAACTGAGCTTCGTGTACAGAGCCCAGAAAAACAAGCGGTGGTTAACACAGTCGTTAAGAGAGAAGAAAAATGAGCTGCATCGAGGAAACGGTCCCTTCTGAGAAGTTCTTTGACAATCTGGGCCAAGAACAAGCAGATATATCTGACCAAGAAATCAAAGTGGACTTGGATGCAGTCATTCAACAACTGGAAGCAATAGATCTCCAACTGCAAAGGTACGCTAGACAATATGAGAAAAAACAACTAGCAGAGCTCCATGAAAATAGCCAAACTCAAAAAGAATTGGATGCAATGTCCAACGCTATGCAAGTGGCGAAAGAAGCCATTTTGAACGCCAATGAAGCTTTGCAAAAAGAACGTCAGGAGCTACACAATATGACACATGATAAATCCTTTGATGAGAACTATGATAAAGTCAAAGCAGAGCTCTTAGCAGCAAGCCAGCAAAACGAGGCGTTGAGACAAGAAATTCAGGAGCTCAGGAGAAGACCCCAAAATGAAGCATCTTTGGAGGAATTGTGTAATGTCATTAAGGAGGAAACAGAGGCCATGAGGCTCCAAAATGACAGCATACAAGAGGAAATCCAGGAGCTCAAAGAAAAGCGTAGAAATTTAACTGCTCTGGATGAAACGTATGACACACTGAAAGCAGAGAAAGAGGCGATAAGCCAGCAAAATGACGACCTGAGACAAGAGATTCGGGAGATATCCAAAGATCTCCGATATGAAAAGGCTCTGCGGGAAATGAATGAGCAAATGGAAGTTTCAAAAGTGACCATCAGCCAGCAGAACGCAGCACTGAAAGAACAACGCCAGAAGCTCTACAAAGATTATGAAGATCAAAAGATTTTCGGTGTCATGTGTAGGGAGAAGTTGCACAACATGGGATTTATGTGCAGAGAAAATGAAGACATCCAAATAGACATTGAGGACCTTACCAGTAGGATCCAGAACAGAAAAGCCATGAAAGACAAATATAAAGCCCTGAAAGCAGAAGAAAAAGTTGTCTCTGCAAAACAAAATGAGCTTCTTAAAACACTTGCAACGCTCCACTCAAAGTTTCGAGGTATGAAAGAATATGAACGCAAGTGTGGTCCGCTGAGAGAGGAGATAGGAGCCTTAAGACAACGCAACGATGAACTCCATCAAGAAATCCAACAGTGCAGTGAGGAGATAGAAAACAAAACTGTTACAAAGGCAATTTATGACTCACTGAAAGGAGAGAAAAAGAATCTAACGCACAGAAATAAAATCCTGAAAAAAGAAATTCAGGAGGTGGAGAAAAGGCTTGTAAAGGAACAAGCTTTGGTAGACAGGAATGATGTCGTGAAAGAAGAAAACGAAGCCTTGATCCAACAAAACCACACATTACAGCTGGAGGTTGAAGAGCTCTACGGCAGACTGCAAAGTGAAAAAATACTGGAGGTCCTGTACAAATCGCTGACAACGGAAAAAGATGCCACGAGTCGAAGAAATGATGTACTTCGACGAGAGGTCCAGAAGCTCAAAGAAAAGCTGAACAGTGAAAGAGCTTTAGAAAGTGCACGCAATGCAATGAAGGCTGAGAAACAGAAGGTCGACCGAGAGCACGCAGCACTACAGCAAGAAATTCAAGACCTGAACAGCTCCTGAAGAGCTATATGGAAAGCTGACATACATTGTTTTTGCTTTCCAAGGGAAAAAAGGGTATGGATTTAACTTCAGCCTCACACAAAAAGGTGCTGGTTTAATTTCTGGGCCTGACTCTTTTTGTGTGGAGTTGGATTTTCTCCCCTGTGTGAATGTGTGTGAGTGGTTGTTTGTTTCTATGTGCCCTGTGTTGGACTGGCGACCTATCCAGGTTGTACCCGGCCTCTCACCTAATGTCAGCTGGGATTGGCTCCAGTCGAGCATATGGATGAAACTTCAGCCTCACACAAAAAGGTGCTGGTTCAATTCCCGGGCCTGACTCTTTTTGTGTGGAGTTGGATTTTCTCCTCATGTTGACCTAAAAATACCAAACCACAAACTAAAAGAGGGGCGGCACAGTGGCGCAGTGGTTAGCACTGTCGCCTCAGAGCAAGAAGGTCCAGGGTTTGAACCTTGGTCATCTGCGTCTCTGTGTGGAGTTCATATGTTCTCCCCGTGTCTGTCCCGGTTCTCTCCGGGTGCTCCGGCTTCCCCCCACATCATAAAACATTTATTATGTAGATTCTAAATTGACCAAAAATACCAAACCACTAACTAAAAGAGGGGCGGCACAGTGGCGCAGTGGTTAGCACTGTCGCCTCAGAGCAAGAAGGTCCAGGGTTTGAACCTTGGTCATCTGCGTCTCTGTGTGGAGTTTACATGTTCTCCCCGTGTCTGTCCCGGTTCTCTCCGGGTGCTCCGGCTTCCCCCCACCGTCCAAAGACATGCAGGTTAATTGGTGACTCTAAATTGTGCTTAAGTGTGAATGTGTATGAATGGATGTTTGTTTCTATGTGCCCTGTGATGTTTGATGTTCTCCCCTCTCCACCATGGGGTTACTCCAGGTGCTCCAGTTTCCTCCCACACCAGAAAACATATATAATATGTGGATTCTTAATTGACCTCAAAATAAATAAATAAATATATCAATTAAATAACTTTGTTATTTCTGGTTATTTATTGATAAATAGTAGTTTTAAGGTGTTGTGGTATTTTTTGGCTAAAAGAGATCACATATTTCTCACACCAGCTTCTCTGCACTGGCTCCCTGTAAAATCCAGAATATAATTTAAAATCCTTCTGGTCACCTAAAAAGCCCTTAAAAGGTCAGGCACCATCATATCTGAAATAGGGTTGGGTATCAAGAACCGGTTCCAAGTTGGAACCATTACCAGACTTTCAACAGCAGTCGATTAGTTAAGAGACTGTGGGAAAGTTGGGATAAATATTTTATGGATCGTGTTATAAGTTACTTTTCTATACAAATCACACACACTGGTTGTTGGAGCAATGATGATTTCACACAGGCAGAACTGGACGGTACCTTCTGGCCTTGAGCTGCATTAGTGTCCAGCGGTCGGTCCAGCAATCTGTTCCTTTATAAAGTCCAGGTCCTCGGGCAGCACCGGGCCATGTTGCTCCATCACAGGCTTCAGGCCATTGTCGTTCACCGGGTAGTCAAACGTGGCTAGAGAGGCAGTCTCATGCTGCGACAGAAACAGACTCATTAAAAGTCTTGGAGGACTCGGTCGACTCAACATGACATTTACATGCACAGTGCTACAAAATAGATAATGTTAAATTAAACCAAAAATGTGACCATACCTTTGTGTTAATTTAATTTATTTATCTATCTTTCTTGCTGTTTTCCCCATTATCATCCCAATTCACTCAAATAAAAATAATAAATCATAATGTACAAAATTAATTGTGGCTGTTAGGGAGAACTAACCATTTGTGAGAGCTGACCTGTAATCTTGACTTCAGCTATGTGACTATACCCATATGGACAGACTCACAAAGTGGGGGTGCTGTCAAATATGGTCAAACTTGATTTTCATCCATTTAACAATTAGATATTTAAAATCGTATTACACAAATGTGATTCCCACCCTTTTAAACCCACCCGTGTGCACTCAGTATTTGCAACTTCCAATTATATGAAATACAATAATATTTTTGAAACTACAATTCCTTCTAGCAGCGCCACGCAGCTTGATACAAATTAGCATCATATTAGTAGTTCTTTTGGTTTGAATAGTACGGCTGTGAATAGGGTCATAAAAATATATCTACTGAATATATTAAATATCTTGTACAGCCGTACACGTACTTAAACTATATCAACATGGTCTATGTTAAGAAAACGTAAAGATGATCGACATTTTAGAGCTGCGTGATGTAGCGTGATAAAACCATCTGCACCACACTTATAGTTCTTCTTGTTTGCAAACAAGCAACAGCAACTATCCAATAAATCTACGTTCTTTTCCCATTAATGTATGGAGTTTACTTTCATAGGCCATTTGAGGCTAAAAAGACCTGTTCTCTTTAGGTCTGGATGCAAAGCTTACTGGTGTTTGGGCTATATATCAAAATCAAATGGTCATAAAAGGTGTATTTGTTGTCCCATCGTGGTTCACTCAAAAAACTGAAGCTTTGATTTTAATTAGGGCCCGAGCACGACCGTGCGAGGTCCCTATTGAATCTGCTCGGATTATATTTTTTTTTTTTTTTTTTTTTTTTTTTTTCTGCAAAGTAGGCCCAAATGACATGGCCTAAACATACTCGAAAACTCACCAAAATTGCAAACATGTCAGAACCGGTGAAAAATTTCGTATTCTACAAGTTTCGCACATGGGCGTGGCAAAATGACTCGCTAGCGCCACCTTGAAAATTGGAAATGATTAGCCCCTCGTTCACGTTCAACCTACATGTACGAAATTTTCTGGGGACATGTATCGTATCCAGACGCACAAAAAAGCCTCAAGAACCCATAGCCTAAAGTCAACAGGAAGTCGGCCATTTTGAATTTTATGGCCATTTTTGGATGATTTACACACTTCGTACTTTAACGAACTCCTCCTAGGGATTTAGTCGGATCGACGTCAAATTTCTGCTGTGCCTTCTAAAGGCATTGACGATGAAAAGTTGTGCTATTTGCGAGTTTTCGTCAATGGGCGTGTCCGTGGCGTCGATGATTCGCAATGAAACAGGAAGTTGTTGTAACTTCAGTGTACATGCTCACATCTGGACCAAACTGTACATGTAGGATGAGAGTCCCGCCCTGAACACATGTACATGCCGACATTCACCCACAGTCATAGCGCCACCTGCTGGCAACAGAAAGTGACCTTTAACGAAGCAGCCCCCGCCGCACGTTTTACCTACGTGCACGAATTTTCTGTGGTACGTGTATCTTGTCCAGACGCACAAAAAAGCCTCTTGGAGCCATAGCCTAAAATCAACAGGAAGTCGGCCATTTTGAATTTTACGTCAAATTTTGGATGATTTACACACTTCGTACTTTAACGAACTCCTCCTAGGGATTTAGTCCGACCGACCTCAAATTTGTGCTGTGCCTTCTAAAGGCATTGAAGATGAAAAGTTGTGCTATTTGCAAGTTTTCGTCAATGGGCGTGTCCGTGGCGTGGCGTCAAAGATCAGCTCTTCGCCATGACACGGAAGTTGTCGTAACTTCAGTGTACATGCTCACATCTGGACCAAACTGTACATGTAGGATGAGAGTCCCGCCCTGAACACATGTACATGCTGACATTCACAGACAGTCATAGCGCCACCTGCTGGCAACAGGAAGTGACTTTTAACGAAGCAGCCCCCGCCGCACGTTTTACCTACGTGCACGAATTTTCTGTGGTACGTGTATCTTGTCCAGACGCACAAAAAAGCCTCTTGGAGCGATGCCCTAAAATCAACAGGAAGTCGGCCATTTTGAATTTTACGTCAAATTTTGGATGATTTACACACTTCGTACTTTAACGAACTCCTCCTAGGGATTTAGTCCGACCGACCTCAAATTTGTGCTGTGCCTTCTAAAGGCATTGAAGATGAAAAGTTGTGCTATTTGGAAGTTTTCGTCAATGGGCGTGTCCGTGGCGTGGCGTCAAAGATCAGCTCTTCGCCATGACACGGAAGTTGTCGTAACTTCAGTGTACATGCTCACATCTGGACCAAACTGTACATGTAGGATGAGAGTCCCGCCCTGAACACATGTACATGCTGACATTCACAGACAGTCATAGCGCCACCTGCTGGCAACAGGAAGTGACTTTTAACGAAGCAGCCCCCGCCGCACGTTTTACCTACGTGCACGAATTTTCTGTGGTACGTGTATCTTGTCCAGACGCACAAAAAAGCCTCTTGGAGCGATGTCCTAAAATCAACAGGAAGTCGGCCATTTTGAATTTTACGTCAAATTTTGGATGATTTACACACTTCGTACTTTAACGAACTCCTCCTAGGGATTTAGTCCGACCGACCTCAAATTTGTGCTGTGCCTTCTAAAGGCATTGAAGATGAAAAGTTGTGCTATTTGGAAGTTTTCGTCAATGGGCGTGTCCGTGGCGTGGCGTCAAAGATCAGCTCTTCGCCATGACACGGAAGTTGTCGTAACTTCAGTGTACATGCTCACATCTGGACCAAACTGTACATGTAGGATGAGAGTCCCGCCCTGAACACATGTACATGCTGACATTCACAGACAGTCATAGCGCCACCTGCTGGCAACAGGAAGTGACTTTTAACGAAGCAGCCCCCGCCGCACGTTTCACCTACGTGCACGAATTTTCTGTGGTACGTGTATCTTGTCCAGACGCACAAAAAAGCCTCTTGGAGCGATGCCCTAAAATCAACAGGAAGTCGGCCATTTTGAATTTTACGTCAAATTTTGGATGATTTACACACTTCGTACTTTAACGAACTCCTCCTAGGGATTTAGTCCGACCGACTTCAAATTTCTGCTGTGCCTTCTAAAGGCATTGAAGATGAAAAGTTGTGCTATTTGCGAGTTTTCGTCAATGGGTGTGTCCGTGGCGTGGCGTCAGAGATCAAGTCTTCGCCATGACACAGGAAGTTGTTGTAACTTCAGTGTACATGCTCACATCTGAACCAAACTTTACGTGCTTGATAACTCTCCCACCCCGCTATGGAGGACCGATCCTGACACAGTCAGAAATAAATACAGAAATAAATAAGCTCAATAAATAAATAAGCATCCAATTAAATACACAAAAAATTAAGTAAATAAATAAATGTAGGTAGTAATTAAATTATACAAGGAGACATAAATGTATATATTTTAATTAGTGCCTTTACTTATTCACCTTTGTTATAATTACCTTATTTGTTTATTCAACTTTATTTATTACTAATTTTTTTAATGTATTTATTTATGTGTGTGTTTTAATATTTTTGTCTGTTTTATTCTTCCTTTGTATTTATTTACCTTATTTATTTTCACCCATGGTATTTATTTCTGCCTGTCTTTTTTAAATTTTTGTATGCATTTCTGCCTCATTATGCAAATGAGGAGGGGCTGTGTCTCAAGGGGTCATCTTCTCTGCTATTGGTGGACCAGTCAGACAGGAGAGCTCCTACTCTACCTGCAGACATCAACGATCTTGCCCCTCACACAGTCAGATGGCTTCCTTCAGTGCGCTGAGGTGTTTAACAACTCTGAAGACAATACTACCAGCAATGTCTTCCTTCTCTTTTCACGTAGACGCTCCGACAGACAGTGCTTTCAGTTTGCTGCATGCATGGACACAGAACTGCGGTATAGGGAGAAGCACACGGTCAGCTGGCTGCAGCTAAATCTGGAGTGCACTCGTATTCAATTCTGTATGGTAAATTCAGTTTTAACGGAGCAGAGCGAGCTGACAGGCAGAGTTAGAGACTTTTTCTGTCCGTTTCTCTCTTTACAAAGACGCATGTTGCAGTCAGAGTCTTCTCTGAGATGCGAGCACGACATACAACACAATTTATCAAATTACACAACGGATATACAGTATGAAAATAAGATTGATTGGATTATACTCACAGGAAGTATAAAACCTCTTACATGGGTCTATTAAAAGTAAAGTAACACAAAAATGTCAGGGAAATTACTTTACTTAGATTTAAGTACTGCAGTTGTACATTTGAAATACCTTCCTACCTTTCTGATAGGAAGCCTTCTTGAGGTGGTATAAAACATTTCTTCTTATATTCTGATTTGAGTTGTGGACAACTATGACCACATGAATTAAAAAAACATTTCACTGCCCAAGTCAGCTATAACACAAGTCTTGATCATCAGACTACATGCTGTACAGTATTTGTGGACAGATTTTGTCCCAGGATTTCTTATGCATTTCTTCTTCTTCGTTGCATGATTTAGAATAATAAGGTGAGAAATGGATCTATTCTGAGTTCATCCTGCACTGCAGCAGCTAATAAAGTCCATTTAATCCCCAAAACGCTTTTCTTTTAGGCAGGCTGGAGCAGAAAACAACTCACCTTTCTCAAGTTGTACAGTAATGTCACATGTGTATGAAGGTGGATCAAACAAGCTAATCTTAAATGTCAAAGTAGAGAGGAGCCTAGTAGGCCTATTTATTTTCATTCATTACACAATATGAATAAGCTATGCAGACAGTTGTAAAGAAAGAACATCTTTTTCTTCTGTTCTCTACTTGTTATAGTTACACAGTATTAGGGGTGTGGGCTGTATTAAAAGTATCCACTGTTCTCCCATGCTCTAACACACAGTAACGATGAAATGTGTGCTGTTCTCACATTCTTCCTCTGTATGTACACATAAACAACAAGGCAGGGAAATATAAAAGTAATTTATTTTATTGTTTGGGTACATTATTGTTCAGTGTACATGTTCACATCTGAAACAAACTTTACGTGCTTGATAACTCTCCCACCCCGCAGACATCTACACGCCAATACCGATTTATATTCATAGCGGCAAGTGCTATGTAGCTCCACATAGGGGACACAGGAAGTGACATATAGCACATTCATGCGGCGTCGGAAACGCGTAGGAAATTCACAGCCGCACCGGCAGAGCTCCAGAATGTGCGACTCGGCCGGCTCACGCGCGGACGCGCTTACAAGTGCGAGGGCCCGCCCAACGCTGCTTGCAGCTTTAATTATATTTATTTTTTCAACAGATTCCACAAAATTGTTTTAGGTTACTTAAGCAAAAAAATTTAATGAACTTGTATAAGAGTAACACAATGAATGTCAACTGATCCAATTAAAAATAAAACACTTCTGATCAACAATATATTTAAGCTTACCTTTCAATATTTTATTTGGAGTAGTAAAATATACATTTATGTTCAATTAATTAAAACATTAGGTTTTCATTCAATATTTTTTTTCCAAATTAGACACAATTCAAATGTTTGTCAACTGGTCCCACACAAATCAATTTCAACTTCATTTTGTTATGGACTTTATTCACCAACACATCACTATCATTTTGGTGCAATTGGTGAAAAAAATAATACAGTAAAATTATTGACACTATAAAGTGTAGAAAAGTTTGCAAAATAATGTTTAGTTGTCAACAATTTTGATGATGCTTTGCTTAGAATTCTGCCTATTCCACAGAACACAGCGTCCAAATCAATGGCTCATTCATAGAGTTTGTTCTTGAGCATCTGTACCTTGGTTGAGAGTTTGCTAGCATCTAGTTGAAAGAATCACTTGTGAAGTACCTCAAAGAAGGCTTTAAGGTTCTGAGGATAACTGAGGTTCAGTGCATAATTACACCTATTAAGAGTGCACGTGTAGAGGCGACGTCTCCCAAGTCATGCAGAACTTCAGCAGCCTCGGTGACTATCCCAACATCAGCTGGAGGAGCGGTGGCATCACCTCCCTCAACACGGATGCTGTAAAGATAACTTGTCCGAGCTCGCTCGGAACAGCTGTAGCGTCAGATCCTTTACATAGGACAGAAAGAAAGTAGAAAAACAAATTATGAAACAGATTTAGCAGAATTCTAAAGAGTAAAGTTTGCATTTCAGGTGTCCTTTATGTAATGATTTAACAAAAATAGCATGATACAGTGCTATGTGTTTAAAAATTACAAGATGAAGTAGTGCTGGTGAATTAAATATTAGATACTATTGTGTATTATTTAATATACCTCACCAAGCACTTTATTTGGAGGGCGTGCAGTCTACTGCAACCCAACAGCTCTGCCATAAATCTTTACTTTTACTAAGCTTAGATATTGAACAAGTGTTTCTATTATTCTGCCCCCTCATGTATGTCAATGGGGTAGACAATATTAGGAAAACTTTCAATATAATGCACTCCAGTACACCACCCACTATGAAATCAGTAATAACAGAATGTATGGCAGGTGTCATTTTTGATTGCATTAGACAGCAGATGTTCCTGATAAAATGCATTGTGAGTGTATATATTAGATTTCCCAAAAGAGACAAAAAGTACTTTCATTAATTTATTACGGGTCTTCCGAAAATGTGACCAAATCTACTGGGTTAAAAATATACATACAGCAATGTTAATATTTGTCTAAAAGTCCCATTGTCATTTTTACCTCAGTTAGACTCTTTTGGTAGCCATCCACAAGCTTCTGGTTGAATCATTGACCGCTCCTCCTGATAGATTTGGAGCAGTTGAGCTAAATTTGACAAACAGACTTTCTTCTAAATAGTTCACATGAAACCACCAAAAAACGTCCTGCTCAGCTTCCAGACCGCAGTCTGAAGAGGAGACGTTACCTGTCGCTAACTGCCTTCACTTTTCCAGCAGTTGGAGAACAGACAGACTTTAATTAACGGACAAACTGTAACCTACACTGTACATTTACAGCCAGACCGAAACGTAGCGCTCATATTTTCCTCTGCTCATTTTCACCGTCACCTACTGCCACCTGTCACGTAGCTGTCCTGTGAGGGAGGAGAGGACGCTAGCTATGTGCCACCGTGCTGCACAGTGTGCGGGCGAAAATCAACTAGCTAACGTTAAACTCTTTTCATTTTGCACTTGCAGTGAGATGTGTGTGTGTGTGTGTGTGTGTGTGTGTGTGTGTAAACTGGGACTGACTGTATGATTAATCCTTCGCTAGATGCTGTGAATAAATGGCGTGTTTGCCAAAATGATGAGTTTCCTTAGCATAATTAACACAAGGTAACGACAGAGTAACGTTACACAACCGCTAACGTTACACGTAGGGGTAAGGGAGGAGGAAGAAACGTTTCAACTATTCGCAGCTTCTCTAGGTCGGCTTGGAGAGGCCTCGAGCAGCCTCTGCCAGACCTCACCAAAACCCTGATAAATAAGCTAAAGAGGAAGCTATCGTTTTGTTATTTAGCAGTGTACTCTCAGTTTGCCACAAATCTAAAATCTTACAGAGACAGACAGTTTATGCATCTGCAGAGCAAACAGGAGAGATGTTCGTTCCCACAAGATGTCACTCAGTTTATCATGTTAAAGATGATTAATTTTATTGGCATTTCAGATTTGTTTCTTACTGCTGCTGTTAGGGATGAGCGAGTACAGCATCATCTGTATCTGCGTTAACCATATGAATTATCTGTATCTGTACTCGGACTGGGATTTAACCTGGAAGTGGGTCGGGTTGTCTTGAAATGGGCGGGGCTTTAACCGGTATGTTATTTTAAGCATGCAATTGATATGGGCTGATCAGAAATTTATTTTTTTTATGATCAGTGTGATAATTTTTTGTATTTCCACACCAGGTATGTGTTTGTGAGTGAGTAAGAGAGAGGGGGGTGGTGTTTGTGTGTGTTTAGCTTATTTTGTAATATTATTTTAAATAATTTATTTTTACCACAACTACCTTTATATCACGTTTACCAGAACTCTACTGGTTAATAAGTAAGTAGTACCACAAACCGAAGTAAAAAACAAACCTGAAGCTGAAGAAACCCTAACGTTAACGGAAAAGACCCGCGAACCTGAGTGACTGAGGGAGAGACAGAGAGAGAGCTGTTCTCTTCTCAGTGTTCTGTGTGTGAGTGAGCAGAGCGGGACACAATAAATCTGTAGGGGCGCTGTGACTAGCCTATCACAGAACGCAGACACAGTCAGCTACCCAATGAGGATTTTATCCAATCCGAGCACAGATACTGACTCGTGTTACTCGGCAAAAGTGCTTTATCCGTACCGGATACTCGTTCAGCCGAGTATCCGGCTCAACTCTAGTTGCTGTATATTTTATTCCATATATGAAAATGCTTTTTATGTGTCATATTTAAACTAAAAAGAAGCACCACTTGTTGAAATTTTGCTTTTTGAGTTTAGCCTTAAGTATCTGAAATTCAGATTAATTTGTGGGAATTTGACAAAATAAAATGATCTATCCAAAAACATTTGCTGTGATAATTTGCTTCCACATGCTTCCTAAGGACCATCATTTTATTTGGATCCCTTTATTTCTAATTCCCTCGTTTATATTTTGCTCATAATTTGATTCTGTTTACACTGTTTAAATTTTGATTCTGCATTATTCTTGATACATATGACACAGCTCTCTCTCAACAACGTGAATCTAGACCAGCAATGCTCTACTGCCTTTTTCAGGAGAGGAACAGAATCACAGTGGCAAAAATGCAGGATTTTCTTACTTTAAGATTTTACATGTGGAAATGGTTCCGATTCTGTATGAAAGATGTGTAATTTTAAGATCAGAGTCATATTTTCAAATATTTTGACAGCATATTATCAAAAATACATTGGTTTGACAGTGGTACAGTTAATTTTGGTTACATGATTCTGTAGTTTTAATGTAGTATTTTGTCTTTGTGTGTTTGTCCTTAAGCCCAAAGCAACAAAAGTCTACATTTGACAGTGCCCTCTCAAGCAGCAACTACAACAAGCTCTGTCACAAGCAAAGCCATCTGGCTATTCAGGTAAAACAAAATATTGTGTAGTGCTTCGCACTTCAGAAGTTGTAAGAGGTTTACCGTCATCACAGTGTAGCAGACCTCGGCTACGTAAAATGTTTAATACAGTTATGAAAATTAATATTTCTGGGAATATTAATTTATACCTCGAAATTAGGAGCACCACCTAAAGATTTGCTTGTCCGCCCAAGGCTTTAGGTCCTTGACTATAGCCTGAGAATTATACGAAGTTCGGTTAATTCATTAGTTGTTATTCTGAAATCGTCAATCAGTCAGTCTCAGATCTGAGCGTAAGTTCTGTGTATAGGGACTCTAGATTCTGAATAACACACACACATACGTCGCTGTGCTCAAGGTGAATTTATTAACTAACAAAAGAGGGTACAATTGTGGGTAAATGTGGTGATATTACAGGGATAACAGTTAATATGACAACAAGGAGGTACTAAAACAGGGTAGCCTATGTAAGGTTTGATTGAATTTCAGTTTATATTGTAGAGGGAGAGAATTCTACGAGTATGAGGGAACGAATGACCGAAATTGGGTTGCAGATTTAGTTTGACTAATCTAAGGGTTATTAACTGTGGATGGAGCCCATAGAACACCAACGAGTCACAGAGTGTTGTTTGTTTTGCCCTACCGTTGCCGCAGGCCCGTGGCGAGGCTCGACTGCCGGTTGGCTCGGGAAGTCGGTTTTGGCCCGACCCCAGTGGCGTTTTCGAGTTGGGTTGAAACCGGTGGATTGGGTCCGGAGTCCTCTTGTGGGAAGCGCTTGCAGCAACGGGGCTGTCAGCCAAGGCTTTTGCTCTGATCTCAGTTCGTTTGGTGTCGCTATAGGGCCACTCAGGGTTCTGTCGTCAGAGCCGTGGTTTCATTTAGTCAAGGCCATAAATGAAGGCTTCTGAGTTTCTGGTCCAAAGTTGCTCCCAACGGTCAGATGAGGTTGCAACAACAAAATCAAATAAACTCACACATTCACCGTAGGTTCGCGAGGCCTCGGGAATATAGGCTATTTAATGTTGCTGAGATTAAACAGGCAGCTCCAAACAGAATAAAGAAAATCAAATCTCCCGCTGAGAAATTTGGAATTCAGGGTCGTAGCTTTCTCAGCTCGTCTGAAGGAGATTTAAGTACGAAACAAAAAATCGGAATTTCAAAAGTAAAGGGAGTTAAGAGAACGTATACGTTTAGTTTCAAGAAAGTTTAAAAGAAGAGTTTTGAAGAGGCAAGAAGAAGCTGGAACAAAAGACAGCAGGTCCTTTTTTATTGATCCCGCTAGGTAGTGACGTCAATGTTGGGGTTGGTCTCCCAAACGTCGCTAAGGTGTTAACTTTTGGGATAAAGAAATATACGTTGCGCGTATTTCCCTTTAATCTCTCTCTCCACAATGTCGACATTTGGAAAAATACTTAGTTCTAAACATTCGGATAAAGACAGTTAAAACAAGGCTAAACACTATGGAAAAAGGTTATAATGGTTATATAAAACGTAACAAAGCTTGATTACATGTCCTCAGTATACTTGCTGGTTACTGGTTTTAACTCATGAGACAATTTAGATGTAAGCATGACAGTAAAATTTCGTTTATGCCATTACATGGTGATAGTTAGGCCTACTTAACAATTCTGTCAGTGTAAGCCGAGTTTTAAACACTTGCGTGTTATACCTTTCTTGTCCCCTTGGTGGCGCTCGGGTCACACAAGAAAAGAGTAGACATTCCACAGTTATACTGGAACCTTGCTTGGTTCGAGTAACGGGGGTTTTTATGGTCTCTCTTCTCTGCATTCCTGGCTTATCGCACCGGTTATCAGAGAATGAAATGGTGGTTTATGGCTCAGCCGTTCTGTGGAGAGAAAAGAGTCAGGTTGAGGCTGGAGGTGACCTGCTGGAGGGAGAAGGGGTCAGATCGCCCCTTTTCCTGTCCTGTGGACTGTGTTTAGTGACACCTTTACGGCTAGAAAGGTTCACTAAGGCTCTTTGAATACACAATCCTTAAGCGATTCATTGTCTGATTGAGTCTCTCTCGGTCCTTACCAACACCAGGCGATGCCTCTGGGTTTTACATGTGAAAAAGGTCAACTCTCGGGGAGGGAAACTTCCCTCCCTCTTTTGACACCATCTGACCTTCTTTGAAGTGCGTCTGGTTGAGTCCACAACAACAGAATATACATAGTATTCCAAATTAAAATGAAGCAGAATATATTTTGATTTGTGAAGTTATGAGTTGCGCCGCATAAAATGTAATGCATACAAAAGTTGAAAGGACAATCTGATGATTCTCCATTATGCCTGGCATTAAAGTAGCTTTGAGTATGATGCATTAATAGATTTCTTTGTATTTTATGATTTGAACGGCTAATGTAAGGTAAATCTAAAACCCTATGCACCTCTCATTCTTAGTTTTAAGCTGACTTTTATGCTGATATGAAAATCTAGTTCAGATGAGGTTTGATTTATTTCTGTCTGTATTTTCCAGATTCAAAATTTTCTGCTTGTTTTTGATTCAGAGAGGCAATATTTGTTACGAGGGTGGTGTGGTGTGGGGACAGAGAGGACCCAAACGCAGCACTCTGAGCGAAGGAGGCTTATTTAGGGAAAAGGGGGTTGAGGGACTGGAGTGGAGGGAGAGGTGGATGCCGGGGAAACACTGGCACAGAGAAACCGACCGGACGGGAGCCAGGGAACACTGGGGCCGAGGAAGGGAGGATGCAAGGGAGAACTGGGAGGACGCCGTGGGGGAAGCCGAAGAGGAGAGGTCCGGAGGACGAGCCCAGCAGACTGAACGGAGGACGAGGGTGAGTGAACCGGGTATGGAGCAACGAGGATCAAGCAAGAGTGGAGAACCGGGGTTGAAATACAGGCAGGGATGAGGTCGACTACTGGCAGGTGTTGTAGGCTGACGAGGTGCAGGTGCGGGTCGTTGGCTGAGCTCAGGAGCAGAGAGAGAGAGAGAGCACACAGGGGAGAAAACACAGGGAGGGAGGCAGGGAACAGAAAACCAAGGAAAAAGCAGAATAACTGATAAAAAGGAGAAAAAAAACAGGACACTCACCGTCAGCCGGGCTGCCACCACAACACTATATGGCTTATTACACAGTGCATGAGTGGGAATGCATTCCTAAAAGTCTCTAAATTAACTCAATATCTCATAAGAAATAAATCTAAAATATCAGTGAATTAAATCATATTCCTGACATGAAAACCAGAGTGAAATTTGGGGTAATGATTACCTCTCCTTTCTCCTTTCTCTCCTCTCCCCTTCTCTTTCTTCCACTCTCCTCGTCCATCCTCCCTTCTCTCTTTCCTCTGTCCTCTCTTCTCTGTATTATTCAGTGTTTCCAATACTGAGAGACAGGAAATAAAGTTCAGGAATCACTAGAGTTGTGCATAAGGTCCATAAGGCCAGATTTACTACAGGTTGTTTGTGCGTGTACAAGCGAGTGCAAACCTCAGCTGTTATCGGTACCAAAGTCCTTTTAGGCAAGTCATGCCACTCGGCAGCCATCTTGGCAACGCTTCTGGGCAGCAATTTCATACTAACAAAACCAGGCTCCTATCTGAATGAATGGGGAGAGAGCCAGAACTGAGCTTTCACTGGTCACTGGGACATAAAAACTACATGAATAGAATCAGCAGTAAAATATGATAAAAATCCCTGAAAAAGTTTGACGACTTTGCCCCAAAATAATGTTTAAAAACAGTTTTTCCCCACCGGTTATACTTCTACTAAGCATGTGTCAGTGGAACCACACGATTGGCTGAAATATGATTCGTTTTGGCTGTTTAAAGCAGATGATTGGCTTTTTAGCTGGAGGGGCGGATAACCGCCATCTTTGCCGTTACGGGCTTTTCCCATAGAGTTGTATTGGGGATGTGATTGAACGCTTCCTCTTTCCTCCTCAGTTGGCAGTCTTCTCCTTTTTGTATGATTCAAAGACAAAATTTCTAAACTTCCTAAACTTAGTGAAATTATTTCAAATGTTTAGGATGGAAAGTTAGTAGTGTTACTAGTAGTGTGTGGCGTTGGAAGGAGCACGCATGGGACGAGCAGCAGAGCAAACTAAGCTGAACACACGTTTGTAATGTTTTTTACAAACGTCTTGGCATGTGTGAGCTACAGGACACTCAGACAAGCAGCATGGAGACATTTTATTGATTATTGATGTATTTTTGGACGTTTGAAGCTAAGATACCGCTCACTGCAGTTGAGTGGAAAAAAAACTGTCTCAAACTCGCAGAAGAACACGGATGTTAACAAAACTTCACCAATCCTTCTATTGACAAAAGGGTGAGTAATTGATAACAAAATGAGTCTTAGGGTGAACTATACCTTGTTGTATTGTCATGCAAACTTGCTGGAAAATGTTTTATTGAGAAAATTATTTCTTCACTTAAGAAAAATAAATGGGTTGTTAAATGAAACAGTTGCTTCATTTTTTTGTTCATTGTTTCAATAAAGAAAAACATCAAGAACAAATTTAACAAATATTATGTAAAATGTTGTGAAAATGTTACTTAAAAAATAAATGTTAGAGAAGGAATTTAAAATTTGTGATTGACTCGAGAAAGTTCCACTTTTTGACTTAAATTATGAAAATAAAAATACCTTGTGCAAGATATTCAAATTTCTGAAATGCACCTGTAGATGCACAATCCACCTTCTTTAATTTAGAGAAGTCAGTTTTGAAAAAACAAATGGTGTGTCTCCACCTCCCTGATGGAAAGATGACCACAGACCCAACAGAGATGAGGAAGCATAATGGATTACTAACTAGATCATCTTTGTATGAACTTGTAAATGTACTTAGTTACACTCCACTACTGGAAGTATTTAAATTCATGTGCAAAAATATCAGTCTGTTCAGTAGATGTTGAGATTTCTTTGAATTAAAAACAAAAGAAACAGAAACACAGACTGACCTCATGATGGCGCTCTGGAGTCAACAGCCAGCAGAGAGCTCTCTCTGTCTCTCACAGTATAGCTTTGTCCCTAACTCTTAACCATCACAACTAAATGACCCAAACCTTCATTGAAATTAAACTTATTTAATCTTCACCCTAAAACACTCTTTTAAAGGTCTGTCCCAAAGTGAGAAACAGACAAAATCCTCACTCCCAAGGTCTGAAACTCTAATTGGTCCTGAAAATTATAGTTATAGACAGGGCTGGACAAAAAATCGGCCGGGCATTTTGACTAGAGACCGGCCCACCAAGTATTATTGGCAAAGCCATAAAGCCTTTGAATGAAAACAAACGCTGTTCTGACAGCGATGTACACTGTCTTGTTGGTATATATGTATCAATCTAATAAACTTAAACCTACATCATCCTCCCTATTCTGGTATTCTAAACAGTAATTAGAGGAAAACAAAAGACTGCTTGGTCAAGTTAACCTCCTCCTGAACTATCTACAACACATGGTGGAAACCTGAAATTAAGACAGAGAAGACTAGAGGTGAGACATGATCATTAATGAATATTAAAATTAATAAATGACAGATTTAGTGGTATTTTCATAAACTATTTATTTACCACATCAACAAACAGCATGGCGGCACAAAATATTTTTTTTAACATGGCAGCCTTTAAAAAGTGAAAGGAGACAAAGAAAGAAAGGTGAAAAAGAATAACACTTAATTGACTTTTTGATGGCATTTTACACAGTACTGGTACAGTATTTAGAAAATGTTGGAAAATACTGACATCATATACAGTACTTACTTCTTAAGAAATTATGATGGGACCCTGAAAAACAGGACACAAGTAAAAAGGACAGAGAAGGGTGAGAAAGAATGGTGTAACCCTTATCACGAGGTAGTAATAATGTACATAGGTGTAATAGTCTAAAGTAGTCTTATCATCAATGTGGACCAGAATCAGAAGTCACTAAATTGTTAAGAGCCTGAGAATTGAATGTCAATAAAAAGAATACCACACCCGAATGACAGTTTGCATTAAGTGTATTAAATACACAGGGATGGTACATACATAAGAAAGCAGGTATGAAAAATAACAAACTAAAATAATAAAGTGCGCACAAAAAAAACTTTCCTTTTAACTTCGTTGAGCTCAGTTCGTCCTTAGTTCCACTTGCCTTTATTGACAAGAGTTCATTTCTCACCGTTGGGGCCCTTTTAAGTTTGTGTTAGTGTTTGTCCTACCACCATGAAGATGAGGAAGATCCTGGCAATCCGTCTAAAGTCAGAGTCACAAACACGGTTGGCTCGCCACCCAGCCACCTAGACTGGGAATCCACAAAGCTCTGGAAAAACGTCTGGAACGTGTAGATTGGTATCACTCCGTGGAATGGATCTCAGCTGCACAAGGCTTCCAACTCTTTACCAAAACCTGACCTATAAACAAGGCCAAATCATTTCTCTCAATTACCATTCAGCGAATACATGGACTGCTACAGGCTACTATAAAATAAAATGAATATAATGCAATATCAAAATCGCTCTCTCATTGTACAACAGCTTCTTGTTTCTTCTTATATATAAAAAGTATGACTTTCTCAATTATCAAAAGTACATGTACATCAAAAATTACATCCTTGATATGAACACTAAGTTTTATGAACCCTAAGTAACATTAACAGTGTCATAAATAAACTGCAGGCATTGCATGTAAACATTGATCAAATCGTATTACTTCAAATTAGAGGCATTAAGGTGTTAGCGTGCTCATTTATCCCCCTCTGCACCGGTAACAGTGGAAAGAATGCACTAAAAATTTACCTCTTTAACTTCCAGTAACAACAGTTTTTAACATCATTATTTTTTCAAAGTAACCATTTAGCAACAACATGGAAAGGTAACAATTCCTTTTATAATCCACAAACAAAATAATTTGTAATTTTCACAGGCATTAAAGAGTATTCCGCTAGCTTATTGTGGTTAATTACCCTATTAGCATACGAATACAGCAGTCTCACATTAGCTTTACACAATTAGCTAGCGAACTCCCAGTAAACTCAGCAGGCTAGATTAAATACAAATGGGCCTCAAAAGCCTGTCCTGTTAACATGGACGCTAGCGAACTCAAAGGCCTAGCGCAAGGTAAACAACTCACCATTTTAGCAGAATTCACCGCCTTTAGCTCCGTGACAACAGTGGATTCAGGCACAGCTCTCATTTACTCTCTATATTACAACAGGGTATAGTCAGTATAAGCGATAATGATCACAGAATTTGTTTAATTCACTCCATGTCGTTTCTCGTCTTACCGAGGGGAAACGCAGCCTCCTACGCTCAGGTACAGGCGCCAAAAGAAGGTGCAGAGACCGAGAGGCGTAATTGTAACGGAACATAGCTGGCAGCTGATTGGTCAGCTCACTGCATCATAACGTCCACCCATTTGCTAACTTACAAGCCCATCAAAGATGCTGAGAAAAATAAAAGGTAACCCTTAGTGACTTGGTCAGACAGCTAAATAGTGTTTCTCATTATTAAGCCTGGGCTACAATGGCATTTGTTGGACTTGCTCATATGATCACACTACTTGTATCTTTATTCCACAAAAATAGCTGAATCATATACAGTAGTACTTACGTAGGAACTTAAAAAGTTGCATGGTCTAGAGAACCTCTTAAAGAATGATTAGACCCTGAAAAAACAGGACAGAGAGGAACAACGATTAGATAAATATTAAAATCTATTAAGGACAGATTGTGATTGAATTGTATCACCAAAGACTATTTACTCACTGCATCAATAAAAAGTCAACCACAACACTTCCACAGCAGCAACACTGAACATATCTTAACATATGGAAACCTTTAAGAAAGAAAGGACAGACAGCGAAGGGTGAGAAAGACTTGCACTTAATGGTTTTTTTAGACGATGACACTACTGGTATGTTTACTCTAGAGAAATGGTTGAATCATATTCTATATAGTACTTACTTAAAATGAACCCACTTCAGGCTTCCAAAATTGTCTGAAACGAAACAATGACAGATTAAGGCTGTAAGAAAACTCTCATATTTATATTATCTAATATTTATTCTATCTACTGTCTTATGCATTAAAACCTGTTAAGATGGACACATTCTAAGCATTTTCTGAGCACGTGACTTGTTTGAAGTGAAGATAGACACAAAACCTATTCATTTGACTGTACTTTTAGGCAATAACAATAAAGTTGAATTTAATCTTAACTGAAACATAATTAGGAATGTTTTGATAATTTTATTTCACCCCACCAGGTTACAACAGCAGCTTTCTCAGCAGGTCACTCTTCTCAGCTACCCTGTCAATGACCATGTCGGAGTCCAATGACATGAGAATGTCCTTTTCAGTGGCCATCAGCATAAACATCTCAAGCCTGTTTCCAGACAGGCTGCTTCGGAGTCTGCTTTTAATGAACTTGAGTGTAGAGAATGTTCTTTCACAGGCAACCTGAGTGAGAGAGAGGGTCAGCAGGTACTTGTATGCCAGCCCAAGGAGACAGTAGGCATCAGACAGCATGTTGAACCGCCTGAGAATTTGATAGCAGCACAGTGGGCAATTTTTGCAAGAATCACAGCTTTTGGTCACAATTTCACTTTCTTCGTCCCATTCTTCAGGTCTGTCCTTTGCTGTTCTGGTCCTGTAGTCATCTACATGTGATGTCTTAAGCCTTTCCCACTGTCCTGCAAAACTTTTCAGTTCTGACTGAAGGTTATTTACTGTAGCCCTGCTGTCAAATTTGAGGAGACATGTGCTGAGGTTTTGAAGTGCATTACTAGGAAGAGAAACTGTTCTGACCTGGCTAAACTTCCTGGGGTCCAACCATGCCAAATCCGCAACAAGAGGGCCATTTGTGACAAATCGTCTGTGGATTGCTTCAATAACTGTGTCCAGGATGGTGTTGTTGTTTTCTCAGCATTGATCTGCAACTCATCTTCAGTCATCTCTCCGGCCATGCGTTTTCTCTTCTTGGCTCTCTTTACAGGTAGTGCAGCCTCCACTTCCATGTCTGTGTTGTCCTCCCTCGCCTCGAGTTTCTGATTTGTCTGTTTCACAAATGTGTCTGCAGCTGCCTTCACAGTTGGGAAGTCCCTGGCGATACTTTTGAGGCTATCTTGTGTGGCAGTCACCATATGATGGGCAGAGAGAATGTCCATCGCCGTTGACTGGAGGTACTTCGACAGAGGAGTTGTTTGCTCAAACACTCTAAGAAATATCTGTGCTGTTAAGACAGTTTTATGCTTCAAGAGACACTCTTTAAAGCCTTGTGCTTTGGCACGAACAGCTGGCTTTTCTTTTTCCCTCTTTTCAATGGCTTCCAGCGTGAGCACTACATCAATGAAGAGGCCATCATCTGGTTTTCCAAAATGTCCAAAGATTTTTTGGAGGACATCATGCTTGGCCCACCACCGTGTCTCACCTATTGGACTGAGGCGTCTGTGTCTTGTCTCTTCTTGGGTTTGTTTCTCCCACAGATTAACCCTGTGACAGGAGTCCTTGATGAACACAGCTATGTCATTAAGTAAATTAAAGAGTGATCCACTTTCAATGACACTTTGTGTTGTGTCAGCAAGCACAAGATTAAGTATGTGTGCATAGCACCACACATGCACATGAGTTGGAGACTGGGCAGTCATAAGTGCTGAAAAGCCTTTGTACTGGCCCTGCATATTTGAAGCACCATCTGTTGCATTCCCAATGCACATGGCCTTGTCCAGATTCAGATGCTCTAAAACTCCAGAAAGCAAGTTTACAAAGTACTGCCCCGTGGATGCTTCGCACCTCACTATGGAGACAAGCCTCTCCTGCACAGCCTCAGTAACATACCTGATAATTACTGAACACTGATCATAACCTGTGATGTCTTGGGTTGTGTCCAGCTGAACAGAGAACATCCCAGCTCTCTGGACATCACTGGTGATGCTCTCTTGAATGAAATGGCCAATTGCATCAGTCACTGAGTTGACAGTTGTTTTGGAGAGTAGGGTGACGAGAGACCCTCTACCTCTTGATCCACTGGACTGATGCAACTTCTTGCTTTTCTCAATGCAGTCATTCAAATGTTCTCTAAGGCACATATCATACTTGCCTAATAACACAATCAGTTCCAGAAAGTTACCATGATCGATAGTGTTATCACCCAAAGTGTATGCAGCCTCATTCTCCACATGCCTATAGCTGAGTCCCCTCTTCCCTAGTACTTTGACCACGTCTATATACGCTACACGTAACAAGTGTTACTAAAGACATTTTCTAAAAGTATACTAAAGTTCACCAAAAATCTCAAACGCTTGAAATGACTTTAGTGTTTGGTTGCACAAATCATGACTAGATCATGTAGTAACACTTGAGTCATTACTAGTTAGTTCCAGTGATCTTCACTTTATAATATGGATGCAATGTCAATGGTTATAGACACAAACTTTTGATTTCTGTTACATGTAATCAATAATTATTTCAATAATCTTCAGGCTGTTCTTTGTTCAGCATGTTTGGAGATTTAAAATGTGTCTGTGGACGAACTGAACCTGGAAACTGTGGTCACGTTTGTCAACATAACATAAAACCATAAAACATGAAATACAAACATTGTAATGGTAAAAAAAATCCATCCTCTGTCCTTTCCTAAACACTTTTCCTTGACTTTGATGGAAAACGTCATGAGGTCAAGGAAAGATGTGAAGGAGAATTCATAAAAGACAACCGCGGTGCTCAGAGAACCAGGCTGCACTTACACCAGCTTCTTTTTAACCAACTTTATTTATAACACGCGGAAGATGAGTACAGTGACAAACTCAATGCTGCTCACTTCAAAAGGTTTCCTGTCCAACACAGAATCACACCTCCTAAGAAAGGATGTTTCATTTGGTACATTTAACCATCAGTTAGGCTGCTCATAGGAAGTAACAACAACATAGATACTGCTGAAAAAACAAAAAGGATTAAAATGCTGACACAATATAATAACAAAATCAATATACAAGTAGAGAAAGTTGAGTGAATTATACTCAAACATAAATATAGAGTTTCCTGGGATGGGTGCTTTTGATATTTTATACATTTGTTAAATAGATGCTCTGTTGTTTCTACAGGTGCATCAAAACATTTGAATGTCACGGAAAAGTTAATTTTTTTCTGTTATTCAATTCAAAAAGTTAGAATAAAGACTTCAGAATAGAGAAAAGTCGACCTGAGAAGAGCTCTAATCAGCTAATTAACTCAGAACACCTGCAAATGTTTCCTGATCCTTTAATCTCTCAGTCTGGTTCAGTTCAAATGAACTTTTCCAAGATATTCTAATATTTTTTAGATGCTCCAGCACATTTATGTGCGTTTGTCGTAGTGAAACTACAATAGTGAGTTGCTTTAAATGCATTTAGAGAATTCAGCCCGCTCTTATCGTGGCTGCCACTTAAACACTTCCGGGTCATTTCACTCAGTTAGGAACCTTGTAAATACCCGATCAGTGCCGCCTGCTCGATTCAATGTTCTTCTTAGGAGCACTCATGGGATCTGTCTCCTTACCGGTGGGTTTCTACTAAACATAACCATCACAGCTCAATGCCTAAACTTAACAGACTCATATTCTCCACACTGCCAGGAGAGCTCAGAGTGACATGTGCTGGCCTGTAAACTTGCCTTTGGCTCTCTGTCCCAAACTGTGGAGTCGTCGGGCAACATGGGGAGAGTCATCAACATACCCCCAACCCCTAACCCAAAAGCTCAGTAATGTCCTCAAACAGCTGCTCAATGTAGTAATGGCTTCAGTAAACAAACACTAACCTGACACAGATGATTTCACAGTGTGAGATGCAGAGAACTTAAAGTTTGACTTGTTGCAGTTGATGAAACTTCCCTCGATCTAAAACAACTCAGTGTTCAGGAGCATTATATTATGTCCCAGTCAGGACCTGCACAATAACATTAATCAGCCCCTACTGGCCTGAAGGGGAAAATATCCAGATTCAATACTAACCTGACCAAAACACACACATCTGTTTTTTTCATAGAAGACATTTTGACACAGCACAGCAGGAAAAACACAGATAAAAAACAAAACAATTAATGATGGCTGGATTCCATTTAGCTGCTTCAGTTTCAGAGTCCTGACAATTAAACACGTCTGCTGTGAAAAAGATCTAAAGGCTCCAACAGTCGTCATGCAGAGCTGCTTCTGAACCGGTCTAACAACCAGACGTGTTTTAAAGCAGATAAAAACACTCTGCTTAAATAACTAGTTGTGTCTTTGTGACATTTACATCTTCTCTTCTCACCTTCTTGAAAGATTCCTGTTTGAACGTATGAAGATGTAGATATTATTCATTTCAAGGGTTTATACTCACAAAATGTCCATTCTCACTGCTCTAACTTGTCTCCTAGAAATTAAGTTTGTTTACAACTAATGTGCCACAGTAAACACATGTTGAAGGAAACGTAACACAGACTGGATTTAGTTTCTGGTAACACACTGTAAAAAAGTAAAGTCACAAAAATTTTGATATTGAACGTAAGAGTAAAATGTTCCCTGATTTGTTCTTCAATCTTGCAAAATACAACATCTGCTTTCAGTATTATTAAACTTGACTAAGACTCTGGCAGCAGCTGGTTAAGGTCAGAGAAAGATGGTGGTCTGGTTTATTATAGTAAAAGTGACTTACAAACACTAAACAGCACGAGGCGAGACAAAGGCCAGTTTGAAGAAAAGAGTCTGCTGCTGCTTTTTAAAGGCGTGAAGAGACTGAGGAACGTAAGTCTAAAGAAAGAGCGTTCCACAGTGTCGGAGCCAATACTTCTACTGTTTTCAACATCTGCTTGGGGGCAGACGCCGTCACTATGGAGTTTTGGTAAAAGCTGAAGCCCAGAGAAGTGTGTAACACTCTGTCTCCTTAAGGCGGCGTTCCAGTTGAAATTTCCGACTGGGAACAAAATCCAACTTCATGTGTCAAATGCAGCATTATTACCTGGTGTTCTGACCCTGCCTGCCTGGATCAAGTAAAACTGACCTTTGTCTTTATATTGTCTGTCTCTGAGTCGTAGGAACGGCTTCACCACTGCCAGTTTCCTTACTTTATTTGTGGCAATGATGTGTTTCATTGAAAAGAAGTTAAAAGTGTGAAGAGCTCTGGAGGTGTTAATTCGACTCTCAGAAGCGACTCAGTTGAGATGAGCGTTGTCCCACTTCCTCTTAGTTTGCTTTAATTATTTTAATAGCAGAACATAAAAAATAACCTGAACAGAAATATAGGTGTTAAAATGACTGCATATCTAACAATAACAGCTGATACAGAAATAAGAGTAAAAACTAATACATGTTTAACTACAACACAGCACTAGCACATTAAAGTGCCTGACAGCAAGTTCATCAAGCTAAATGTCCCATATATTATCATAAAATAATTCAAATAATAAAACATTTATCAGTTCTCAGTGTAAATTACCTGTAATGATATGAGCTGTAACTACACTGTGGTCTCTTATTTGTTTGGTTTGTTGACGGTGGCGTAGAGGTCGCTGGGATCAGCTGAGGCTCCAGCAGAAGAAGAGGAAGCTTTCACGCTGCTGTAGGTCACTGTGTTGTTGTCAGGTAGTCTCTGGTTACCAGGTAAATAAATCACAGAGAAATATTTCAGCTCTAAACTTACAGGTTATGTTAATCAGGGTGAACAAATGTTGGTCTGAATGTTCTCACCTCGAGCTCTGATGAGAAGAACAGTAATCACAGTAATTAGGAGGAGTTCAGCCACACGCATAACCAACATTATGTAGTCCAGAGCAGAACAATCTGCACGAGCTGTAGAACAGAAAAAAATCAACAAGAACTAAATGAAACGTTAGATTAATATGTTTATTATGAGGAGAGAAAGAGGCTGACAGGAAGACAGAGAGACCCTAGAGAAAGATGAGTTACTACCTTGTAGTTTTGTTGAAGTATCATTAGTTGTTGTTGTGGCTGGAACTGATTTTATGTTTTCAGTTGTTGTTGTTGATTCTGTTTTCAGAGATATTGTGAGAGAAAGAAAACAACAGTAGTTCATCACTGTGAAAAGTCATCAGATAAACAAATGTTTTGGTGGTTTTAGTCATCTTGAACAGCTCAGCATATTCTCACCTGTTTTCTCACCTGAGGACTGAGGGCTGAAGGTGAACAGCTGCACTTTTCCAGAGGAACGATCTGTCACTTCACACTTCAAGTTAGACTTTGATTTGTTACTAAAATGAGAATCCAGGAAAGACACAGTGGCGTAGCAGACAGACTGTGATGTCTTCATGTCTTTGTTATCTTTGTCCACATCTTTACCCTCATACAGCCACTTCACTGTGTGTCTACAGGACTGTTCATGTGTCAACACAGAGCAGGTTAACGTCATCTTATCAGCGTCCTTACGTTCAGTCACTGGTGAAGATGGAGATATTGTGAGAAAAAGACAACAAGAGTAAAGTTAACTTCATCACAGTGATCATAATTATTGTGATGTTTCAGTATATTGTTCTAACAAGACAGTTTGAGCTGAAAACATTATGATGGAAATACTCACTGATAATAACAGACAGATAAACCTGAGAGTCTGGAACTTGTTGTTTTCCTGATATGAACTGTCTGCAGGTGTAGTAACCAACATCCTTGTCTGTGACATCCTTTATAACCAGAGAACAGTTCTCTGTAACACTCAGTCTGTCTGATTTAGCTTTGGCATCTTTGTGGATCTGCCCAAGTTCAAACAGCGGTACTGCTGATCTGCCTCCTGAACCACTGAAGAACCATGTAGTATTTTCACATCTTTTCTGACCGTCTATCACATCTTCACAAGGCAAAGTGACTTCATCTCCAACTCTGACAGTGAAGGAGAGGGGAAGTTTTTCAGCTGCTGCTGTTGAGAAAATGATGAAAAATAAAGTGAAATGAGAAAATGTCTGTTATGTTCATAGTTAGTGACGATTATTTCTTTATCCTTAGTTTCAAAGAGTTCACTAAACTCACCACATTAGAAACAACAGATTTGGTTTTCTTAGTTAAATCAAATGTAGCTAATAAAGAATCTTTAATAATATTGATCAAGTTATTTTTTACAATGTGCCTTCCATTTATATATGTGATATATGTATTCTTACCTGTAAACTGAAGCACCGCTAGAAGAAATAAAGAAATCCATTTGAACTCAACCATCATGATTCTCTGAGTCTCTCCTTCTTCTGTCTCTTGTTCTCGTGCTCAGAACTGTCTGAGTTTCTAAACTAGTGCTTTAGTAGAGAGACTCTGCAGCTACTTCCTGTGGTTAGGATGATGTCACTTCCTCATAGTGACTTTTAGTCTGTTTTAGATTTCAGTCTCTCTGAATTTCTTGTCGATGTCCAAACAGCCAAAAACTCAGTTACAGTTTTCACTTTTACATTTTGAAATGTAGTTTTCTCTCATCCACAGTGACTGACAGAGACCCCAAATTCTTGATCAGCAACATGAGATGCAGCCATCAGAGTTCACACTTTGTTCATTCAGGTCTATTTGTGACAATGACGTGTTTCACCAAGCGAAAAGAAGAAGAAGAGGAAGCTGAAGGTGTGAAGATTGTTAGTTAAAATAAATGTTTGCAATGATGCAACTTGTTTTCTTCAGATAGTGTTTATTAGAAAACAGACAGGATCCATGGTGATGTTTGACAGCACACATGAACAGACAGGTGAAGAGTCAAACTCCTCTCCCACCAGAATCTGACTCCTGATGTCCATGGTGCAATATGGTGATACTGTAGCAGCTGCTGAAGAACACAGATAAGATGATATTTTACTGCTCTGAGATCTGCTGGTTCCTCATTTTATCTTTGCAGTTTTTATATAGTTCATGCTGACTCTATTTCTCTCCCGCCCCCTCTCTTCCTTTTTTCTGCTTCCAACTCCGTCATTAGATTGAGGGCGTTCATTCTTTCAGTTAAACCAATCAGAATTTGCCACAACCTCTGTGAGCCAATCATATTGTTGCTGTCAAACTTTCAAACTGTCTTTTCTCTCCTGGAGGACCCCGACCAGATAAAAGACTGCAGCATCACTCCAGCTCCAGGCCTCCCTCCCTCTCTCGCTCCAGCAGCTGGTGGATCAAGCAGTCTTCAGTGATCCCACTGAGCCCTTCACATCCATTCTGGTTCTGGCCTCTGTGGTCACAGCCCCTCCACCAGGTAGGCCATACATCCCTCTCACATTTCTTAAACTCTCCTGTTCCTTTTCCTTTTAATTCCTCTTTAAGCCTCTTTTTCATTTAAGTCTCTCCTGACTGAGCTGAATAGGAAGTGTTTTGGTGAGAATGTGGACTTGAGACAAACAGTCATTTATCAAATTTGTCGGTTACGACACTATGGGAACGCCTCTAGGCGAAGCAGGTCTGAACGTGAATGAAATCACTCCAATCCTATTGGCTTGTTGCTAGAACGGTAAGGTGCGACGGAATAACCGGAGCAGTATAAAGCACACCTGTACACACTCATCATTAGCTTTTTTCTATTCAGCAGGCACTCTGTATGTTGTTTGAAGAAAGCTCCAGTCCTACAAGCAGTGTGTCTTACCTGAAGAAGAAGTCTACCAACATGTCCGGCAACCAGATGTACAGAAGGTGTGTTTTTCCTCGGTACATCACGGATGGAGATTCTTATGAGATGTGTGTCTCATGTTTGGGGATGGAACACGAGTTGCGAAGCCCTTTCTGTGCGGGTACTGAGGTACAGCATGGCTCTCTTTTCCGAGGATGGCCGGATTTGTTCTCCCGCCAGTACCTCCCTCGCCGGTCTGGACCCAAGGCAGCTGAGGCTGCCAGGCATAGATCCCTTCCCTCTACAAGCTCCTACGGAGAGGAGAGGAAGCAGAGTGTCGCTTCTCGGGGGCCCCCGCGAGGAGCTGGGGCAGCGAGACGGCGCTCTCACCCTCAGCCTTCTGAGAGATGCGGTCTGAGGACCGTCATCCAGTCCCGACGGAGCTCAGGGAAGACCAGGGTAGGGGAGTCTTTCTCCCCTCCCGCATGGATCTGCGGGTTCTAACCGGTCTCTGAGGAGATTCAGGTTCAAGATGCTCATCATCCCCGCCATCATGACGCACATCCAATCCAAGGATTGGTTCGTCACGATAGATCTAAAGGACACCTATTTCCACGTCTCCATCCGTCCTTCTCACAGGAAGTTCCTGAGGTTCGCCTTCGGGGTGTGGCTTACCAGTATTGGGTTCTTCAATTCGGCCTGGCACCTTCCCCTCGCACATTCACCAAGTGTATGGATGCAGCACTGGCCCCGCTGAGGCTCCAGGGCGTCCGGATTTCAACTACATCGACGACTGGCTCATCCTAACCCAGTCTCGAGAGTTGGCGGTTTGGCATCGAGATGTCGTTCTGGCTCATCTGCGGCGTTTAGGGCTGAGGCTCAACGCAAAGAAGAGTGTGCTGGTGCCCACCCAACGGACTACGTTCCTAGGGGTAGTATGGGATTCGACAACGATGCGGGCACAATTGTCTCCGGCACGTGTCGACACCATATTGGCTGCCGTGAAAGGGGTAAAGTTAGGCCACGCCATCACTATAAAACACTTTCTACGAGTGTTGGGTCTCCTGGCGGCTGTGTCCAGCGTAATACCATCTGGACTGCTGCACATGAGACCCCTGCAGTGGTGGCTAAGGACCAAGGGTTTTTCCCCGAGGGGAAATCCTCTCCATCTGATTTGGGTTACGCGCAAGTGTCTTCGTTCCCTATCAGTTTGGAAGGAAACTTGGTTCCTGTCCCAGGGGCCCGTGCTGGGAGGGTCTTGTCGCCGGCTGGTCATTTCGACAGACGCCTCCCTAATGGGCTGGGGCGCGTCATGGACGGCCGCTTGGCAAGGGGATCCTGGCAGGTGCATCAATCCGAGTGGTCTCGAGATGTTGGCGGTGTTCCAGGCTCTAAGGAGTTTCCTGCCCGATTCTCCTATCTGAATTACCAGGGCGCCCTCTGTACAGACTGGCGTGTCAGATCCTCCTGTGGTCCCAGCAGAGGTTACTATCGCTCAGGGCAATGTATCTCCCGGGGACGCAGAATCAGGGAGCAGAAGTGCTGTTGAGGCAGGGGCTGAGGCCCGGGGAATGGAGACTTCACCCCGAAATGGTGGAGCTCTTGTGCAAAGAGTTCGGCCCCATAGACGTGGATCTTTTTGCGTCTCAAGAGACTACGCACTGCCCGCTATGGTTTTCTCTCGTTCCTCCAGCCCCGTTGGGTCTGGACGCCATGGTACATTCGTGGCAGAGGCTACGTCTGTACGCTTTTCCCCCAGTCGCTCTGCTCCCGGGGGTTCTGGAGCGGGTCCGCCAGGACAATGTCGGCCTACTGCTTATAGCCCCGTTCTGGCCAACCCGGCTGTGGTTCTCGGACATCATGATCGCTCCTGGACGGCCCGCCGTGGCGGGTCCTTCTGAGGAGAGACCTGCTGTCCCAGGCGCAGGGCCGGGTTCTTCACCCTTGCCCCGCCATATGGCGACTGTGGGTCTGGCCCCTGAGGGGGCAAAGTACCTAGAGGCGGGTCTAACAGCCGGAGCAGTCGAGACCCTCCTCAGCTCCAGGGCCCCGTCCACATGGATCCTCCGTGGTGCCCGGAGGATGAGACCTGCGACTCGGTCCAAGGTTCCCACTTGGGATCTGGCGGTGGTTCTTGGGGCGTTGGCTGAGGCCCCCTTCGAACCCCTGGAGTCAGCTGAGGCTAAGCACTTGACCCTCAAAATGGTCTTTCTCCTTGCTATCACCTCTCTGAGGAGGGTGGGGGATCTCCAAGCGCTTTCGGTTTCCCCGCAAGCCTGGAGTTTGCCCCGGGGAATATTAGGGTTATCCTGCACCCTCGTCCAGGATACATCCCTAAAGTGCCTTCTTGTGCGGCAGGGTCCACAGTGCTGCAGGCATTCATCCTCCACCTCATGTGACGGCGGAGGACGGGAGACTTCTTCAGCTCTGCTCTGTCAGAGCACTGAGTATTTACACTCTGAGGTCCTCCCGTTGGAGGAAGGCTGACCAGCTGCTAGTGTGTTTTGGATCCCCCAGGGCTGGGCTCCCTGCATCCAAACATACTATTAGCAACTGGATTGTTCAGACTATTTCCCTGGCCTATCAGGTGTGCGGTTTGCCTTCACCTGTGGCTGTGAGGGCTCATTCTACCAGAGGCCTCTCGAGCCCTCCTTTCCAGGGCCTCTTTGCAGGATGTTTGTTTAGCGGCTGGCTGGGCCACTCCGCACACATTCATTCGGTTTTACAGTCTTGACCTTCCTTCGGCACCTGGCACTCGTGCACACTGGGGCAGGCGGGGTTTTCGGCATGGTTTAGTGGGTATCACGTTCCCATAGTGTCGTAACCGACGCAGTTCGAGTTCCCTCGAAGGGGAACGTCTCGGGTTACGTATGTAACCCTGGTTCCCCGAGAAGGGGAACGAGACACTGCGTCGGCCCGCCGCACCTCCCTCCCCGCCTGAAGCGCCTGCTTCATAGTTTAAGCTAATGATGAGTGTGTACAGGTGTGCTTTATACTCCTCCGGTTATTCCGTCACACCTTACCGTTCTAGCAACAAGCCAATAGGATTGGAGTGATTTCATTCACGTTCAGACCTGCTTCGCCTAGAAGCGTTCCCATAGTGTCGTAACCGACGCAGTGTCTCGTTCCCCTTCTCGGGGAACCAGGGTTACATACATAACCCGAGACGTTTTCTGTTGTTAAATCCTTCCTCGTGGGTCTTTGTAAGTTCACTTCCTGTCCTTGAGTTGATTTTTGTTTCCACCTGTGTCTCGTTTCCTCCACCTCTCTTGGGTATTTAAGTGTGTGTATTCCTTTTTGTCTAGTGTTGGCTCGCCTGTGTTTTACAATAAGCACGCCATTTGTTTTCACTCTGGAATTTGGGAGTTTTACCTGGCTAGGTAACTGAAAAATGTTCAAATCCAGGTTTGTTGTTTCACATGTATGACTACTACCTTATTGAACGCAGATTACATTTCATTCACAGTTAACATGAGCTAGAGGAAATTAGATGTTTGCTAAAAAAAGAGTAAGTTCAAAGTTAAAACTAGATAAGAATTATGAATTAGAGATGATAATGCAGACTGTATTTTATGATAGTGTCTTTGGTTCTGGTTCAGCATTGTGTGGGTCTGACTTTCTACAATACTTGGTGACTCCTGTTTGTGGCACCCATGAACTGGTGAACTTGATTCATCCTCATCTACAGACTGCAGACATTACGTTAAACAAACAAGGAGATTGTATCTTTGTAAAGGTGCTTACAGACCAAAAGCGAAGTGAGCGTTGTGGGCGCATTGTTTACATACAAAGTCAATGCAAAGACACATAGCGCCACAATTTCCTGTCGGGCGGTGCGAAGCGGGCGCTGCCGGCAACGAGAAGGCCTTTGCGTGCATTTTCAACTCGAGCGAGAAAGTCACATGACGCTAAGTTGCTATAGCCTATCAGCGTTGAGATCATCTTGACATCACCGATGGCTTCAGAGCGTTGTGTGGAGAGGGCCGGGCAGAGCGGGGAATTGAAATGCCGCTGGCCGGCGGAGAGCTGCTACACTTGGAGAAGTTGAGGACAGAGCAGAGAGCAGCGCTGCAGCTTTTGAACAAATAAACACCCGCAGTCGGTTTGGATTACACTCTGACAACTACGCTGTTTACTCGCGGGAGGAGCTCGGAGTAAACTGCTTTTATTAAATTAGCTTTTCACTTTAGTTTTGCGGATGGCAACATTGATTTATCTTCACTCGAGCTTCTCAGCAGCTAGCTTCCATGCACATCTGGTTTCACTGTTGTTGTTAGAAGGGGTGATGGAGCAGTGGCTAAGACACTTGCCTTTGGTTCAATCCCCCACTGTGACCCATCCACCATTGTGTCACTGAGCAAGACACTTCTCGTTGCTCCAGAGGCGTGCGACCTCTGACATATATAGCAATTGTAAGTTGCTTTGGATAAAAGCTAAAATAAATGAATAAATGTAAATGTTGTTAGCGTAGGTTGGCACCCAGAGCTCTGTTGGACTAATACTTCATATTTACAACAGCCCGGCCCGGGAGGAAACCGGGAGAGGGCAATGAAACACGGGAGTCTCCTGTGAAAATCACGAGGGTTAGCAAGTATGAGCGAACCGGAGCTAACCTCTATGGCTCCTCGTTTCTTTCTGTACGACAGCGTGCTGCATATGACGTCCTTTTATTCTTCTGCGCTTGCGGGTCACTTGCAGGCCGGGGCCAGTTCACACTTCAGTCTGATATGGGCCACGTGTAAACTAAAAGGTCTGCAGTGTGAACGTAGCCTTTAAGTCCACGTGAGGAAAGTTCAAGACAGGATATTAGAGTCAAAATACGCAAACCTACGTAACTTCAATGAAAACTAAAAATAATATTGTCTTTGTATAAAGTTTCACACAGGAACCTGAACGGGCCTGAGGCTGGTCATGAGTGAGACAAAAAAATCTATAGACAGAGGGTGTGTGTGTGTGTGTGTGTGTGTGTGTGTGTGTCTACAGTCTGCATCATTGTGATCATGATTTCATATATCACATTGTGACTCTGACATAAAGTATATTTGGATTTGAATGATTATATGTCTAATTTAAAATCTAAATAAAGAGTCGCATTAATTCTTTTCCTGAAACCTACTAGGGTCATATCTCCTTCATTCGTTACTTTGATGTCAGGAATATTATCTATTTTTCCATAGATATTATTGAGTTTATGTGGTTTTGCTCAGGGGCGTTGCTTGACATAAAGCTCTACTGGGGCACAGATCCCCTCATTAAATTTTTGATTTATGAAATGTGTCAGTATGTGCCTCACCAGCTTCCCTTGCTAAGCATTAACTCAGTCCTCCATTAGGGTCTGAGCTGCCTGTACATCTCTGGCTGTGCTTTTACTGGCTGAGGCTGCCTGTATTTCACCTGGGTCTGTGTGACTTTCTAAAACCTTCTGTGTTTCAGCTGTGTGCTGGCTGATGATCCAGCATCTCCTCTTCAGACAAACTTCAGCATAGCCCCAGTAAATTATAAATCAATACTTGCAAGATATTAATGTTATCAGCTGCATCAAAAAAGTTGCTAGGATGTGTGAACTTCTCTGGGACGTTGGCCCAGGTTTGGACAGGGCAGACCAAAAAGGGTTAATGCGAGAGGATGTTCCCTCACTTCCTGTACTTTATCGATCAGAATTTAGACGATGTCATAATGTTGATGATGTCATAAACACCGTTCTGAGGGGAAAGTGATGTCACTGCCTGCTTCCACATTCTGAAGATCAAAGCCACAGAGTGAACACATTCTGAAACTTCAGCTCCTCAGTCTAATCAATCATTTACAACTGAGCTTCGTGTACAGAGCCCAGAAAAACAAGCGGTGCTTAACACAGTCGTTAAGAGAGAAGAAAAATGAGCTGCATCGAGGAAACGGTCCCTTCTGAGAAGTTCTTTGACAATCTGGGCATGGACGTCAGCCAAGAACAAGCAGATATATCTGACCAAGAAATCAAAGTGGACTTGGATGCAGTCATTCAACAACTGGAAGGAATAGATCTCCAACTGCAAAGGTACGCTAGACAATATGAGAAAAAACAACTAGCAGAGCTCCATGAAAATAGCCAAACTCAAAAAGAATTGGATGCAATGTCCAACGCTATGCAAGTGGCGAAAGAAGCCATTTTGAAAACCAATGAAGCTTCCAGACCGCAGTCTGAAGAGGAGACGTTACCTCTCGCTAACTGCCTTCACTTTTCCAGCAGTTGGAGAACAGACAGACTTTAATTAACGGACAAACTGTAACCTACACTGTACATTTACAGCCAGACCGAAACGTAGTGCTCATATTTTCCTCTGCTCATTTTCACCGTCACCTACTGCCACCTGTCACGTAGCTGTCCTGTGAGGGAGGAGAGGACGCTAGCTATGTGCCACCGTGCTGCACAGTGTGCGGGCGAAAATCATTAACGTTAGTCGCACATTGATTTTGTTGATCATGTGAAAGTTTAGTAGCAGCAGTTATTCAAACAGCTGTGTTACGACCCGTGAGGTCTGTGGGTTGTGCTTGTCTCTTTTCTGCAGGTGTACCCGGGCCCTGAGCCTGGCGCTGCGTAAATCCTGCAGCTGGAGCTGATCAGCGGCCATCAGTGGGGCACATAAGCTGAGCCAGTGAAGTGCTCTCAGGCTCACTCTTCCTTGGTTGCTCGTGTTAGACTGTGTGACTTACAGTGTGGTACGTTTACTGTGTGGTTTATTGTGCGGTAGACACCAGTTGCCCTGACGATGATCTCCCTCCTCTTTTCAACAGTTGCTAGAGAGACAAAAACAATACAGAAATACTTAAGAACTGCACATACTCACATGTCCAGTGATGTTAATGGTATGTGTCCTACATCTTTCATATCACGGTGAAGCCTCTGCCCTGCTCTCTGTGTCAGGGATGAGCGTCTCCACATAGACGCAAACACAGAGCCAACTTAATGGCCAGCAGAGAGGCCGCAAGTAAAAACCTTAGTGTGTAAAAAGCCAGTACGTCATCAACACACCTGTTTAACAAGCGCATTGTATGTTGTAGGGCTGCAGCTAACGATGATTTTAGTATTCGAAGCTTCTATAGATTATTTCAAAGATTCATTGATGCTTCGTTCAGGAAGTACTTTTGCTTGGGCGTAAGCACGATGTGCGACATTAATAAATGTCCCTGTGAAACACTGTGCTGTATAGTTACATGGATTAAATGAAGCATCAACGCAAAGAATTTGTGTCGATGTATTTTATGAATCGATTTAATCGATGAATCGTTTCAGCCCTAGTATGTTGAGAAGCAAACTTTCTGTTGCTCATTCCAAATGTCAATATATCCGATCCCTAAACATAGCTCTGGTCACTGATGTGTGTTTAAATAGTGAGGTAACTGCAAACAATAAAAGATATTTGCTTGAAAGTGGCACAAGTGTTGCTGTTTAGGCTTTGTGAGCAACAATCAAATCCCAATTGTATACTCATCAGGGTGCATACACAGATGTTTTGGGTTTCTGACTGTTTACTACTCTCTATACGTGTCAGAAGAGACAAGTCAACATCAACTTATTAATCTATAATGTTTTCTACCAATTGCAAAACATACCTGTGGGCCCAACGTATGCAAAGTTCCCTTCCTGAAGAGCCTCCTTTCTTCTTCAACACACTGAGGAGATTTTTGAGACAGGAGAGCAGTAGTAAATTAATCCTTAGAAATTACACCTAGAAACATATTCCACAAGCACAACATATTATTGGTAGTTAAAGAGCAGCCTTATGCGTTCTGGAAATTCAGAGAGAAAAAGAGGCACACTTCCGTAATTTGTAGCAATACACTGACCTAAACGCCATCTGTGATGCCCTTTTTTCCCCCATTTATAACAACAGATAGCTTGCACAGCTTTAGGCTAATAGTTACTCATTGAAGTTCATACACACTTCAAACCATTGGCTGAATACAAGACAAATACAAGTCCAAAATATCTGTTAAAAATTAAAATGACCTATTTTTACTCTTCCAAAAACGTAACTTTTGCATTTATTATGACCAGTAAAATAAGCCTGATATCTGAAAGTATAGACAGGAACACAAGTGTAAAACTAATCTCTCCAAAGCAAAGACACTGTGTTACAAAAGCAGCCTATGAAGAGCTAAAGCTTAAGAGCTTAAACACAGACATGTAAAAACAGAGCTTTCTCTATGGACACCACAGCACAGGCTGAGGTGTTGAAGCGCCTGTAAACAGTGTTGCTATCGACAGCAGAGGGTTCAAGTGTTCACGGATTGGCAAGCTCGGCGGGATAAAAGCCGATCAACCTGGGTCATAAACTGTGTAATTACTGTCAAATAATGTTTATGTAAAGCAATAACTGTTAAAATTATGTTTCTGTAACTTAATATCACATGATCTTGGTTTTTTGTACAAGATAAAACCAATATTTAACAGGAATTTACTGTAAATCGATTGGATAATGGCAAAAAAATATATCAAATAATACTGTATTAAAACAGCAGTCTTCTTTTTATGTAATTTTAAGGTATTTCTGCAATATTTTTAGATTTTTATACAGATTTATACATTTGTTTAACATTCAACAGAGAATTTTTTTAATGAGATTTTTTTTTCTTTTAACAGCAGTTCGACTGTAAAATACAGAAAATGTTTACGGTAAATCTATCGGTAGGCTATCTCTTATACAGTGTGTGTGCCATACATTTACGTCTGGTGTTCACTCTTAAGGCTCAATATAACATTACAATTCTGACAGTTTCAGTAAAGAGCAGTGATATTTTTAGCTTCTCACACATTCAGTCGGTCCACTATAGGCGGCCACACTTTCTCTCGCTGTTTTATTGCTGTATCTGTGTTACTTTTTCTTTTATTTATCATTTTTCATCACATGTGCTTTTATTCCACGTAAACCTACTCGCTGATGCTCGTTGTCTGCAAAGTATGGTGCACGCATCTTCTCCACTTATGAAACCTAATAACCACAAACTGCTATTCTAATGCAGGCTAATGAAAAATATGTAAAACTCATACATAAGAACATGGCATAACTGAAAAAAACACTTTGATAGATAAGGGACCAGGATTAACTAAGCCTGGCTGCAGTGTTGCCAGATCCTGCTCATGAATTCCAGCCCAAAAACTGTTCAAAAACCGCCAAACCGCACACACACATTTATTTCAGTATTTTAACTTCCACGTGTCCTTACCTACGGTTACATTACATTTACATAGCCTACATACTTTATATACAAGAAATACACACTGGCAGCCAAAGCATAGGCCTACATAAATAAACCGTTTTAGGTGCATTAGCGCCACCTGCTGGACTGGAGTGTAAGGTTTTAATGACAGCATCAAAACCTTGCGGTGAAACGACTATATCCTCCACACACTCGTTTGTAAGGCGGCCTCCTGTATTTTTCCAAGTCAGCTTTCTTTCATCCAATGACATGACACGCTTTAACTTCATTCAGGAAATTTTGGGTAACTGCATCACTGACAGATGACTTTTAGCGCAGCGCCAACGGTGTGTGTGTGTGTGTGTGTGTGTGTGTGTGTGTGTGTGTGTGTGTGTGAGTGAGAGAGTGTGCAGGGTGCGAACTACGGGGGATCCAGGGACCCTAAAAGCACGATTTGTATACATATGATAATATTAATCATTATATTTGTATAATTATAATAATAAGACAAACATGCCTGATATTTTCACAGTCAGCCCAGGCCTATGCTTGCACCTATTAATGATTCAGCGGTAAGAATCCCCTCCCCGAAAGCCGTGGTACCCGCCCGATCTGGCAACACTGCCTGGCTGTTGGCCTGGTCTGGAGCAGGCTAGCTGCACAGGATAAATCGCCATGGTAACTTATGTCCTACTGCTTTCCTGAAACCGAATCAGGGCTTAATTCAGCCAGGATATCCGGAAAACCCTGGTTTAATCCGCTGACTTGGTTTTGTGAAACAGCCCTCTGGAAACATTTTCTCAACACAGACAGGAGGAGGCAACAAGATGTAACGTTAAATGTTCAGTGACTGAAGGAGCTTGAGAGGACTACGTTCTTCCATAAAGGCCCTTTCAGAAAAGAAATGATTTGCGCTGCACTAGAAGCTGGGTTCAAGGCAAAAGTTCAACTACTTTGACCGCACGTTGCTTGATTTGAAACAAACCTCTGTGGCACAAGCCAGTGAAAATAATGGGTTTCATAGCGCAGCGGTGCTGTCGTTGCTGTGTGTCTGAAAGGTTTCACCTGCTTTGAAAGCTCGAGTCTCACCACTACGGCATCGATTGTAAGTGACACGTTTATATTTAATTCCCTATAACTTGCCACGTTATTTAACTCAGTTCGTATTACATTACTTAGGCGTGCAAAGCTGGGTGGAGACCCCGCAGGTGCCTCATCAAGTTTAATGTAGTTATTCGCTCCTTTTAATGGCATGTTTTTGAACAGGTGATCAGTCACCTCTTAAATAACGCCTTGGTCAGTCTGAATTCTCCCACACTGCCGACTTCAGCCGTTTCTTTGCTGGAAATAAAGCTTCACAGTTTGGTCCATCTGCCATAGTTTAGCAGTGTACAGGAGTAGCCTCCATGTCTCTGATAAGCACGGCATTTCAAGCTGGTGCACCGCTCCAGTAACTTTGTTTTCGTTTTGTGCAAGTTGCAACAGTTTCATTTCGGTGTAGTGGAGCCTGTACAATTAATTAACTGTGACATTTCAAAGGGAGGTTAATAGCGAAATCTAGTAATAATAAAATAATAAAATAAGTGCCTGATTCCTTCCTGGCCTCCAGTATGCTCTTCTTAGGAGCACTCATGGGATCTTTCCCCTTACTGACAGGTTTCTCCTAAACCTAACCATCACAGCTCAATGCCAAAACTTAACAGACTCAAATGCTCCTTTCTCCACACTGCCAGGAGAGCCCAGAGCGACATGTGCTGGCCCTTGTCTTGCCTTTAGCTCTGTATCCTAAACTGTGGAGTCGTTGGAAAACACAGGGAGAACCATAATAATCCTTATTTGTAGAGCACTTTTCAAAAACAAGTTACAAAGTGCTTTAACAAGTGTAAAGAATAATACAAAAAAAAAACAAAAACAAAGATAAGAGCATGAAAATTTTATATAAAATTAGTAAAATACAATAAAATAAAAGGGATAAAATAAAGTCAAATAAGATCGGGAAAAGCTCTCCTATAAAAGTATGTTTTAAGAAGGGACTTAAAAGAGTTCACTGACTCAGCCGACCTGATTTCCTCGGGCAGGCTGTTCCAGAGCCTCGGGGCCCTGACAGCAAACGCTCTGTCCCCTTTAGTTTTCAGTCGAGACTCTGGAAGAGACAACAGACCTCTGCCCGAGGATCTCAAGGTACGTGCTGGTGCGTATGGGACTAAAAGGTCAGAAATATAACAAGGCGAGAGGCCATGAAGAGCTTTAAAAGTGATCAATAGAATTTTAAAGTCAATTCTAAAACATACTGGGAGCCAGTGTAATGAAGCTAAAATAGGAGTAATGTGGTCATATTTCTTTGTTCTGGTTAAAAGCCTGGCAGCTGAGTTCTGGACAGTCTGGAGTCGATCAATAGATTTTTGGGTTAAACAGGTGAAAAGGCTGTTGCAATAATCCAGGCGTGATGAGATGAAGGCGTGTAAAATGGTCTCGGTGTCATTAAAAGTTAACATAGATCGAATTTTAGCTATATTTCTAAGTTGATAAAAACATGATTGAACAAGCTTTGTGGTGTGCTGTTCGAAATTTAAATTACTATCAAACCAAACACCAAGGTTCTTTGCCACAGGCTTAATGTGATTTACTAGGGAACCAGCAGATGGCAGTATTTGATTTGCCATCTGCTGAGACCCGATGACCAGGATTTCTGTTTTGTCTGAGTTCAGCTGGAGGAAATTATTTGACATCCATTTTTTAACTTCACAAAGGCAGTTTTTAAGTGAACTCAGCATGACGGGCAAGTATATTTGTGTGTCATCAAGTATATTTGTGTGTCACCATCGACATAGATTAATACCCCTAACCCTAAAGTCCAAAAGAATCTCCTTTTCTAACCATGTTTCCTTGACCTTGATGGAAAACGTCATGATTTCAAGGAAAGATGTGAAGGATAATTCATAAGGACTCAGGACAAGAGGACCGCGGGGCTCAGAGAATCCATATTTGTAATTTGTAAAAATGCGACGGCGGATGTTACTGATGTGACTTGCTGTGATGAAACTACAATGTTCTGAAGATGGACTAAAGCGCATCTTTGACACTGCGCCCTGTGTTGTTTTAATGCAGGCGTCTACAGGTGGACAACACGGTGGAAAATATTAGTAGCCTTCTTCATAACCGAGATAGCAAAAAGGCCTGAAGGGTACCAGTCACCAAATAATGGAAAGGGTTGTCTCATTGAAAATGCTTGCTCACACTCACCCTCCTGCCCCCCATATTTAGCAACATGAATCCCAGTTATTGTATGTAAACAGCAAACACAGTGTTTCCCACAGAATGACAGCGTAACTGTGGCGAGAGAAAGAGAGAGGGAGAGCGACCGAGCGAGAGGAGGTGCTGAGGGAATATGTACGCTGTGCGCAGCTCTGTAATCAGATAGATGTTACCACTTATAAATAGTAAAAAAGAATAATAATCGAAAATCAATATGTGGTGGTCAGCGTTGATAATGTGGCCGGCCATCACAAATAAATCAGTGTGTGGGAGACACTGAAATAATACATCACATTTACTGTAGAGGTCATCCAGCTTCATCATGGCCTTTATTAAGACGAGGGTGTCGGCATCTGTGACTGAAGTAAAATGAATTAATGATATTGCTGAAGGCTGCAATACCTAACGTGAGGCTACACGCTGCAACATTATCTTCACTTTGATCGTTTTACAAGACCAGTAACAGCTCGAATAGGTCTCAGTCATTGTTGACAGACATATGCATATTAGGGAGTTATGGCATAAGAGAGAAAAGGCTCAATAGCCAATGGTAACTTACATGATGACCAACATCGTATATCCGTCATGGTCGGTGATTTCTTTTTTTATTGTAGAAAATTATAACACTTTATAGCTTATTTCAACAATCAGAAACATAAAACGGTGTTGAAACAGCATTAGATAACAGCAAAGCCAAAATAAAACAAACCAAAAGAAAGAAGGTAATTGTGAGTCTTATTAAAGTATCATGATGTGCGTCTGTATTGCAAGGACTTTGCTAAATGTGGTCAATGGATTTTATCCCTGCCATGGACTGGCGACCTGTCCAGGGTGTACCCCGACTTTCGCCCGATGTCAGCTGGGATTGGCTCCAGCCCCCCCGTGACCCTGTATGCAGGATAAGCAGCTGACGATGGATGGATGGATGGATGGATGGATGGATGGATGGAGTCCTACTGGCTTGCTGCTAACTGATGGGTTCGGTAAACAAACACTAACCTGACAGATGATTTCACAGTGTGAGATGCAGAGAACTTAAAGTTTGACTTGTTGAAACTTCCCTCCATCTAAAACAACTCAGTGTACAGGAGCATTATATTATGTCCCAGTCAGGACCTGCACAATAACATTAATCAGCCCCTACTGGCCTGAAGAAGAAATATCCAGATTCAATACTAACCTCGCCAAAGACAGAAGACATTTTGACACGGTACAGCAGGAAAAACACAGATAAAAAACAAAACAATTAATGATGGCTGGATTCCATTTAGCTGCTTCAGTTTCAGAGTCCTGACAATTACACACGTCTGCTGTAAAAAAGATCTAGTTTGAAGAAAACGCCAGCCAGAACAACCAGTGAGCCCTGGTCAGAAGACCTAACTGATCTACTGGTCAGACAACATAAATCAATCATATAATCTGATATTAATTCATTCACTAGTTCACATTAAGATGAGAGAAATCTGATGTTTGAGAGTCCACATTTAATTATCCTATTTTTTGTACTATTGCAGCAGTTTAATTTTATTAGGTTTTTATGCACAGCTCCTCTTCAGTTTACCTTTAATTTAATTGATGTAAATGGTCGGGGGGGCAGACACCGTCACTATGGAGATTTGGTAAATGCTGAAATAGAAGCGCAGAGAATTGTGTAAGACTTCTTAAAGGTTCAGTGTGTAAGATTTAGTGGCATCTAGTGGTGAGGGTTGTGAATTGCAACCATCTGTGCAGCCTACCACTGCCCCCTACCCTTTCAAAGAGCGCAGGACAGCTACGGTATGGAACGCTAAAAGGCTCACAATACGCCACTTTCCTACCTCGTTTTGTTAAAAAAACAGCGTAAAAAGCGCCGTTTGAACGACCAGGACGCCGCTTTTACGCCCCCAAAAAGCAAAACGGCGTAAAAAGCGCCGTGGAATTGTGTAAACAACGACGCATTTTTCGTCGGTCGCTCTATGTGCTCATGTAACGCCGCTTTTTACGGGGCTCAGTGTCCCCAATGACGCGCATCATAACGCGTTACAAGACACGTAGTGTTAGATGATAATGAGCTCCACCCTGTCTTTTCCAAAGCCAATCAGTTTGAACTGTTATCACCCAATCAGTAAATAATAAAATCGCTGCCTTACAAATAGATTTTCTATGGGTCGCAGGTTCGCGCCCCGCTCGCATCTTGTTCATTGGGGGAGGCTTTTCTGTTACAATGGCAATCAGTAAACTGAAGTTGTAAGCACACAAACCTAACCTCTATTTTATTGACCTAATAGAACCGATCCAATATTAATGTACCGACTGAGCTTACTATGAGGTGCAACGTCTGCAGGCTTGAGAAAGGAGGATGGTTGGTGTGTGCAACTGACTGTTCAGCAAATGCACAACAAATACAAGCTTTGAATCTGCAGGTCATGGCAGACCACGATCCACCCGGGCCAAACAACCGGACTAGGCACCACGCGGGTGCAGCGATCGCTCAGAGGAGAGGACGGAGAGCCAGGAGAGGAGCCATGCTGGCCCAGCTTGGACTTAATTCTGCTCCTAAAGATGCAGTCTGGACAAAATGTGACTCATTTTGACCAAACAAATGAATTCAGTTTTGTCCACATTGTTACAGAGACCTGCCCCATCAACATCCCCGATCAAGCACTTGGCAGTTGGTCCATGTTTCGATCTGTCAGCGCAAGACTCTGGCAAGATGAGCAGAAGTGGACTCTGTGTTTTACATCGATGGTGCTTGGTGCACTAACGCAGTCAAGATGGACTCTTCAATACAATACAATACATGTTCGGGGTGTATAGCATACGTAGGCCTATATGTTTATAGCTTATGTGTATAAATGTAGAAATTGTTTCATTGTATATTATATTTAATATAGGCCTAAAATTTATTATGTTGTGTGTTGAAGGAACTACAAAACCTCTCTGTTGTCTGTAAGCAAGCCACAGACACATAAGAAAACCACTCCAGACTTTTTGAGTTGTCTATAGTTAGAGAGATGGGATCTTACTTTGGTCCTAATTAAATCACGGCAATGTAAGATTTGACCTGCAAAATTGTTGCACCCATTAAGCTATACGAAACTACCTACTATTGTGTTGTATATCGTTTATCTAAAGAAATGGCAATCACTTAATTAACCACTTAATTTTCCACTCAGAATCCAGAATGCTGTAGATTTTCTTATCCTTTAGGCATATTTTATTTATTTTTATAGGCCCACTTTAATCTTTTATTTCTCTATGTTCTTTTAACGCACATTCTTGGTGTTCTTTCATCTGATTTTTTCTAAAGCACTTTGAATTTCCACTTTGTATGCATTGTGCTTTATAAATAAACTTGCCTTGCCACTATGCCCTTTACAAATTTGTTAGACAATGTCACTGTTTGGAAATATTGACGGTAGACATTGACCCATTGAACAGGTTATCATTTGTGGAAGGTCCTAACTCGCTCCTGGTAAAATGAGTATACTAACCTCCAAAAATTAAAACCAAGGACTTTCATTTTGCAAAATGAAACGCTGTGTTGTAGCTACATTTTAAGTAAATAACGTCTGTGTTTCCCCCTACTTTTATTAACAAATTAGAACTAATTCAGCACAATCAAAATATAATGCAAGACCTCCACTAGGTGGCACTCACAAACTACCAATAACTTAGACGTTTTAAGGATTTGGCTACAGTACACATGCATTCATGTATATTTTAATTTCTAGAGAAATTACTTCCTTCAGGACATTCTTGGTTTGGATGCAGCAGCACAGACGATCAGACCACTGGAGGCAGGTGTGTTCCTACATGATGTACCTTGAAACCTGGTGTGGTACAACTTTCGAAGAGCATATCTGATTATCTTTTCAGTAATCTTCATGACATTGGGACTTCCTGTCCCGTGGAAAGACGCAGCCCTACCACAGCTGGGTCTCCATCCACTTTCATAATTTTAAGCACATATTTGAAAATTTGGCTAAAAGAAATGTGAGTCTGTGCTCATTTCCATCTGCTGTGTTATAAAAAAAGAAGGGCACTCTCCTAATCAAGGATGGAGTTGTGAACTGCTGCAGGTTCAAAACTTGCCACCTAAAATGTCAAGTAATCTACAGGTGCATCTCATAAAATTATAATATAGTGGAAATTTCATTTATTTTTACATTTTTTTCAAAAGGTGAAACTTTTATATATTCTAGATTCATTACACATGAAATTAAATATTTCAGGCTTGAAATGATAAACTTGATGAAAAAGGTCAACAGAAGAACATTTTAACAGTTAATTAAACAGTTAAAGGAAGTGAAACGCTGTGTTTATTCTTTGAAAATCATTTTGGTGGTTTTCTGTTCATTAATTTCTCAATTAAAACTCAAGGAGGTTTATTTTTACCAGTTTTTAGAGAATGTTTAAAGATATGTTGGCTATTGAAATCACCTTTCTAAAGATGGAGGACTTTTTCAGAACAAGCCCAGACACTTAGTGACCAGTTTAGGAAAACTACATTTAAAAAGGCCTAACCATTCTAAAATGAATCCTTGCTGGTTCATTAAGTGTAGATGCAGCAACTGTTGATTGATTTGAAGAGCTGGTGAGTCAACTGTGTTCATATGTGAGATGTCAGATATATGCATCATGTAGGAACACACTTGCTTTTCTGCTTCCTTGGTCTGATCGCCCGTTCTGCTGTGTTGCCAAGACCTGGGCCCTGTTTCAGAAAGCAGGTTCAACAAACTGAGTTGTAAACCTGAACTCTGGGTTGACGAACTCTGAGCTGTCAAATTCTGAGTTTAACATTTCAGAAAGGCCGATCAGAATAAGTTGTGTCTCAATTCAAAAGAGTATGTTGAGCCTGATGGAAGCGCGTGCGTGGGGATGGAAAAAAGCCATCAATGGAGCTCCGATACTACAATTCACCATGGCAACGGGTAAATAAAGGCAGAGCCTCTATTTTAATCGGGTGGAGCTAGAAAAATGAATGTGTGCCAATGCGGATCATGATTGGCTATAAAACGCATGATGATACGTTAACAATATTACATTTCATACAGCGTTGCTGATTCATCATTTAGCAGACTGGAATTTCCTTAATGAATAATAAAGTGCTCGAATTCTCCTCCAGCCTGTTCATTCATTTTAAACAGCTACAGGCCTGTTTATTCAGCTGGAACCTGACGGGACTAAATGCCAGTGACAATAACGTAAGATGAAAATATTAATCGAACAGATTAGACACATTTTAGGCTCCTCGTGGACCTGTGATTGTAAAGCCACAGTCCGACTCACTAGGCCTATACCTATTAATGATTTTTTGCAATTTAAAATGTGTCTAACTGAGTGTGAAGTTTTAGACGTCTATGTTCCATTAATAAAATCTTGCTCATTTCATATTTTGTCAGAGTTGAACATGACGTTTTTTTAAAAAGATTGTTTTTAAAAAAGATGATTTCGATGTTTCTAAAGACGTAACTGTGTTCCAATATGTGCTTTGATATCAACAGTATGAATGAGGAAATGTCACTTTTGTCACACCGCTTCCAGCTCCGCAGGAGAGGAGTCGGAGAGAAACTCAGCGTTAGTTGAAGTAAACCTCCTCCCGAGCAGGTTAGGTTGCCGGGGTTACAGACCTAGAGTTAATCTGATCTCGCTCTCTGAAACCGAAAAGAGTTTCCTTCATCTCGGGCTCAATTTACTGAGTAATTCACTTGAGTTTTCACTAAACCCGCTTTCTGAAACAGGGCCCTGCAGATTCAAAGCTTGTATTTGTTGTGCATTTGCTGAACAGTCAGTTGCACACACCAACCATCCTCCTTTCTCAAGCCTGCAGACGTTGCACCTCATAGTAAGCTCAGTCAGTACATTAATATTATATTATTATTTATATTGGTTCTATTAGGTTAATAAAATAGAGGAAAACACAGTAAGGTTTGTGTGCTTATAACTTCAGTTTGTAACAGAAAACAGAAAAACCTCCTGCAATGAATAAGATGCGAACGGGGCACAAACCTGCGACCCATAGAAAATCTATTTGTAAGAATGTTATATGTTAATATTTGTTGAATCACTTTATCAGCTAAGGTAGGGAAGCTCATACTTGTGTTGGGTTGGATTAATGTGGTCTGTTCTTGTTATTTACCTCATAGTAAGCTCAGTCGGTAAAATAGAGATTAGGTTTGTGTGCTTACAACTTCAGTTTACCGATTGCCATTGTAACAGAAAAGCCTCCCCCAATGAATAAGATGTGAACGGGGCGCGAACCTGCAACCCATAGAAAATGTATTTGTAAGGCAGCGATTTTATTATTTACTGATTGGGTGATAACAGTTCAAACTGATTGGCTTTGGAAAAGACAGGGTGGAGCTCGTTATCATTTAACACTACGCGTCTTGTAACGCGTTATGATGCGCGTCATTGGGGACACTGAGCCCCGTAAAAAGCGGCGTTACATGAGCACATAGAGCGACGTTTTTTTCGCCGCCTCCAGACCAACGAAAAATGCGTCGCTGTTTACACAATTCCACGGCGCTTTTTACGCCGTTTTGATTTTTGGCAGCGTAAAAAGCGGCGTCCTGGCCGTTCAAACGGAGCTTTTTACGCTGTTTTTTTTAACAAAACGAGGTAGGAAAGTGGCGTATTGAGAGCCTTTTAGCGTTCCATACTACGGTGTCTGACATTCTTCTGATGTTGCTTTCAGACCAAAAGTGAAGCGAGCGTTAGAGGCGGTGAGTTTACATACAAAGTGAATGAAAAGACGCGTAGAGCCGCGATTTCCTGTCGGGCGGAGTGAAGGGGGCGGTGCCAGCGATGCGAAGGAATTCACATGACGCTGAGTCGCGATAGCCTATCAACGTTGAGATTGTCCGTTCGTCACCGACAGCTTCAGAGCGATGTGTGGAGAGGGCCAGGCAGAGCAGGCGACTGAAAATCTGCAGGCCGGCTGAGAGCTGCTAAACTTGGGCTAGAGGAGCAGAGAGCAGCGGTTTCGGACAAATAAACACCCGTGGTCGAACTGGGTTTTCCTCTGACAACTACGCCTTTTGCTCGAGGGAGGAGGGAGGAGTAAACTGCTTTTATTAAATTAGCTTTACTTTAGTTTTTATGATTACAACGTTGATTCATCTTCACTCGAGCGTCTCAGCAGTTAGCTTCCGTGCACATCCGGTTCCAGTGTTGTTAGCGTCGTTTGGCAGTACTTCATATTTATATAAAAAACGGACAAAACTGGACATTGCTGGGAGAAAAGAAAGCGAGTAGGTTGAACTACCTGGTGAGTTCAGAAAACATTTGTATGTAACTTTATTCCAGCTATCGTTGTACTTTACTGGGACCAAGTTAGCGTAGCATAGCCCTGATCGATCTGAACTCCATTCAGAAAACAAACCATGAATTCATATGTTTAACAAAACTGCATCATATTGTAGTTATTTCGGCATCAGTTTGATCTGTTTATTGCTATTTAATCACAGCAAAATGTTACTTTGGGTTCATACAGCTGTAGTAATGGCGAGTTGTTTTTATTCACGTTATCGCGTTAAATTCGCCTTCTCGCGTTGTGTGAACACAATGTACTCACGCGAGGAAAGAGTCGCGAGGTGAAAATTCGCGTTTGGTCTGAATGCGGTATGAGACAGCAGAGAGTGGCCAGTCAAGAAATGAGGTTTCAGTATATTTATAAAGAAATTATCCATCCATCCATCATCAACTGCTTATCCTGCGTACAGGGTCGCGGGGATTAAGAAATTATATTACTTAATTATTCAGTAAAACCAGATGTTGTTGTGACTTGGCCACTGACAGACAACATGGAGAATGTGAGCCGAGAGTGTGAAACACTGTCACTGTTTCTGCACCACAGTCCATTATAAACCACACATTAGATAAAGTTTATACAAACACTGACAAGAGAAACACATTCATTCTCTCTGTGATTATGGACCCAAAACTGCCCGCCAGCAATAATATCTGGCAAAAAATATAAATAAATAAATGCTTTGATAGCGGTGGTGAAATAGATCTCAGTCATGACAGCAACAGTTACTCACATAATCACTTCCTCTTTAGGGGTTTTGTCTACAAAATAAAAGCACAAGAAGCTTTTTGTCGTTGAACTGAGCTTTTACTTTGAAAAATTCTGAACAACATTAAAAGAGTCTGTAGTCTGCTTGACGCACCTCTGAAAGAGCCTGAAAGAACGTGATTCCCCTAAATGTTCTCTGTCTGGAGATACTGGGGAAATGAAAAAGCGTTCGTAGGTTGATGGATGTGGATCAAACACTGAAAAATAAACTGCAGCACGTGCCGCACCACTGCCAGTTTCCTCTGAAGCATGACCGTTACAAATAAACTATATTGAGATTCACACTGAGCCTCAAGTTCACACTTTGTATTTGTGACAGTGACGTGTTTCATCTTCTAAATAGAAGAAGAGGAAATTAAAGGTGAAGAGCTGTGGAGGTGTTAAACCCTGTTTATTTTGACTCTCAGAAGCGACTCAGTCAAGATGAGCGTTGTCCCACTTCCTCTTAGTTTGCTTTAATTACTTTCATACAGGAACATAAAAAATAACCTGAACAGAGATATAGATGTTAAAATGACTGCATATCAAACAATAACAGCTGATACAGAAATAACAGTAAAAACTAATACATGTTTAACTACAACACAGCACTAGCACATTAAAGTGCCTGACAGCAAGTTCATCAAGATAAATGTCCCATATATTATCATAAAATAATTCAAATAATAAAACATTTATCAGTTCTCAGTGTAAATTACCTGTAATGATATGAGCTGTAACTACACTGTGGTCTCTTATTGTTTGGTTAGTTGACGGTGGCGTAGAGGTCGCTGGGATCAGCTGAGGCTCCAGCAGAAGAAGAGGAAGCTTTCACGCTGCTGTAGGTCACTGCATCATCTTCATCATCACCATCTTTACCCAGAACCTGGAAAAGAGACAAACAGCACAACACAGAAATTACACAACATTAAATGAGAGAAGTGTTTTCATTCACTGCCATCATCACTAGAACCAATCAGACAGCTTACCCGGCCTTTACTGTTGGTCTTCCTGGTGTAGCTGATGGAGGCGTAGGAAACACCATCTTCAGGATCAGCCTACACAGAGAAGACAACATAATGGCTGCTCAGTAACATGTGGACTTGATTGTGTTCTGGTCTGTTCTGGTGTCGTCCAGCTGCATCATCAGACTCCCCACTTCTTCTCTTGCAGAAAGAACTTAGATTCAAGAGTCACTGTGTGTCTCATAGAGCTACATTTTGAACAACAAATCTAAAAACAGTGAGTGTAACTTTGTCCTGGGTGTAGTGTGAGATCTCACCGTGTCCTGACTGCTTTCTGGACTCACTGCAGGGTTTAAGCTCCGTCCCTGAAAACAACAAACAAACAGAGTCTACTTCCATGTGGTCAAACACTGGCTCTGTGAAGGCTGTTTAGATTTGGATGACTCTGTCAGAGAGCAGCTGATTCAGCTCTGTCATAACTGTAGAAACATTTGATTACTCAGCCGTAAAACTCACAGTGTTTTCATCCATCTGGGGTTTTTTTCCTGAAGAGACAAAAGAGAGTCGACTTTAGCTTCAACAATAAAAATCCAGGTTCATCAAAACTTCTTGTTTATAATATCTGTGGTTGCTCTCACCTTTAGTTTCTTCCATCTGATGAGAGCAACAACAATAACAACAGTTATTAAGAGAGCTGCAACTGCAACAAACCACCACCAACCTGGAAAGACAATAAAACAGGACATCTTATTGGTGATTTTGTTATTTTGTGTTGTGTGAACACGTCTGACTGAATAAGAGAATATCTCCACCCACAGCCGAGCGTCACTCTGACATTCATACTTTAGACTCAGAAGAGGAGAGAGAGAGAGAGAGAGAGAGAGAGAGAGAGAGAGATGTCTTATTCTTTAAACTTATTGAGTGTGTTGTTGGAGGGAAAACATATGACATCATAAAACCAATGCATTCTAACTGTCTTCAATATATGTATAAAACCCAAAGCACCAACACGTTCTCATCTCAGTGCGTCATTACCAACGCTGTGAGACAACGTGACAAAGCTTAATTATTTGACGTTGGCGGCTAACCCTACAGCTGTGCACATTGCGGTCGACGTGCACAGCTGTAGGTGGCAGCGCTTCAGCGTCCACTGTGTTGACTTTTGCCGGCCGAGCAGGCTAACTTCCTTTTTAGCCCTCCGCTAACGTGAATGGCTGGTTTGCCCGCTTGTAAAGTTTACTCCAAAGCACGGGGCATTCCTGTCGGAGGTATTGCGAGGCTACCCAGCTGACCAATCACAGTTCCTACGGTCTCTCCCAAATAACTATGCTTTGTCACTTTTTCTGAAAGCGTCGGTATTGGACACCCTGAGATGAGAACGGGATCAAATAATCTAGAAAAATCTGCAGCACCCGGCCTCACACTGCATGACACACAGATTAAATGCCTTCTATTTGCAGATGACTACAGTAAGTCCTAAGACTCCAGCAGCTGCATGAATTCTGTCTCACCTGGGCCCTGACAGTAAACCTGAAAAAAAAGATCATGGTCTTCCAAAAACGATGCAGACATCAAGAAAACAAGCACAAATTATATTTTGACACAACATCTATAAAATTACACATATCTGGGCTCATGAGCACAACAGGAAACTTCAACATGGCTGTGAAAGATCTGTGGGACAAAGCAAGGAGAGCTTTCTATGCCATCTGAAGAAATATAAAACATGATATACCAATAAAGATCTGGCTAAAGATTTTCAAATCGGTCCTGGAACCAACTGCCCTTTATGGGAGGTAAATATGGGGTCCACTCAGGTCTAGGTTTGTAAAATGGGAGAAACACCCAACTGAATCTTTTCATACTAGGCCAATACTCACTGATCCAAATCCAATAAAGAGCTACCAAATTCTACAATCACGTTCAGACTCAGTGATCAGAACCTGGCCATCGAGACGGGCCGCCAGAGACAAACCTGGCTTCATAGAGAGGAAAGGATCTGCTCACTTTGTACATCACAGGAAATAGAAAATGAACAACACTTCCTCACAACATGTGAAAAACACAAAGATCTAAGAGAAAACTACAAATTACTGAAACCTATAAAGGAAAACTTCCATACCTACTAGGTGAAACACAAAGATGTGAAATAATTGCAGCTAAATATACACGTACATGTCAAAACCTGAAGACAACCAGAGGAACACAAATATGAAACCATCATACCGTTACTATAGCAACATGTTAATATTGTTATGGTTCTTTGTTTGTTTTCTTTTACTGTTGCTTTGGTAATATGAACATTATTCTTTCATGCCAATCAAGCCATTTTGAAACTGAAAATTTAAAATTGAGAGAGAGAGAATCAATAATGAATTTAGGGCTGTCCCCAACTAACGATTGACATGGTCCAATCAGAATTGTCAAGTCTTGCCCAAAGTCGACTGATAGTGGAATCAGTGTGTGTTTGTGCACGGCGATTGTGGGGGATTGCAGCCTCTATCATCATTAGTCAGTGTAACTTACATTGTACATTTAACGTTACAGATAAACTGAGGCTTGCTGTTGATCATTTCCTCTCAGCTCTGCTCGCCGGCCTTTCACCGGTCTTATGCAGAGTTTTTCATGCGTGCCGTGCGGCCTACAAATGCATGCATGTTGCGGTTCCTTGCGGGTCTATTTCAAGTACTATTTAAAAATAATATAATATTCTATGTGCGTTTATCAATGGTGATAACTGATCTGAAAGTTTGACAGTTGAATCAGACTCCGCCCATCGAAGCATCAACAGTACAGGAAGAGAAAGAGGCTGACAGGAAGACAGAGAGACTCCAGAGAAAGATGAGTTACTACCTTGTAGTTTTGTTGAAGCATCATTGGTTGTTGATTTTGTGTTTTCAGTTGTTGTTGCTGGTTTAGTTGTTGCTGGTTTAGTTGTTGTTGTTGTTGTTGCTGGTTTAGTTGTTGCTGGTTTAGTTGTTGTTGCTGGTTTAGTTGTTGTTGTTGTTGTTGGTTTAGTTGTTGTTGCTGGTTTAGTTGTTGTTGTTGTTGCTGGTTTAGATGTCAGAGATATTGCGAGAGAAAGAAAACAAGAGTAAAGTTCATCACTGTGAAAAGTCATCAAATAAACAAATGTTTTGGTGGTTTTAATCATCTTGAACAGGGGTGTGTTTCCCAAAAGCATCGTTGCTGACTGCGGTAGCAACTTCCTTGGTTGGAACTTTGCAGTTGCGACGCAACTGTTTCCTGAAACCCTAGTTGGAACTACGGAGGTAACTAAGTTGGTAACTTACACGGTACGAACCATCGTTAAGCGACGCAGGTGTTCCCTGAAACCATAGTTCAGACGAACGTTCGCACCAACTGTTGTTAAGTTGCATAGTTGGAACTACAGCTCCTGACCTGTGGTTAGAAGCTTAGTTCACGGTGACTACGTCACAGAGAGCAGAAAATGCAGTGTTAGGAGGTGGATGTGATGTGTTTTAAGCAGGGAATGTTAGATAATCCTGCTGTACAAACATGTTTAAGGTGATTTAAAATAAATGTAGTTGTAAAAGTACTTTTAAATGTATTTGTGGGGTCATGGGTAGGGTTGCATTGATTCAGTAGGCTACTAAGTATCTCAGTGTAGACCATCTACAAACAGCAGGTGTTTTTCTCACAGATTACCCGTCTGCTCACAATAACTTAATTTAATATTAGTCACCCAGTACAAAGGTTAAAGGACAAAACGGAGAATGTAAAGACAAGACTTTTAATATTACCTACATGTATACGTTTCTGGGCCTCTGGGGAAGATGGGTGTTCTCTAGTCTTCATTACAAACATAAAAAGGGACAGCATAAAATCCATGAAAGTACTGTAATGAATAAATCCCTGAGAGTTTTCGTTGCCTTTATAACAAAGATAAATAGAGAACTCACGGGAGTCGTATCTGTCTCAATAGAGAACATGCGTAAGCTCAGACACTTAGCGCACTGAGCTGTTCTCAAAACCTAGATGTCAGATGCCAAGGGATTCATAATAGTGTTACAGTGTTGACACAAAGATACTAAACCTATTTCACTAAATGTCTTGTAATCGCTGTAAAAGTTCTAGCCTATATTTAGGCTAAATAAAATGATTAGGTTATATATTATTTATATTGTTGATTTCATTAACACTATTGTTGATTTTCTTGTTATTGCCGGTACGACAATAATATAAAAAGCCTAAATAATAAGCAAAATAATGTCACTTAATATCGGTCACAACTGACATATTTAGACAGAATATGACGTTTTGTGAGTTTCGTGCTGTGAAAGTCAGACGAACACACCTGGAAACATGTTAGTTCGACCTACGTTGGCTCAAACTAATTAGTTCAAAGTATGACAGTTTAGGGAAACGGTCGAATTTCAGATGTTTGTTAGTTTAGATAGTCAATGCTACCTAACGTGGTTGTTCGGGAAACGCAAGAGTAAAGTTAACTTCATCACTGTGATCATAATTATTGTAATGTTTCAGTATATTGTTCTAACAAGACAGTTTGAGCTGAAAACATTATGATGGAAATACTCACTGGTAATAACAGACAGAAGAACCAGAGAGTCTGGATCTTGTTTACCTCCAGATGTATACTGTTGACAGTAATAATGACCAACATCCTCGTCTGTGACCTTCTTTAGAACCAGAGAACAGTTCTCTGTAACACTCAGTCTGTCTGATTTAGCTTTGGCGTCTTTGTGAATCTGCCTATGTTCAAACAGCGTTACTGCTGATCCGCCCCCTGAACCACTGAAGATCCATGTAGTATTTTCACATTTTTGCTGACCGTCTATCACATTTTCACAAGGCAAAGTGACGTCATCTCCAACTCTGACAGTGAAGGAGGAGGGAAGTTTTTCAGCTGCTGCTGTTGAGAAAATGATGAAAAATAAAGTGAAATGAGAAAATGTCTGTTATGTTCATAGTTAGTGACGATTATTTCTTTATCCTTAGTTTCCAAGAGTTCACTAAACTCACCACATTAGAAACAACAGATTTGGTTTTCTTAGTTAAATCAAATGTAGCTAATAAAGAATCTTTAATAATATTGATCAAGTTATTTTTTACAATGTGCCTTCCATTTATATATGTGATATATGTATTCTTACCTGTAAACTGAAGCACCGCTGGAAGAAATAAAGAAATCCATTTGAACTCAACCATCATGATTCTCTGAGTCTCTCCTTCTTCTGTCTCTTGTTCTCGTGCTCAGAACTGTCTGAGTTTCTAAACTAGTGCTTTAGTAGAGAGACGCTGCAGCTACTTCCTGTGGTTAGGATGATGTCACTTCCTCATAGTGACTTTTAGTCTGTTTTAGATTTCAGTCTCTCTGAATTTCTTATCGATGTCCAAACAGCCAAAAACTATGTACAGTTTTCACTTTTACATTTTGAAATGTAGTTTTCTCTCATCCACAGTGACTGACAGAGACCCCAAATTCTTGATCAGCAACATGAGATGCAGCCATCAGAGTTCACACTTTGTTCATTCAGGTCTATTTGTGACAATGACGTGTTTCACCAAGCGAAAAGAAGAAGAAGAGGAAGCTGAAGGTGTGAAGATTGTTAGTTAAAATAAATGTTTGCAATGATGCAACTTGTTTTCTTCAGATAGTGTTTATTAGAAAACAGACAGGATCCATGGTGATGTTTGACAGCACACATGAACAGACAGGTGAAGAGTCAAACTCCTCTCCCACCAGAATCTGACTCCTGATGTCCATGGTGCAATATGGTGATACTGTAGCAGCTGCTGAAGAACACAGATAAGATGATATTTTACTGCTCTGAGATCTGCTGGTTCCTCATTTTATCTTTGCAGCTCTTTTTTTTAAGATTAAGGAAACTCAGCAGAAGTTGAATCAGGAAGACATCGTTCATGCTGACTCTATTTCTCCCCCGCCCCCTCTCTTCCTTTTTTCTGCTTCCAACTCCGTCATTAGATTGAGGGCGTTCATTCTTTCAGTTAAACCAATCAGAATTTGCCACAACCTCTGTGAGCCAATCATATTGTTGCTGTCAGACTTTCAAACTGTCTTTTCTCTCCTGGAGGACCCCGACCAGATAAAAGACTGCAGCATCACTCCAGCTCCAGGCCTCCCTCCCTCTCTCGCTCCAGCAGCTGGTGGATCAAGCAGTCTTCAGTGATCCCACTGAGCCCTTCACATCCATTCTGGTTCTGGCCTCTGTGGTCACAGCCCCTCCACCAGGTAGGCCATACATCCCTCTCACATTTCTTAAACTCTCCTGTTCCTTTTCCTTTTAATTCCTCTTTAAGCCTCTTTTTCATTTAAGTCTCTCCTGACTGAGCTGAATAGGAAGTGTTTTGGTGAGAATGTGGACATGAGACAAACAGGCGTTTATCAAATTCTGATGAAAACTACTTTAACCCCTGGATGTCCTGGTTTTGGTTGTGAGTTTGGTGATTTCCTGTTTTCTTTTGTTAAATCCTTCCTCGTGGGTCTTTGTCAGTTCACTTCCTGTCCTTGAGTTGATTTTTGTTTCCACCTGTGTCTCGTTTCCTCCACCTCTCTTGGGTATTTAAGTGTGTGTATTCCTTTTGTCTAGTGTTGGCTCGCCTGTGTTTTACAATAAGCACGCCATTTGTTTTCACTCTGGAATTTGGGAGTTTTACCTGGCTAGGTAACTGAAAAATGTTCAAATCCAGGTTTGTTGTTTCACATGTATGACTACTACTTTATTGAACGCAGATTATATTTCATTCACAGTTAACATGAGCTAGAGGAAATGAGATGTTTGCTAAGAAATTAGTAAGTTCAACCTTAAAACTTGAAATGATAAGAATTCTGAATTAGAGATGATAATGCAGACTGTATTTTATGATAGTGTCTTTAGTTCTGGTTCAGCATTGTGTGGGTCTGACTTTCTACAATACTTGGTGACTCCTGTTTGTGGCACCCATGAACTGGTGAACTTGATTCATCCTCATCTACAGACTGCAGACATTACGTTAAACAAACAAGGAGATTGTAACTTTGTAAAGGTGCTTACAGACCAAAAGCGAAGTGAGCGTTGTGGGCGCTGCGTTTACATACAAAGTCAATGCAAAGACACAAAAGCGCCACGAGCGGTGCGAAGAGGGCGCTGCTGGCAACGAGAAGGCCTTTGCGTGCATTTTCAACTCGAGCAAGAAAGTCACATGACGCTAAGTCGCTGTAGCCTATCAGCGTTGAGATCATCCTGACATCACCGATGGCTTCAGAGCGTTGTGTGGAGAGGGCCGGGCAGAGCGGGGGATTGAAATGCCGCTGGCCGGCGGAGAGCTGCTACACTTGGAGAAGTCGAGGACAGAGCAGAGAGCAGCGCTGCAGCTTTTGGACAAATAAACACCCGCAGTCGGTTTGGATTACACTCTGACAACTACCGTTTGCCCGTGGGAGGAGCTCGGAGTAAACTGCTTTTATTAAATTAGCTTTTCACTTTAGTTTTGGGATACAACGTTGATTTATCTTCACTCGAGCTTCTCAGCAGCTAGCTTCCATGCACATCTGGTTTCACTGTTGTTGTTAGAAGGGGTGATGGAGCAGTGGCTAAGACACTTGCCTTTGGTTCAATCCCCCACTGTGACCCATCCACCATTGTGTCCCTGAGCAAGACACTTCTCGTTGCTCCAGAGGCGTGCGACCTCTGACATATATAGCAATTGTAAGTCACTTTGGATAAAAGCTAAAATAAATGAATAAATGTAAATGTTGTTAGCGTCGGTTGGCACCCAGAGCTCTGTTGGACTAATACTTCATATTTATATAAAAAACAGAAAACACTGCATTACTTGGAGAAAAGAAAGCGAGGAAGTTGAACTACCTGGTGAGTTCAGAAAATATGTGTCTGTAACTTTATTCCAGCTATCGTTGTACTTTACTGTGAACAAGTTAGCGTAGCATAGCCCTGATCGATCCAAACTCCATTCAGAAAACAAACCTTTTAGAAGTTGTTGTCCTGCTGACTTGCTGACAGACCTGACAAAGCATGAATTCATATGTTTAACAAATCTGCATCATATTGTTGTTATTTCTGCATCAGTTTGATCCGTTTATGCAATTAAATCCCAGCAAAATGTTTACATTGGTTTCATAGAGCTGTAGTAATGGTGAGTTGTAGTATAGTAGGGGGTTTGTATTTAAAATGTACTATAATGTATGTGTATGCACTTTCTAAAACTTATCTGGTAGTAAAGATAAAAATAATTTTGAAGATTGGAATTTTGTGTCTATGAGATTCCTGAAGGGTTGGTTCAGTTTAGTTCGATATAGGGCCCTCCAGATCCCTTTTGCCTGGGGCCCCCAAAGTGCCTTGAAACAGCCCGGCCCGGGAGGAAACCGGGAGAGGGCAATGAAACACGGGAGTCTCCTGTGAAAATCACGAGGGTTAGCAAGTATGAGCGAACCGGAGCTAACCTCTATGGCTCCTCGTTTCCTTCTGTACGACAGCGTGCTGCGTATGACGTCCTTTTATTATTCTGCGCATGCGGGTCAATTGCAGGCCGGGGCCAGTTCACACTTCAGTCTGATATGGGCCACGTGTAAACTAAAAGGTCTGCAGTGTGAACGTAGCCTTTAAGTCCACGTGAGGAAAGTTCAAGACAGGATATTAGAGTCAAAATACGCAAACCTACGTAACTTCAATGAAAACAAAAATAATATTGTCTTTGTATAAAGTTTCACACAGGAACCTGAACGGGCCTGAGGCTGGTCATGAGTGAGACAAAAAAATCTATAGACAGAGGGTGTGTGTGTGTGTGTGTGTGTGTTGGTTGTTTATGTGTCTACAGTCTGCATCATTGTGATCATGATTTCATATATCGCATTGTGACTCTGACATAAAGTATATTTGGATTTGAATGATTAAATGTCTAATTGAAAATCTAAATAAAGAGTCGCATTAATTCTTTTCCTGAAACCTACTAGGGTCATATCTCCTTCACTCGTTCCTTTGATGTCAGGAATATTATTTATTTTTCCATAGATATTATTGAGTTTATGTGGTTTTGCTCAGGGGCGTTGCTTGACATAAAGCTCTACTGGGGCACAGATCCCCTCATTAAATTTTTGATTTATGAAATGTGTCAGTATGTGCCTCACCAGCTTCCCTTGCTAAGCATTACCTCAGTCCTCCATTAGGGTCTGAGCTGCTTGTATCTGATGCTGCCTGTACATCTCTGGCTGTGCTTTTACTGGCTGAGGCTGCCTGTATTTCACCTGGGTCTGTGTGACTTTCTAAAACTTCTGTGTTTCAGCTGTGTGCTGGCTGATGATCCAGCATCTCCTCTGCAGACAAACTTCAGCATAGCCCCAGTAAATTATAAATCAATACTTGCAAGATATTAATGTTATCAGCTGCATCAGGCCCAAACAAACTGGCTCCCCGAGTTTCCTTTAATATTTTCCTTTTGAAAATGTACTATTTATACTATGACATGTGATGTTTATTATCTACTGAGAGATGTGCATCCATATTGCCTAGTCTGTCCTGCTAATCAACATTTTAATGGTCAATGTGATTCCCATTCTTTCCATCTTGCATCAGTCCAGAGTTGTGACTAAACCTTCAATGAGCGCAGGTTCACGTGCGACGCGGTTTTCTTTTCAGCGCAGTTTATAAACATCGTTGCACGTCGGCTGCTCAGCTGGGTTAGCAAGACAGACAGAGATTCACTGCAGCTACACATGCTGCTCACATCAGACCTTTTACCTGCTGAAGTTAACTTGACTTAACCTTGTTTTTAACCAGAAACAGAAGTCTTGCTAAAGGACAATTCTTGCTCTGAAATCTCGAAAGGAGTACATTGCAGCCACTGAAGCTAGTTCATGGGAAGCCATCTACTGCACGGATTTCAAAACATTTTGTACCTATTAGTCATATATAGTAAGACCGTCCCTGTGTTTGAGACAAACTGGCTCAGGGAAACAGACATTTACCTAATGCAAATGTTTGACATAATGTTTCATCAGTTAATTGCAAGCACTTGTTAATACTACTTATATGTCTGGAACACTAATGTCAGGAAACTGCAGGCAAACTTATGTCCATTACAGTTCTGATAATAGTTTTCTCACAATGTTAATTTAATGTGAAATAATTGAAATAACCTAAATCCATATTAAAAATAAAACCAAATACTTAAAACCAGTCCTTATTCTTAGAATATACATCTTAACTGATTCGATTATATCACAACCACATCTACATAAACATCCAGGTTCTAGTTTAAAGTAAACAAGCAGCCATTACTACGGTGCCTCCTCACTTGTAAACCGACGTACAATTCAATTTAATTTCAATTTAATTACATTTTATTTATATAGCACCAATTCATAACAGTTATCTCATATCACTTTTCATAAAACAGCAGGTCTAGACCGTACTCTGTGATATTATTTACAGAAACAACAACACTGATGTACATGAAGGACTCACTTTCTAACTGCACGTGCCAAGAAATTTGTCCAGGAGAACCCTATAGAATCTTAAACATGTTAGAAATACAATCATAAATGCTGTTAAAATAAATAAAAGGTTACAATCTAAATAAAACAACAACTCTTAACTCCTAAGAAACAGAGCTTTTGGGAACTAAATGGAAAAGAAAGGCCTCTGCTCAATTAAATCAGCTTCACTTTTATAAATCTCTAAATTGCTGGCTTGCTACTCTCACGTTTCCTGGACAACATTCCACCTTTACAGTATCGTGGATTTCCGATTTTTACTACATTTCTTCTGATCCAAATGCAAGTAGTACCACATAATCACAAGGACAGAACTGATTTGTAAAATGTTATTTTTTCCTTAGGGCTGTGTCATAATTAATTTCAGGCAGGTGTTTTGAGACAGAAGAACTTCCAAATTCACACAGACCGCCATCATCTGTCCACCATAAACAACCCAAACATCAGTGCTTTCACTGCCAGCATGAAACTAAGACATAAAAAGCACATATACAGATGTACAGGGAGGAAGAAGTTGCATGTTTAATTATGTGCATCATATTAACTACTTTTACTTTAAAACATAAGCATTTAAATCTGTGTATAGATAGATCCTAGCTATTGACCACTGATGGATGTTTGAAATATGATTAATTCTGTGTTGAGGCATGTTGTGAAAAGTTGCTAGGATGTGTGAACTTCTCTGGGACGTTGGCCCAGGTTTGGACAGGGCAGACCAGAAAGGGTTAATGCGAGAGGATGTTTGTGTCCAAACAGTGGAAAAACAGTATTGCTGCCAGATTTTGGGAGCGATTGTTTGCTTCTTATGTGAGAAGACGTAGACAACAGGAAGATACGTTCTGTGTATAAAAATGTGTAGATTCAGACTTGATCCTCTGTCTTTTTACCATTTCATAAACACCATGCTGTGTGAAAGGTTCCCTCACTTCCTGTACTTTATCGATCAGAATTTAGACGATGTCATAATGTTGATGATGTCATAAACACCGTTCTGAGGGGAAAGTGATGTCACTGCCTGCTTCCACATTCTGAAGATCAAAGCCACAGAGTGAACACATTCTGAAACTTCAGCTCCTCAGTCTAATGAATCATTTACAACTGAGCTTCGTGTACAGAGCCCAGAAAAACAAGCGGTGGTTAACACAGTCGTTAAGAGAGAAGAAAAATGAGCTGCATCGAGGAAACGGTCCCTTCTGAGAAGTTCTTTGACAATCTGGGCATGGCTGTCAGCCAAGAACAAGCAGATATATCTGACCAAGAAATCAAAGTGGACTTGGATGCAGTCATTCAACAACTGGAAGGAATAGATCTCCAACTGCAAAGGTACGCTAGACAATATGAGAAAAAACAACTAGCAGAGCTCCATGAAAATAGCCAAACTCAAAAAGAATTGGATGCAATGTCCAACGCTATGCAAGTGGCGAAAGAAGCCATTTTGAACGCCAATGAAGCTTTGGAAAAAGAACGTCAGGAGCTACACAATATGACACATGATAAATCCTTTGATGAGAACTATGATAAAGTCAAAGCAGAGCTCTTAGCAGCAAGCCAGCAAAACGAGGCGTTGAGACAAGAAATTCAGGAGCTCAGGAGAAGACCCCAAAATGAACCATCTTTGGAGGAATTGTGTAATGTCATTAAGGAGGAAACAGAGGCCATGAGGCTCCAAAATTACAGCATACAAGAGAAATCCAGGAGCTCAAAGAAAAGCGTAGAAATTTAACTGCTCTGGATGAAACGTATGACACACTGAAAGCAGAGAAAGAGGCGATAAGCCAGCAAAATGACGACCTGAGACAAGAGATTCGGGAGATATCCAAAGATCTCCGATATGAAAAGGCTCTGCGGGAAATGAATGAGCAAATGGAAGTTTCCAAAGTGACCATCAGCCAGGAGAACGCAGCACTGAAAGAACAACGCCAGAAGCTCTACAAAGATTATGAAGATCAAAAGATTTTCGGTGTCATGTGTAGGGAGAAGTTGCACAACATGGGATTTATGTGCAGAGAAAATGAAGACATCCAAATAGACATTGAGGACCTTACCAGTAGGATCCAGAACAGAAAAGCCATGAAAGACAAATATAAAGCCCTGAAAGCAGAAGAAAAAGTTGTCTCTGCAAAACAAAATGAGCTTCTTAAAACACTTGCAACGCTCCACTCAAAGTTTCGAGGTATGAAAGAATATGAAGGCAAGTGTGGTCCGCTGAGAGAGGAGATAGGAGCCTTAAGACAACGCAACGATGAACTCCATCAAGAAATCCAACAGTGCAGTGAGGAGATAGAAAACAAAACTGTTACAAAGGCAATTTATGACTCACTGAAAGGAGAGAAAAAGAATCTAACGCACAGAAATAAAATCCTGAAAAAAGAAATTCAGGAGGTGGAGAAAAGGCTTGTAAAGGAACAAGCTTTGGTAGACAGGAATGATGTCATGAAAGAAGAAAACGAAGCCTTGATCCAACAAAACCACACATTACAGCTGGAGGTTGAAGAGCTCTACGGCAGACTGCAGAGTGAAAAAATACTGGAGGTCCTGTACAAATCGCTGACAACGGAAAAAGATGCCACGAGTCGAAGAAATGATGTACTTCGACGAGAGGTCCAGAAGCTCAAAGAAAAGCTGAACAGTGAAAGAGCTTTAGAAAGTGCACGCAATGCAATGAAGGCTGAGAAACAGAAGGTCGACCGAGAGCACGCAGCACTGCAGCAAGAAATTCAAGACCTGAACAGCTCCTGAAGAGCTATATGGAAAGCTGACAAACATTGTTTTTGCTTTCCAAGGGAAAAAAGGGTATGGATTTAATTTCAGCCTCACACAAAAAGGTGCTGGTTTAATTCCTGGGCCTGACTCTTTTTGTGTGGAGTTGGATTTTCTCCTCAGGTTGACCTAAAAATACCAAACCACAAACTAAGAGAGGGGCAGCACAGTGGCGCAGTGGTTAGCACTGTCGCCTCAGAGCAAGCAGGTCCAGGGTTTGAACCTTGGTCATGGTCCAGGATTTGAACCTTGGTCATCTGCGTCTCTGAGTGGAGTTCATATGTTCTCCCCGTGTCTGTCCCAGTCCTCTCCGGGTGCTCCGGCTTCCCCCCACATCATAAATCATTTATTATGTAGATTCTGAATTGACCAAAAATACCAAACCACAAACTAAGAGAGGGGCGGCACAGTGGCGCAGTGGTTAGCACTGTCGCCTCAGAGCAAGAAGGTCCAGGGTTTGAACCTTGGTCGTCTGCGTCTCTGTGTGGAGTTTACATGTTCTCCCGTGTCTGTCCCGGTTCTCTCCGGGTGCTCCGGCTTCCCCCCACCGTCCAAAGACATGCAGGTTAATTGGTGACTCTAAATTGTGCTTAAGTGTGAATGTGTATGAATGGATGTTTGTTTCTATGTGCCCTGTGATGTTTGATGTTCTCCCCTCTCCACCATGGGGTTACTCCAGGTGCTCCAGTTTCCTCCCACACCAGAAAACATATATAATATGTGGATTCTTAATTAACCTCTAAATAAATAAATAAATATATCAATTAAATAACTTTGTTATTTCTGGTTATTTATTGATAAATAGTTAGTAGTTTTAAGGTGTTCTAATGTGATATTTTTTGGCTAAAAGAGATCACATATTTCTCACACCAGCTTCTCTGCACTGGCTCCCTGTAAAATCCAGAATATAATTTAAAATCCTTCTGGTCACCTAAAAAGCCCTTAAAAGGTCAGGCACCATCATATCTGAAATAGGGTTGGGTATCAAGAACCGGTTCCAAGCTGCATTAGTGTCCAGCGGTCGGTCCAGCAATCTGTTCCTTTATAAAGTCCAGGTCCTCGGGCAGCACCGGGCCATGTTGCTCCATCACAGGCTTCAGGCCATTGTCGTTCACCGGGTAGTCAAACGTGGCTAGAGAGGCAGTCTCATGCTGCGACAGAAACAGACTCATTAAAAGTCTTGGAGGACTCAACATGACATTTACATGCACAGTGCTACAAAATAGATAATGTTAAATTAAACCAAAAATGTGACCATACATTTTGTGTTAATTTTATTTATTTATCTATCTTGCTTGCTGTTTTCCCCATTATCATCCCAATTCACTCAAATAAAAATAATAAATCATAATGTACAAAATTAATTGTGGCTGTTAGGGAGAACTAACCATTTGTGAGAGCTGACCTGTAATCTTGACTTCAGCTATGTGACTATACCCATATGGACAGACTCACAAAGTGGGGGTGCTGTCAAATATGGTCAAACTTGATTTTCATCCATTTAACAATTAGATATTTAAAATCGTATTACACAAATGTGATTCCCACCCTTTTAAACCCACCCGTGTGCACTCAGTATTTGCAACTTCCAATTATATGAAATACAATAATATTTTTGAAACTACAATTCCTTCTAGCAGCTTGATACAAATTAGCATCATATTAGTAGTTCTTTTGGTTTGAATAGTATGGCTGTGAATAGGGTCATAAAAATATATATCTACTGAATATATTAAATATCTTGTACAGCCGTACACGTACTTAAACTACATCAACATGGTCTATGTTAAGAAAACGTAAAGATGATCGACATTTTAGGGCTGCGCGATGTAGCGTGATAAAACCATCTGCACCGCACATAGTTCTTCTTGTTTGCAAACAAGCAACAGCAACTATCCAATATATCTACGTTCTTTTCCCATTAATGTTTGGAGTTTACTTTCATAGGCCATTTGAGGCTAAAAAGACCTGTTCTCTTTAGGTCTGGATGCACAGCTTACTGGTGTTTGGGCTATATATCAAAATCAAATGGTCATAAAAGGTGTATTTGTTGTCCCATCTTGGTTCACTCAAAAAACTGAAGCTTTGATTTTAATTATATTTATTTTTTCAACAGATTCCACAAAATTGTTTTAGGTTACTTAAAAGCAAGCAAAAAAACTTGTATAAGAGTAACACAATGAATGTCAACTGATCCAATTAAAAATAAAACACTTCTGATCAACAATATATTTAAGCTTACCTTTCAATATTTTATTTGGAGTAGTAAAAATATACATTTATGTTCAATTAATTAAAACATTAGGTTTTCATTCAATATTTTTTTCCGAATTAGACACAATTCAAATGTTTGTCAACTGGTCCCACACAAATCAATTTCAACTTCATTTTGTTATGGACTTTATTCACCAACACATCACTATCATTTTGGTACAATTGGTGAAAAAAATAATACAGTAAAATTATTGGCACTATAAAGTGTAGAAAAGTTTGCAAAATAATGTTTAGTTGTCAACAATTTTGATGATGCTTTGCTTAGAATTCTGCCTATTCCACAGAACACAGCGTCCAAATCAATGGCTCATTCATAGAGTTTGTTCTTGAGCATCTGTACCTTGGTTGAGAGTTTGCTAGCATCTAGTTGAAAGAATCACTTGTGAAGTACCTCAAAGAAGGCTTTAAGGTTCTGAGGATAACTGAGGTTCAGTGCATAATTACACCTATTAAGAGTGCACGTGTAGAGGCGACGTCTCCCAAGTCATGCAGAACTTCAGCAGCCTCGGTGACTATCCCAACATCAGCTGGAGGAGCGGTGGCATCACCTCCCTCAACACGGATGCTGTAAAGATAACTTGTCCGAGCTCGCTCGGAACAGCTGTAGCATCAGATCCTTTACATAGGACAGAAAGAAAGTAGAAAAACAAATTGTGAAATCACAAACAGATTTTGCAGAATTCTAAAGAGTAATGTTTGCATTTCAGGTGTCCTTTATGTAATGATTTCACAAAAATGTGTTTAAAAATTACAAGATGAAGTAGTGCTGGTGAATTAAATATTAGATACTATTGTGTATTATTTAATATACCTCACCAAGCACTTTATTTGGAGGGCGTGCAGTCTACTGCAACCCAACAGCTCTGCCATAAATCTTTACTTTTACTAAGCTTAGATATTGAACAAGTGTTTCTATTATTCTGCCCCCTCATGTATGTCAATGGGGTAGACAATATTAGGAAAACTTTTCAATATAATGCACTCCAGTACACCACCCACTATGAAATCAGTAATAACAGAATGTATGGCAGGTGTCATTTTTGATTGCATTAGACAGCAGATGTTCCTGATAAAATGCATTGTGAGTGTATATATTAGATTTCCCAAAAGAGACAAAAAACAAACTGATTTTCTGCAAATCCTAAGAAAGTACCAAGGTTACAGTTGTGGTCAAAAGTTTACACACACTTCTAAAGAACATACACGTCAAATTTTTCTGTGATGAATCATTGTCACAAAAAAACGTCATGAATTTTGGTCCTTTCATGAATTTATTACGTCTCTTCCGAAAATGTGACCAAATCTACTGGGTTAAAAATATACATACAGCAATGTTAATATTTGTCTAAAAGTCCCATTGTCATTTTTACCTCACTTAGACTCTTTTGGTAGCCATCCACAAGCTTCTGGTTGAATCATTGACTGCTCCTCCTGATAGATTTGGAGCAGTTGAGCTAAATTTGACAAACAGACTTGTTTCTTCTAAATAGTTCACATGAAACCACCAAAAAACGTCCTGCTCAGCTTCCAGACCGCAGTCTGAAGAGGAGACGTTACCTGTCGCTAACTGCCTTCACTTTTCCAGCAGTTGGAGAACAGACAGACTTTAATTAACGGACAAACTGTAACCTACACTGTACATTTACAGCCAGACCGAAACGTAGCGCTCATATTTTCCTCTGCTCATTTTCACCGTCACCTAGCTGTCCTGTGAGGGAGGAGAGGACGCTAGCTATGTGCCACCGTGCTGCACAGTGCGGGCGAAAATCAACCAGCTAACGTTAACCTCTTTTCATTTTGCACTTGCAGTGAGATGTGTGTGTGTGTGTGTGTGTGTGTGTGTGTGTGTGTGTGTGTGTAAACCGGGACTGACTGTATGATTAATCCTTCGCTAGATGCTGTGAATAAATGGCGGGTTTGCCAAAATGATGAGTTTCCATAGCATAATTAACACAAGGCAACGACAGAGTAACGTTACACAACCGCTAACGTTACACGTAGGGGTAAGGGAGGAGGAAGAAACGTTTCAACTATTTGCAGCTTCTCTAGGTCGGCTTGGAGAGGCCTCGAGCAGCCTCTGCCAGACCTCACCAAAACCCTGATGCTAATTATTATAAATAAGCTAAAGAGGAAGCTATCGTTTTGTTATTTTGCAGTGTACTCTTAGTTTGCCACAAATCTAAAATCTTACAGAGACAGACAGTTTATGCATCTGCAGAGCAAACAGGAGAGATGTTCGTTCCCACAAGATGTCACTCAGTTTATCATGTTAAAGATGATTTTATTGGCATTTCAGATTTGTTTCTTACTGCTGCTGTTAGGGATGAGCGAGTACAGCATCATCTGTATCTGCGTTAACCATATAAATTATCTGTATCTGTACTCGGACTGGGATTTAACCTGGAAGTGGGTCGGGTTGTCTTGAAATGGGCGGGACTTTAACCGGTATGTTATTTTAAGCATGCAATTGATATGGGCTGATCAGAAATTTATTTTTTTTATGATCAGTGTGATTATTTTTTATTTTATTTATAATTTTTTTATTTTTTTATTTCCACACCAGGTATGTGTTTGTGAGTGAGTAAGAGAGAGGGGGGTGGTGTTTGTGTGTGTTTAACTTAATTTGTAATATTATTTTAAATAATTTATTTATACCACAACTAGCTTTATTGTTTTTATAACATACAGCAAGAAAGCATCAGACACTCAGTGCGTGAAGTAAAAAAACTGGTTAGAGCCAGCTGACGGTTTAAAAAAGAAATAAAAATCTCCGACAGGCAGAGACGCAGCGCGAGTCGCATTCTACCAAGCACCACGTCTGAACAAACCCCACGTTTACCAGAACTCTACTGGTTAATAAGTAAGTAGTACTACAAACCAGAAGTAAAAAACAAACCTGAAGCTGAAGAAACCCTAAACGTTAACGGAAAAGACCCGCGAACCTGAGTGACTGAGGGAGAGACAGAGAGAGAGCTGTTCTCTTCTCAGTGTTCTGTGTGTGAGTGAGCAGAGCGGGACACAATAAATCTGTAGGGGCGCTGTGACTAGCCTATCACAGAACGCAGACACAGTCAGCTACCCAATGAGGATTTTTATCCAATCCGAGCACAGATACTGACTCGTGTTACTCGGCAAAAGTGCTTTATCCGTACCGGATACTCGTTTCAGCCGAGTATCCGGCTCAACTCTAGTTGCTGTATATTTTATTCCATATATGAAAATGCTTTTTATGTGTCATATTTAAACTAAAAAGAAGCACCACTTGTTGAAATTTGGCTTTTTGAGTTTTGCCTTAAGTATCTGAAATTCAGATTAATTTGTGGGAATTTGACAAAATAAAATGATCTATCCAAAAACATTTGCTGTGATAATTTGCTTCCACATGCTTCCTAAAGACCATCATTTTATTTGGATCCCTTTATTTCTAATTCCCTCGTCTATATTTTGCTCATAATTTGATATGAAGCCACATTGTTGTCTTTTCTGATTCTGTTTACACTGTTTAAATTTTGATTCTGCATTATTCTTGATACATATGACACAGCTCTCTCTCAACAACGTGAATCTAGACCAGCAATGCTCTACTGCCTTTTTCAGGAGAGGAACAGAATCACAGTGGCAAAAATGCAGGATTTTCTTACTTTAAGATTTTACATGTAGAAATGGTTCCGATTCTGTATGAAAGATGTGTAATTTTAAGATCAGAGTCATATTTTCAAATATTTTGACAGCATATTATCAAAAATACATTGGTTTGACAGTGGTACAGTTAATTTTGGTTACATGATTCTGTAGTTTTAATGTAGTATTTTGTCTTTGTGTGTTTGTCCTTAAGCCCAAAGCAACAAAAGTCTACATTTGACAGTGCCCTCTCAAGCAGCAACTACAACAAGCTCTGTCACAAGCAAAGCCATCTGGCTATTCAGGTAAAACAAATATTGTGTAGTGCTTCGCACTTCAGAAGTTGTAAGAGGTTTACCGTCATCACAGTATATACATACTATTCCAAATTAAATGAAGCAGAATATATTTGGATTTATGAAGTTATGTGTTATATATGTGCATAAAATGTAATGCATACAAAAGTTGAAAGGACAATCTGATGATTCTCCATTATGCCTGGCATTAAAGTAGCTTTGAGTACGATGCATTAATAGATTTCTTTGTATTTTACAGCCTCCACCAGAAACGTTCTCCTGCTACAATATCTGATTTGAACGGTTAATGTAAGGTAAATCTAAAACCCTATGCACCTCTCATTCTTAGTTTTAAACTGACTTTTATGCTGATATGAAAATCTAGTTCAGATGAGGTTTGATTTATTTCTGTCTGTATTTTCCAGATTCAAAATTTTCCGCTTGTTTTGATTCAGAGAGGCAATATTTTGAATATCTTGGAAGCCATTTGAGGAGATTTGAAGTTGTTGCATGTGTATTCAAAAACTGCACCTTCAGCTCAAACATATATTCAACCTTCGCCTCCTGCAGACATAGGAAACTGAACATTGAAATTAGTCACATTTAATTGTTTACATGAGAACAAAAAAGGTTTTTGTGTTTGAGTCTGTGAGAGTCAGGGAGAGAAATGGAGAGAGGGTAAAAAATAGAGGTAGAGAGAGACGCACCTGAGCTGAACTGAGGAAAATAAATTCACAAAATTGACATTTCACTTTGGGTCCCAACCGATAGTTTAGGAAAGGTTGAGTTAAAGTTTCAATGCATACAGTTACTTCCACTCTCCTCGTCCATCCTCCCTTCTCTCTTTCCTCTGTCCTCTCTTCTCTGTATTATTCAGTGTTTCCAATACTGAGAGACAGGAAATAAAGTTCAGGAATCACTAGAGTTGTGCATAAGGTCCATAAGGCCAGATTTACTACAGGTTGTTTGTGCGTGTACAAGCGAGTGCAAACCTCAGCTGTTATCGGTACCAAAGTCCTTTTAGGCAAGTCATGCCACTCGGCAGCCATCTTGGCAACGCTTCTGGGCAGCAATTTCATACTAACAAAACCAGGCTCCTATCTGAATGAATGGGGAGAGAGCCAGAACTGAGCTTTCACTGGTCACTGGGACATAAAAACTACATGAATAGAATCAGCAGTAAAATCTGATAAAAATCCCTGAAAAAGTTTGACGACTTTGCCCCAAAATAATGTTTAAAAAGAGTTTTTCCCCACCGGTTATGCTTCTACTATGCATGTGTCAGTGGAACCACACGATTGGCTGAAATATGATTCCCGTTTTGGCTGTTTAAAGCAGATGATTGGCTTTTTAGCGGGAGGGGCGGGATAACCGCCATCTTTGCCGTTACGGGCTTTTCCCATAGAGTTGTATTGGGGATGTGATTGAACGCTTCCTCTTTCCTCCTCAGTTGGCAGTCTTCTCCTTTTTGTATGATTCAAAGACAAAATTTCTAAACTTCCTAAACTTAGTGAAATTATTTCAAATGTTTAGGATGGAAAGTTAGTAGTGTTACTAGTAGTGTGTGGCGTTGGAAGGAGCACGCATGGGACGAGCAGCAGAGCAAACTAAGCTGAACACACGTTTGTAATGTTTTTTACAAACGTCTTGGCATGTGTGAGCTACAGGACACTCAGACAAGCAGCATGGAGACATTTTATTGATTATTGATGTATTTTTGGACGTTTGAAGCTAAGATACCGCTCACTGCAGTTGAGTGGAAAAAAAACGTGTCTCAAACTCGCAGAAGAACACGGATGTTAACAAAACTTCACCAATCCTTCTATTGACAAAAGGGTGAGTAATTGATAACAAAATGAGTCTTAGGGTGAACTATACCTTGTTGTATTGTCATGCAAACTTGCTGGAAAATGTTTTATTGAGAAAATTATTTCTTCACTTAAGAAAAATAAATGGGTTGTTAAATGAAACAGTTGCTTCATTTTTTTGTTCATTGTTTCAATAAAGAAAAACATCAAGAACAAATTTAACAAATATTATGTAAAATGTTGTGTAAATGTTACTTAAATATAGTCTAAAAATAAAGTTAGAGAAGGAATTTAAAATTTGTGATTGACTCGAGAAAGTTCCACTTTTTGACTTAAATTATGAAAATAAAAATACCTTGTGCAAGATATTCAAATTTCTGAAATGCACCTGTAGATGCACAATCCACTTTCTTTAATTTAGAGAAGTCAGTTTTGAAAAAACAAATGGTGTGTCTCCGCCTCCCTGATGGAAAGTGACCACAGACCCAACAGAGATGAGGAAGCATAATGGATTACTAACTAGATCATCTTTGTATGAACTTGTAAATGTACTTAGTTACACTCCACTACTGGAAGTATTTAAATTCATGTGCAAAAATATCAGTCTGTTCAGTAGATGTTGAGATTTCTTTGAATTAAAAACAAAAGAAACAGAAACACAGACTGACCTCATGATGGCGCTCTGGAGTCAACAGCCAGCAGAGAGCTCTCTCTGTCTCTCACAGTATAGCTTTGTCCCTAACTCTTAACCATCACAACTAAATGACCCAAACCTTCATTGAAATTAAACTTTATTTAATCTTCACCCTAAAACACTCTTTTAAAGGTCTGTCCCAAAGTGAGGAACAGACAAAATGTCCTCACTCCCAAGGTCTCAAACTCTAATTGGTCCTGAAAATTATAGTTATAGACAGGGCTGGACAAAAAATCGGCCGGGCATTTTGACTAGAGACCGGCCCACCAAGTATTATTGGCAAAGCCATAAAGCCTTTGAATGAAAACAAACGCTGTTCTGACAGCGATGTACACTGTCTTGTTGGTATATATGTATCAATCTAATAAACTTAAACCTACATCATCCTCCCTGTTCTGGTATTCTAAACAGTAATTAGCGGAAAACAAAAGACTGCTTGGTCAAGTTAACCTCCTCCTGAACTATCTACAACACATGGTGGAAACCTGAAATTAAGACAGAGAAGACTAGAGGTGAGACATGATCATTAATGAATATTAAAATTAATAAATGACAGATTTAGTGGTATTTTCATAAACTATTTATTTACCACATCAACAAACAGCATGGCGGCACAAAATATTTTTTTTAACATGGCAGCCTTTAAAAAGTGAAAGGAGACAAAGAAAGAAAGGTGAAAAAGAATAACACTTAATTGACTTTTTGATGGCATTTTACACAGTACTGGTACAGTATTTAGAAAATGTTGGAAAATACTGACATCATATACAGTACTTACTTCTTAAGAAATTATGATGGGACCCTGAAAAACAGGACACAAGTAAAAAGGACAGAGAAGGGTGAGAAAGAATGGTGTAACCCTTATCACGAGGTAGTAATAATGTACATAGGTGTAATAGTCTAAAGTAGTCTTATCATCAATGTGGACCAGAATCAGAAGTCACTAAATTGTTAAGAGCCTGAGAATTGAATGTCAATAAAAAGAATACCACACCCGAATGACAGTTTGCATTAAGTGTATTAAATACACAGGGATGGTACATACATAAGAAAGCAGGTATGAAAAATAACAAACTAAAATAATAAAGTGCGCACAAAAAAAACTTTCCTTTTAACTTTGTTGAGCTCAGTTCCACTTGCCTTTATTGACAAGAGTTCATTTCTCACCGTTGGGGCCCTTTTAAGTTTGTGTTAGTGTTTGTCCTACCACCATGAAGATGAGGAAGATCCTGGCAATCCGTCTAAAGTCAGAGTCACAAACACGGTTGGCTCGCCACCCAGCCACCTAGACTGGGAATCCACAAAGCTCTGGAAAAACGTCTGGAACGTGTAGATTGGCATCACTCCGTGGAATGGATGTCAGCTGCACAAGGCTTCCAACTCTTTACCAAAACCTGACCTATAAACAAGGCCAAATCATTTCTCTCAATTACCATTCAGCGAATACATGGACTGCTACAGGCTACTATAAAATAAAATGAATATAATGCAATATCAAAATCGCTCTCTCATTGTACAACAGCTTCTTGTTTCTTCTTATATATAAAAAGTATGACTTTCTCAATTATC
>NW_024041150.1:54554208-54690339 GCF_014851395.1 Micropterus salmoides
TGAAGATGTCATAATACTGTATAAATATTAAATAAATTTAATAAAAAAGAGTTATAACTTTATGGGATTAGAAACATAAGGTAGCATTTTTCGATAGGGCAGAGCGACTCGACAGACTCTGTCTTATCAAGCTTTACTAAGATAACATGAGAATTTAGAGCTGATTTAACTCAATGAGAAAATTAGGAACTATATAACAACTTAAAGGATCCTAAATTGGAAATTATTTTGAACTCAACTAGGTTTAACCCAAACCAAAGAGAGGTAAAAATAGGAGGATTAACACATTTCCTGAGATCTGGGCATTAGTGGAATTTATGTGAAATATTTCCAAGAAATAGAGTACATGTTTCTTTGTTTGTATATATTGTGTGTAACTTGGTGCCAAACCGTGTATGTCTTGTGGTATCCGAACAATAATGCTGCGATGATGTGTTGAGAAGAAATCCGCTTGACACTGTTCTTGATCATAAAAGTTTATTACATCAAGGAGTTCAGCATCAATTACGTTCACATTCAAGCTAAGGAACATCGGTGTCATTTACACTGGGGATGCTGGGGACACTACTCTTCACTCCTATTTAAAGCTTACTCTGTTAAAAAACGTTTTGAAATATAGCTTGTGGTTCAATACCAATGAAAATGCCTGTAGAAAAGTGTATTTGCACATAAAAAACCCCAAATGAAATGCACGTAAAATAAAGAAAAAACAAATGTGCACTTCCCAAAAAGTAACTTACGCTAAGAAAAACCCCAACTGCTGATTATGAAATGACCCAAACCATACAGCAGCATTAATCAATAACTTTAACAAATTTCATAACACAGTTTTCCCCTTGACCAAATTTCCCCTCTCTATTTCTTCATTTATATATATATTTTTTTCCTTCTTTATTTATGTTTCTATTATTCATATATATGTTTTTCTTTAATCCTCGCCTTATCATCCTCTGCATAGTCTCTCACACACACAGCCGAGACACAGCAGGGGCAGCTCTCCACACACCATTTCAATTAAATTTTATTTATATAGCGCCAAATCACAAACAACAGTTATCTCACAGCGCTTTTCATAAAGAGCAGGTCTAGACCGTACTCTGTGATGCTATTTACAGAAGCCCGACAGTTCCCCCCAAGAGCAGCACTAGGCGACAGAGGCAAGGAAAAACTTCCTTTTAAGAGGCAGAGTTAAATGCTCGTTCCTGTTAAATGAAGCTGAAATCCAGCTGCTGTGTTCTGAACTGGCTGCAGAAAATAAAGATTTTCACAACTGATGCAGGAAAAGACATTTTATAAAACTCACAGTGGGCTTCCTGATATGAGATGAAATCAAGACTTGAATATTGTTGTTCAAAGTCAGACTGAAACAGAAACAGCTGAGCACAAAACACAAACATTCTCACACTGATAAATAAAAACAAAAACAATCAGTAATAAAAACCTAAAACTGATCTGATGAGATTTTTGTTATTGTTGAAGAAATACTGTGAGCCAGGTTCAGGTGTGAAGAAGTTTCAGAGACTGATGAAGACTTAACATAGCATGGTTTATTGAGCCCGGCCGAGGAGACACAGTGCCAGCATACAACATGTGAACACATCAAATGCCAACACCAAATCTGAAGGATGACATCTTTTGGTCCCTTTTATGTTTCTGTCTTCCCCCTAGTGCCTGTAGGTTTCCCTATTAGCTCATCTTTAACTGGCCTTAACCCAGAACAACTCATCTATCTGATGTTTAGACTCCAGTGCTTCATCATGTTGGAATCTGTCACTACCCATGAGTTGTGCTCTAACCTGTGGAGCCAGCAGGTTCTTGGAAACATTCTTGTAGGACTCAACCTTGTATGATTACCGGAGAACACCGATATCTGCTAGCCTGACGCATGAGCTACTGACTCTACCTAATCAGTCTGTTGTTGTCTCGCTGACAAGGACGTGTGAGAAATACCTCGAGCTAGAAGGTCAGAAAACACTTATGGGGTCAGCTAAATTAAGGCTCACGCAGACGACACGACTTTCAGCGTCGGCCGATGGCCGTGCTGTTCACACTGCACAACTTGCCGCCTTGTGACGTGAGTCTTGAAGTCGTCGTGGCGTTCACACTACCTGACTGATCGGTGACAGGGGGTCACACACTACACGAGCTGACAGCGGCTGTGTCACCCGACGCTGGTCTCTAAACCAGGTTTGTCAAGAAAACACACGTGAAATGTGAAACGGGAAATGAGGCGAACCTACAGACAAAAGCTGTTTGTTATTATAAAGAGAAAGACTCTGGGTGAAAGAAAGGATTAGCACAGGCAGGTAGCAGGGATCGTCTGAGCTACAGAGAGCTGGAGGGGAGTAAAAAGTGTTTCGCGGTGAAAAGTAGCTGCCTGCTCTCATTGGCTGGATGTGGATGTCGAGTCGGCCGAATGTTCCAGATTTGGATGCTAGATATCTGGCTGGCGTCTGCGATGTGTCAGAAATGTGTCGGGAAGCCGTTTTGACGCGTCCTTGAGTAGTTCACACATAACGACTGGCGACCGCCGATCGATCTCTGATTTACCCCTGATCACAGCCTGACGGTCGCCGAGCGGCAAATCGGGCTTAAAACTGTGTGGTGTGAACTAGGCTTTACTCTAAGCTAGACCTGTCTGACCTTTCCTTGTTACATAAACAAAGCACCTTAAGAAATCTTCTCAACAGTTCTCTAAAGGCTTCAACTACTCGTGTAAATGTGCTGTATTTAACTGCAGTGGAGTCTTTTCTCTGATGAGCTGATGTTGATATGGAAGTTGTTGATCAGTGGAGTCTGACAGAGGCAGAAGGGTCTCCATCGTTTTCATAGTTCACCACACCATCATCTTCATCTTCATCATTATTCACCTGTGAAACACAAACAAACCCTCACTCTGACACACTTTAACTGACAGCTTTCACATCACTGACCCACATTAAAGGGGCATTATGTAGTTTTCAGCGGCCACTAGCGCTGCGGTTCTAAGATTGCAACCAGGCGTGAGTGTACGCGTGCTCGCTTGAAGTCATGAGCGAGCAGAATCCAAAACACAACCACTGTCAATAAACGCAGAAACACCAGCATGCAGGCTGCGGCTTTTCACTCAGACATGTTCAGGCTCTGTTACTTCAACGTTCCCGTCTCAGAGGCAGCTCAACACCGGCGCCGTAACGTTACTTAATTCAGCAGCGAGCTGCATACGGCACAATCCTCCCGAAAAAAGGCAGAGTGACAGCGACTATAGACAGACAGAGAGAACAGACAGAGCTGGAAACTCAGGTAAACTCCCACTGCAACGTTACAGTAATAGTTTTATCAGCTGCAGGTTGAACTAATCCGTGCTCGTTACATGATCACGGTACATTTACTGCATTTAGCCAACGTGCTACATCGTTAGCTCGCTGCTGTTTCAGTAACTATCTTTAATGTGTGTCTCAGTGAGTGATTCGTTCATTTTCACGCATGCGTGAAGGATCTTGGACTCTTCGGTTCACTCGTCACACGGCAGCTGCATGGGCTCCGTCAGCACAGGAAACAGAATTGATCAGTTCACGACTCATAGCAACTGTTGGTCTCTAGGTTTGAGTCGTCAGAAAGCACGCTCAAGTCAAATAGGAAACGAAAAACTGGAATTTGTAAGGAAGTTATTTTGTGTTTTACACTTGATAAACAAGCAGCAACGGGTAGGCGACGGCGGTACCTGATTTAGGCTAATGTAGGCTTATGAAGATGAGCTTGAACAACAACTAACAAGTTAAATGGGTTTTACGTTAGTGTTTTGGGAAATAAAAAACGAGGCTCGACTTGCAGTAGGCTACACAGTGTAACTCACTGAATGCGTGTGTGGGGACAGGAATGGGAACGCCTCCGAACTTGCCTGAGAATGTTTAAGATTTTTTCTGTATCAAAGTAATTCACTCACAGTGGTCAGTACATCCAATGGTACATAGCACAAATTAACTGTCTTCGGTTAATTCGGAACAGTATATGAACAAATGATTTCAGATTGAAATGTTTGGGTCTTTTATTGTATCCTATTTCAATGGCGCACCACGCTGAGATCATGATTTGGCAGCAGGGGCCCGCTCACATAGTGGCATCGGCAGCTACCAGTGGCATTTCAGGTGGCAGCTTGAGATGCCGCGGCATCTGCCGCTGATTGTGTACGTTAGGTCGCCACCATAGACTGTATATAATCATTATTTTGGCCAGATGATCTATATTAGGACATTTCTGATGTGTCTGTTGCCTGAGCTGCTAAGAAGCTGACAGCAGAACCAGGTTAGAACAGAAGGGGATGCAGGTTTAACGCTGGGCTGTGGGTGAATGAAGATGGTAACTAGGTTACAAATTAATCCTTAATAATGAAAAAACAAATGAAATGAAGAACAATAAATGCATCTGTATCGGTAACCTGGATTTAAAACGGTTAACAGAGACACAAACTGGACTTTCATTTAAATACTGCCACCTGCTGGTAGAAAGGCGAAACATATCTATTACTATGAAAACCACATTAAATATGAATTTAATATTAAATATAGTGCTAACAGTAACAACTCTGCACACACAATAAATACCTAGGTTAAACTACCAGCTGTATTGCACCAAACAATGCGTTCATTAAACGTGACTCTTGCTGTTTACATGAAGAAATGCACAATATTATATATTGCATAATAAACTACTGTTGCTAACATATTTCTCTCGGTCCAGGTTTATTGATTGATTGATTTGAATCAGCGGCAGATCTCACAGTAAATCAGTGGCGACCTAACGTACACAATCAGCGGCAGATGCCGTAGCATGGTAACGTTACATTGCAACCAGAAATCCCACACAAACAACGGCAGGTGCCTGAGTGAATCTGTGGCATGTCGGTTTCACCAGAAATACACAAACAGCGAAAGGTGCCGTGGCATATCAGGAAAAATCTGTGGCATCTCAAGCTGCCACCGGAAATGCCACTGGTAGCTGCCGATGCCACTATTTGAGCTAGCTGTCTCTCTGATTTGGAGCAGCCAAAGCTCGGTATTAAAACGCAGAACTGATGAGCATTTACTGATAAAGAGGATAGCAGAGGAGAGTGGGTGCCTCGTATTTTACTACAGCCTACAATATAGGAAGGATGGATGTGAATGAAGTCCATGCCTTAGGCCTGCTGTGTTGTGGGCAGAATATTTCCACTTCTACTCTTCCTGCGGCTCGGCCGACAATAAATTCATGTTTTCACAGTATTGTCGGAGTTAGATCGTCACTGTTTAAAAGTATTCCCGTGTCATAGTGTCTAGGGAGTCAATATTGCCGAAGCCTCGAGAAAAAAACCTTGATAAACATGTTCTGGTGTTTTTAAGATCGCTCAAGGTAACCAGTTGTTTTAGATCAGCCCAAACAAAGTGTTACCTGGATGATGACGTGACTGGACGACAGTAATCTATGATTGCTCGGTTAGTTTACAGCTAACGTGGGGAGTTTGAAGTAGATGTTACCTTTTGCTCAGGTGAGTTCGAATCCAGCTTGACGCGATTTTGTAAAAGTCTATTTTATTTCATTTTTTTTTCGTATGTCGCTGTAATGTAGTGCTCACTTATACAATCATGATCGCCGCAGTAGATTAAATATGGGACTTGAAACTCGCCAGGAACATGTTTGTGAATGTGTGATGAATCTGGGGATGGAGTCAGTCTGCAGCTGCTGCACACAACACGAGCACGCGTACGCCAACCAGTTAGTTTGAACACCAGTAGGGCTACAACACCGGCGAGCTAACGTGACTTTCTCTGTGTTTCTCCAGCTTTACTAATGCTCACTTTGTTCTTACTCGACATCATCTGAACCTGTTTGGTCTGATGGGCTTCAGCACATAAACCTTTATTGTTGTTTTGTATCCTTACGTGGAGCCTGTGTTTTGCTGTGCGCCGGTTGTTTTATGGTGTTAGTGGACTGCATGTCGTTAGCTGCCGTGTTGTCGCTGTAGTACGAGAGAGGCTCGGGAGCGCACAGGGCTGAATCCGACCCGGAGTCCTCACATTAAAAGCACAATAGTGGCTGATGCAAGCAAAACAAGCAAAACAAGCAAAACAAGCGTGTGCTTCATTTCTGAGTGAGTTTTGAGCCCACTGACAATAAGGCAATGAAAATTTGATTTATTAAAATCAAAAACTTACATATAGCCGCTTTAACACAAGGAGATAAGAAATAATCTGACAGCACCTGAACGCACCATCAGTTACTGTTACGTTTCTGCCACTGAGAGAGGAAGTGGTTTTGTGGTAACGAAGGACACGCAGAAGGAAATTAACTTATTAATTAAAGTAAAATAAATAAATATATTAACCTAAAGTAGGCTACCCCAAACTGTCACATGTCCTGCAGCTGACTGACCAGAGAGGGAGTGTTTATGTGGTACCCCAAATCCAAAATGTTCCTCCCAGTTTACTGCTGATGTTTTGAAACTGAACACAGTTCACAGTCAGCAGACCCTGAACGCACCATTAGTTACTGTCTGATCTGATCTTTATCTGACTGGCTGCTGGACAGTTTGCATTGGAACTAGATTTTATAGTAGTAGTAACGTGGACGTTGTTTTTGGAAATAAAACTAAACTATCTGTGTTGTTTAAAGCTGCTAGAGGTTAAGTGAGAAAATACTGCATGATGTGATGTAATTTAGGTGAACTGACCCTTTAATCTGGAATAATGTTCAGTTTGTATTGACACTGTGTCAAAGACGTGTTGATTCAGATCTATGGCGTCTTTGGAGGCTGTAGTTTGTGTTGGTGTTGTACTTAAACTGTCATGTTTATCTAATATTTGCATCCATTTAATTTTTTATTGTAATATTTTTTATTTTAATTTTTATATGCAATGAATCCTGTGAACTTTGCTGCTACGGCCACTTCAGTACAACTCAGTGAGTCCTGTTTCTGTTTGTCTTCTTCTATCTATATCTACACTTCAGAATGAAGAACAGATGTCACAAACTGGTTTGCTGTGTAAAGTACCAACTGTAAAAACATTATAAACTCACTGTGTTTTCATCCATCTGTGTTTTGTCCCTGAAAAGAAAAGAGAAAGAGTCGACTTTAGTTTCCACAGTGAAAATCCAGCTTTATCAAAACTTCCTGTTTCTGAGTTTCATCTGTGAATGTTCTCACCTTTAGTTCTTGTCCAGATGTTGACTGCCACAACAATTATTATGAGTGCTGCTAAACCCACAGACACAATGATGAACCTCCAGAACGATTCTGAAAACATTAGAAACATTTTGACTGCACAGTTCAGTTCTGTTTGAAATCCTGCAGCTAAAGTAGCAACGAATCACAGACTTTCATCAGCTCACAGTTTTCCTGCATGTCTTTGCTAACTGTGAATGTAGTCGTCTGATTTGTGAGCAGCAGTGGATCTTGTGGATTGAGCAACAACAACTGAGTGAGACTGACTGAATAAGAGAATATCTCCACCCACAGCCGAGCGTCGCTCTGACATTCAGACTTTAGACTCCAGAAGAGGAGAGAGAGAGAGAGAGAGAATGTAATCACTTTCTATTTTCTGATTTATACTTTGATGACTGTTTATTATAAATGAACAAAAAATCAATAAAAAGTTTGTTTTAGTTCAGTATGTGGAGAGAAAGAGGCTGACAGGAAGACAGAGAGACTCAGAGAAAGATGAGTTACTACCTTGAAGTTTTGTTGAAGCATCATTGGTTGTTGTTGTGTTGTTGTTGCTGGTTAGTTGTTGTGTTGCTGGTTTAGTTGTTGTTGTTGTTGTGGTTTAGTTGTTGTTGTGTTGGTTTAGTTGTTGTTGTTGTTGCTGGTTTAGTTGTTGTTGTTGTTGCTGGTTTAGTTGTTGTTGTTGTTGTTGCTGGTTTAGATGTCAGAGATATTGCGAGAGAAAGAAAACAAGAGTAAAGTTCATCACTGTGAAAAGTCATCAAATAAACAAATGTTTTGGTGGTTTTAATCATCTTGAACAGGGGTGTGTTTCCCAAAAGCATCGTTGCTGACTGCGGTAGCAACTTCCTTGGTTGGAACTTTGCAGTTGCGACGCAACTGTTTCCTAAAACCCTAGTTGGAACTACGGAGGTAACTAAGTTGGTAACTTACACGGTACGAACCATCGTTAAGCGACGCAGGTGTTCCCTGAAACCATAGTTCAGACGAACGTTCGCACCAACTGTTGTTAAGTTGCATAGTTGGAACTACAGCTCCTGACCTGTGGTTAGAAGCTTAGTTCACGGTGACTACGTCACAGAGAGCAGAAAATGCAGTGTTAGGAGGTGGATGTGATGTGTTTTAAGCAGGGAATGTTAGATAATCCTGCTGTACAAACATGTAAAAATAAAAAAATTTATTTGTAAAAGTACTTTTAAATGTATTTGTGGGGTCATGGGTAGGGTTGCATTGATTCAGTAGGCTACTAAGTATCTCAGTGTAGACCATCTACAAACAGCAGGTGTTTTTCTCACAGATTACCCGTCTGCTCACAATAACTTAATTTAATATTAGTCACCCAGTACAAAGGTTAAAGGACAAAACGGAGAATGTAAAGACAAGACTTTTAATATTACCTACATGTATACGTTTCTGGGCCTCTGGGGAAGATGGGTGTTCTCTAGTCTTCATTACAAACATAAAAAGGGACAGCATAAAATCCATGAAAGTACTGTAATGAATAAATCCCTGAGAGTTTTCGTTGCCTTTATAACAAAGATAAATAGAGAACTCACGGGAGTCGTATCTGTCTCAATAGAGAACATGCGTAAGCTCAGACACTTAGCGCACTGAGCTGTTCTCAAAACCTAGATGTCAGATGCCAAGGGATTCATAATAGTGTTACAGTGTTGACACAAAGATACTAAACCTGTTTCACTAAATGTCTTGTAATCGCTAATAGTTCTTAAGTTACAGCCTATATTTAAGCTAAATAAAATGATTAGGTTATATATTATTTATATTGATTTCATTAACACTATTGTTGATTTTCTTGTTGTTGCCGGTACGACAATAATATAAAAAGCCTAAATAATAAGTTAGCAAAATAATGTCACTTAATATCGGTCACAACTGACATATTTAGGCAGAATATGACGTTTTGTGAGTTTCGTGCTGTGAAAGTCAGACGAACACACCTGGAAACATGTTAGTTCGACCTACGTTGGCTCAAACTAATTAGTTCAAAGTATGACAGTTTAGGGAAACGGTCGTATTTCAGATGTTTGTTTGTGTAACGATGCATCGTACCAACATAGTTCAACGTTACCTTACGTGGTTGTTCGGGAAACGCACACCAGCTCAGCATATTCTCACCTGTTTTCTCACCTGAGGACTGAGGGCTGAAGGTGAACAGCTGCACTTTTCCAGAGTAACCATCTGTCACTTCACACTTCAAGTTAGACTTTGATTTGTTACTAAAATAGAATCCGGGAAAGACACAGCGGCGTAGCAGACAGACTGTGATGTCTTCATGTCTTTGTTATCTTTGTCCACATCTTTACCCTCATACAGCCACTTCACTGTGTGTCTACAGAACTGTTCACGTGTCGACACAGAGCAGGTTAACGTCACCTTATCAGCGTCCTTACGTTTAGTCACTGGTGAAGATGGAGATATTGTGAGAGAAAGACAACAAGAGTAAAGTTAACTTCATCACTGTGATCATAATTATTGTAATGTTTCAGTATATTGTTCTAACAAGACAGTTTGAGCTGAAAACATTATGATGGAAATACTCACTGATAATAACAGACAGAAGAACATGAGAGTCTGGAGCTTGTTGTTGTCCTGATATGAACTGTTGACAGTGATAACGACCAACATCCTCGACTGTGACCTTCTTTATAACCAGAGAACAGTTCTCTGTAACACTCAGTCTGTCTGATTTAGATTTGGCTTCATTGTGAATCTGCCCAAGTTCAAACAGCGCTACTGCTGATCTGCTTCCTGAACCATCAATGAGCCATGTAGTATATTCACATTTTCGCTGACCGTCTATCACATTTTCACAAGGCAAAGTGACGTCATCTCCAACTCTGACAGTGAAGGAGAGGGGAAGTTTTTCAGCTGCTGCTGTTTAGAAAATGATGAAAAATAAAGTGAAATGAGAAAATGTCTGTTATGTTCATAGTTAGTGACGATTATTTCTTTATCCTTAGTTTCCAAGAGTTCACTAAACTCACCACATTAGAAACAACAGATTTGGTTTTCTTAGTTAAATCAAATGTAGCTAATAAAGAATCTTTAATAATATTGATCAAGTTATTTTTTACAATGTGCCTTCCATTTATATATGTGATATATGTATTCTTACCTGTAAACTGAAGCACCGCTGGAAGAAATAAAGAAATCCATTTGAACTCAATCATCATGATTCTCTGAGTCTCTCCTTCTTCTGTCTCTTGTTCTCGTGCTCAGAACTGTCTGAGTTTCTAAACTAGTGCTTTAGTAGAGAGACGCTGCAGCTGCTTCCTGTGGTTAGGATGATGTCACTTCCTCATAGTGACTTTTAGTCTGTTTTAGATTTCAGTCTCTCTGAATTTCTTATCGATGTCCAAACAGCCAAAAACTCTCTTACAACTTTTACATTTTTGACATGTAGTTTTCTCTCATCCACAGTGACTGACAGAGACCCCAAATTCTTGATCAGCAACATGAGATGCAGCCATCAGAGTTCACACTTTGTTCATTCAGGTCTATTTGTGACAATGACGTGTTTCACCAAGCGAAAAGAAGAAGAAGAGGAAGCTGAAGGTGTGAAGATTGTTAGTTAAGATAAATGTTTGCAATGATGCAACTTGTTTTCTTCAGATAGTGTTTATTAGAAAACAGACAGGATCCATGGTGATGTTTGACAGCACACATGAACAGACAGGTGAAGAGTCAAACTCCTCTCCCACCAGAATCTGACTCCTGATGTCCATGGTGCAATATGGTGATACTGTAGCAGCTGCTGAAGAACACAGATAAGATGATATTTTACTGCTCTGAGATCTGCTGGTTCCTCATTTTATCTTTGCAGCTCTTTTTTTCTGAGAATTGAAGCTCAGCAGAAGTTGAATCAGGAAGACATCGTTCATGCTGACTCTATTTCTCCCCCGCCCCCTCTCTTCCTTTTTTCTGCTTCCAACTCCGTCATTAGATTGAGGGCGTTCATTCTTTCAGTTAAACCAATCAGAATCTGCCACAACCTCTGTAAGCCAATCATATTGTTGCTGTCAGACTTTCAAACTGTCTTTTCTCTCCTGGAGGACCCCGACCAGATAAAAGACTGCAGCATCACTCCAGCTCCAGGCCTCCCTCCCTCTCTCGCTCCAGCAGCTGGTGGATCAAGCAGTCTTCAGTGATCCCACTGAGCCCTTCACATCCATTCTGGTTCTGGCCTCTGTGGTCACAGCCCCTCCACCAGGTAGGCCATACATCCCTCTCACATTTCTTAAACTCTCCTGTTCCTTTTCCTTTTAATTCCTCTTTAAGCCTCTTTTTCATTTAAGTCTCTCCTGACTGAGCTGAATAGGAAGTGTTTTGGTGAGAATGTGGACATGAGACAAACAGGCGTTTATCAAATTCTGATGAAAACTACTTTAACCCCTGGATGTCCTGGTTTTGGTTGTGAGTTTGGTGATTTCCTGTTTTCTTTTGTTAAATCCTTCCTCATGGGTCTTTATCAGTTCACTTCCTGTCCTTGAGTTGATTTTTGTTTCCACCTGTGTCTCGTTTCCTCCACCTCTCTTGGGTATTTAAGTGTGTGTATTCCTTTTTGTCTAGTGTTGGCTCGCCTGTGTTTTACAATAAGCACGCCATTTGTTTTCACTCTGGAATTTGGGAGTTTTACCTGGCTAGGTAACTGAAAAATGTTCAAATCCAGGTTTGTTGTTTCACATGTATGACTACTACTTTATTGAACGCAGATTACATTTCATTCACAGTTAACATGAGCTAGAGGAATTGAAATGATAAGAATTCTGAATTAGAGATGATAATGCAGACTGTATTTTATGATAGTGTCTTTGGTTCTGGTTCAGCATTGTGTGGGTCTGACTTTCTACAATACTTGGTGACTCCTGTTTGTGGCACCCATGAACTGGTGAACTTGATTCATCCTCATCTACAGACTGCAGACATTACGTTAAACAAGCAAGGAGATTGTAACTTTGTAAAGGTGCTTACAGACCAAAAGCGAAGTGAGCGTTGTGGGCGCTGCGTTTACATACAAAGTCAATGCAAAGACACATAGCGCCACGATTTCCTGTCGGCCGCTGCGAAGAGGGCGCTGCCGGCAACGAGAAGGCCTTTGCGTGCATTTTCAACTCGAGCGAGAAAGTCGCTTGACGCTAAGTCGCTGTAGCCTATCAGCGTTGAGATCATCCTGACATCACCGATGGCTTCAGAGCGTTGTGTGGAGAGGGCCGGGCAGAGCAGGGGATTGAAATGCCGCTGGCCGGCGGAGAGCTGCTACACTTGGAGAAGTCGAGGACAGAGCCGAGAGCAGCGCTGCAGCTTTTGGACAAATAAACACCCGCGGTCGGTTTGGATTACACTCTGACAACTACGCCGTTTACCCGTGGGAGGAGCTCGGAGTAAACTGCTTTTATTAAATTAGCTTTTCACTTTAGTTTTGCGGATGGCAACATTGATTTATCTTCACTGGAGCTTCTCAGCAGCAGCTTCCATGCACATCTGGTTTCACTGTTGTTGTTAGAAGGGGTGATGGAGCAGTGGCTAAGACACTTGCCTTTGGTTCAATCCCCCACTGTGACCCATCCACCATTGTGTCCCTGAGCAAGACACTTCTCGTTGCTCCAGAGGCGTGCGACCTCTGACATATATAGCAATTGTAAGTCGCTTTGGATAAAAGCTAAAATAAATGAATAAATGAACAGAAAACACTGCATTACTTGGAGAAAAGAAAGCGAGAAGGTTGAACTACCTGGTGAGTTCAGAAAATATGTGTCTGTAATTTTTATTCCAGCTATTGTTGTACTTTACTGTGAACAAGTTAGCGTAGCATAGCCCTGATCGATCCAAACTCCATTCAGAAAACAAACCTTTTAGAAGTTGTTGTCCTGCTGACTTGCTGACAGACCTGACAAAGCATGAATTCACATATTTAATAAATCTGCATCATATTGTTGTTATTTCTGCATCAGTTTGATCCGTTTACTGCAATTAAATCCCATCAAAATGTTTACATTGGTTTCATAGAGCTGTTGTAATGGTGAGTTGTAGGGCTGCAGCTAACGATGATTTTAGTATTCAAACTTTCTATATATTATTTCAACGATTCATCGGTGCGTTGTTTAAGATCAGCTGTGCTCGTTTATAGGTGATAGATATTTATTAGTCCTTTCGGAAATTGATAGTGTGTCATACAGCAAACATCAGACCAACAACCAGACAGCTGCTTTACAAACACAAACATCACCTGAGTACAAGTCATACTAAAGGCTCGTGCAGACTACACAATTTGCCGTCATTTGACGGGAGTCCGAAAGTCGTTGTGGGGTTCATACTACGTTACTGATCGGTGACAGGGACAAACACTACAAGAGCTGACAGCAGCTGTGTCACCCGACGCAGGTCTCCAAACCACGTGTTATCAAGAAAACACATGTGAAATGTGAAACGGGAAATGAGCGATCCTGCACATGAAACAGCTGTTTGTTATTATAAAGACAAAGAATCTGGGTGAAAGGATGGATTAGCACAGGCAGGTAGCAGAGAGAGCTGGAGGGGAGTTAAAAGGTGCAGCTCCCCAACGTTCAGTTTAGGTCGATATAGGGCCCTCCAGATCCCTTTTGCCTGGGGCCCCCAAAGTGCCTTGAAACAGCCCGGCCTGGGAGGAAACCGGGAGAGGGCAATGAAACGGGAGTCTCCTGTGAAAATCACGAGGATTAGCAAGTATGAGCGAACCGGAGCTAACCTCTATGGCTCCTCGTTTCCTTCTGAAATGTGTCAGTATGTGCCTCACCAGCTTCCCTTGCTAAGCATTAACTCAGTCCTCCATCAGGGTCTGACCTGCTTGTATCTGAGGCTGCCTGTATTTCACCTGGGTCTGTGTGACTTTCTAAAAACTTCTGTGTTTCAGCTGTGTGCTGGCTGATGATCCAGCATCTCCTCTGCAGACAAACTTCAGCATAGCCCCAGTAAATTATAAATCAATACTTGCAAGATATTAATGTTATCAGCTGCATCAAAAAAGTTGCTAGGATGTGTGAACTTCTCTGGGACGTTGGCCCAGGTTTGGACAGGGCAGACCAGAAAGGGTTAATGCGAGAGGATGTTTGTGTTCAAACAGTGGAAAAACAGTATTGCTGCCATATTTTGGGAGCGATTGTTTGCTTCTTATGCGAGAAGACGTAGACAACAGGAAGATATGTTCTGTGTATAAAAATGTGTAGATTCAGACTTGATCCTCTGTCTTTTTACCATTTCATAAACACCATGCTGTGTGAAAGGTTCCCTCACTTCCTGTACTTTATCGATCAGAATTTAGACGATGTCATAATGTTGATGATGTCATAAACACCGTTCTGAGGGGAAAGTGATGTCACTGCCTGCTTCCACATTCTGAAGATCAAAGCCACAGAGTGAACACATTCTGAAACTTCAGCTCCTCAGTCTAATGAATCATTTACAACTGAGCTTCGTGTACAGAGCCCAGAAAAACAAGCGGTGGTTAACACAGTCGTTAAAAGAGAAGAAAAATGAGCTGCATCGAGGAAACAGTCCCTTCTGAGAAGTTCTTTGACAATCTGGGCATGGACGTCAGCCAAGAACAAGCAGATATATCTGACCAAGAAATCAAAGTGGACTTGGATGCAGTCATTCAACAACTGGAAGGAATAGATCTCCAACTGCAAAGGTACGCTAGACAATATGAGAAAAAACAACTAGCAGAGCTCCATGAAAATAGCCAAACTCAAAAAGAATTGGATGCAATGTCCAACGCTATGCAAGTGGCGAAAGAAGCCATTTTGAAAACCAATGAAGCTTCCAGACCGCAGTCTGAAGAGGAGACGTTACCTGTCGCTAACTGCCTTCACTTTTCCAGCAGTTGGAGAACAGACAGACTTTAATTAACGGACAAACTGTAACCTACACTGTACATTTACAGCCAGACCGAAACGTAGCGCTCATATTTTCCTCTGCTCATTTTCACCGTCACCTACTGCCACCTGTCACGTAGCTGTCCTGTGAGGGAGGAGAGGACGATAGCTATGTGCCACCGTGCTGCACAGTGTGCGGGCGAAAATCATTAACGTTAGTCACACATTGATTTTGTTGATCATGTGAAAGTTTAGTAGCAGCAGTTATTCAAACAGCTGTGTTACGACCCGTGAGGTCTGTGGGTTGTGCTTGGCTCTTTTCTGCAGGTGTACCCGGGCCCTGAGCCTGGCGCTGCGTAAATCCCGCAGCTGGAGCTGATCAGCGGCAATCAGTGGGGCACATGAGCTGAGCCAGTGAAGTGCTCTCAGGCTCACTCTTCCTTGGTTGCTCGTGTTAGACTGTGTGACTTACAGTGTGGTTGGTTTACTGTGTGGTTTATTGTGCGGTAGACACCAGTTGCCCTGACGATGATCTCCCTCCTCTTTTCAACAGTTGCTAGAGAGACAAAAACAATACAGAAATACTTAAGAACTGCACAAACTCGCATGTCCAGTGATGTTAATGGTATGTGTCCTACATCTTTCATATCACGGTGAAGCCTCTGCCCTGCTCTCTGTGTCAGGGATGAGCGTCTCCACATAGACGCAAACACAGAGCCAACTTAATGGCCAGCAGAGAGAGAGAACTTTTTTAGCGTGCATCTTCACATCTGTATATTAATACTGATATGATACTATATATGACCTTGTTTGTTTGTTACTGGAAAGAAATTAGCTTCTATTGTTTTTGACGTAAAGGACTTGACCGTGTTTTAAGCCTATGGGCATTTTCTAGATGTTGAGCATGAACAGAACTTTAAACAATGATTTCCTGGGTGACTTTTATGGCGTTTTTCCATCACCAGTACCAGCTCAACTCGGTTTGGCTGTGCTTCGTCTTCCATTGCAGATAGTACCCAGAACTATTACCCCTCCATGTAGCGGGTCGTCATAGCGACGCCACACACAACTGCCGCAACATAATGTTCAATGGGACACACACACCAGCGACCCACAAACAGCTGTCTCTTTAAGTTAAAATGTTTCAACCTTCTTCAGAATGTAAAGACAGATAAGCGGTATGAAAACCTTCCAGCTGTGTTTTCCTCTGCGTTGTTGCTGCAGCGGTCTGTGTGACGGCGGGAGCAGAGGGCTCTGTGAGCGGGCGGCTGGCCGGCCTCACACGCTCCTCCCGCGGGTTGGCTCGTTTTTTCGCGTGCCTGACCTCAGCTGACAGCAGTGAACGTAACGCTCCAGTCCACATCAAAGGGAAAACAAAAGGAAGCGCCCAGCTGTGACGGAGCCCTTTAAACTGAATGATGACAGCAGTAGTGTGGAAGTTATGGCGTTTATTAATTTTACAATTGCTAAATTTCATTACATATCAAAACAGTCACATTTCTTACATTTTAAAATGTTTCCCGGATTCTGCTCTGAACCTGCTCGGATCAGATTCTCTCACTCTGGACTCTCAGCTACGGTTCCCCCTGCTCTGTACAGCAGCCACCAACCCGGTTCAGCATCTATTTTCACTCTGCCTCGCTCTTCACCTGCAATATATGATCCTTTTAACCTTGTAATAAATAGCCTATTTCTCTTTTATCAAACTTCTCCCTTTCTTAGACCTGCACTTGGGTCTGCTAGTCTTGCCATAACAAAGTTAAGTTTGTTATAATCACTGAAGCCCAGTTCACACTATACCATTTTAAGCCTGATTTGCTGGTCAGCGAGCTCGGCGACCGTCAGGCTGTAATCAGGGGTAAATCAGCGATCGATCCGCGGTCGCCAGTCGTTATTGTGAACTACTCGACGCATAAAAACGGCTCCCCGACACATTTCTGACACATCGCCAACGCCAGCCAGATATCTAGCATCCAAATATCTGGAGGAGTCGGCCGACTCGACATCCACATCCAGCCAATGAGAGCAGGCAGCTACTTTTACACCGCAAAACACTTTTTACTCCCCTCCAGCTCTCTGTAGCTCAGACGTTTCCTGCTACCTGCGTGTGCTAATCCATCCTTTCACCCAGATTATTTCTCTTTATAATTTCTATCTTTAAAATAACAAACAACAGCTGTTTTGTATGTTTGTGTCACGTTTCACATTTCAGGTGTGTTTTCTTGACAAAACCTGGTTTGGAGACCAGCGTCGGGTGACACAGCCGCTGTCAGCTCGTGTAGTGTGTGACCCCCTGTCACCGATCAGTCAGGTAGTGTGAACGCCACGACGACTTCAAGACGGCAAGTTGTGCAGTCTGAACAGCACGACCATCGCCCGACGCTGAAAGCCGTGTAGTCTGCAGGAGCCTTTAGTTAGCCTAGCTATGAGAATAAATAAACTCTCTCTTTTTCTCTCTCTCACTCACAGACAGACACACCGGTGCTGCTGCTATCTCTCCCACATCAGATCCTCCCTCACTTAGCAGAACTTCTTGGGCATTTATCGTTATAAAGCAATAACTGTTAAAATTATGTTTCTGTAACTTAATATCACATGATCTTGGTTTTTTAAAACCAATATTTAACAGGAATTTACTGTAAATCGATTGGATAATGGCATAAAATAAAAGTTTAAATCTATTAATATTCTGGTATTGGGCTTTAAATTAGGGTATCTGAAGGTATTTACAACATTTTCTGTTTGCTTTACATAGAAAAGTCTTTACTTTGACAAGGAGTTCTTGTAGATGGATTGGATTATCTTAAAAATATATCAAATAATACTGTATTAAAACAGCAGTCTTCTTTTTATGTAATTTTAAGGTATTTCTGCAATATTTTTAGGTTTTTATACAGATTAACATTCAACAGAGAATTTTTTAATGAGATTTTTTTCTTTAAACAGCACTTCGACTGTAAAAATACAGAAAATGTTTACGGTATATATCCGTTTTCAAAAAACAAAATAATTGAAGGTTTTTTACTGTAATTTGACGGTAAGTGTTTGGCAACTTTGCTGCCAGACTTTTTACCGTAATTTTACGATTTATTTTTTTACAGTGTAGGTTATCTCTTACATAGTGTGTGCGCCATACATTTACGTCTGGTGTTCACTCTTAAGGCTCAATATAACATTACAATTATGACAGTTTCAGTAAAGAGCAGTGATATTTTTAGCTTCTCATACATTCAGTCGGTCCACTATAGGCGGCCACACTTTCTCTCGCTGTTTTATTGCTGTATCTGTGTTACTTTTTCTTTTATTTATCATTTTTCTTCACATGTGCTTTTATTCCACGTAAACCTACTCGCTGATGCTCGTTGTCTGCAAAGTGCACGCATCTTCTCCACTTATGAAACCTAATAACCACAAACTGCTATTCTAATGCAGGCTAATGAAAAATATGTAAAACACATACATAAGAACATGGCATAACTGAAAAAAACACTTTGATAGATAAGGGACCAGGATTAACTAAGCCTGGCTGCAGTGTTGCCAGATCCTGCTCATGAATTCCAGCCCAAAAACTGTTCAAAAACCGCCAAACCGCACACAAAACCGCCCAAATTATCAGTATTTATTTCAGTATTTTAACTTCCACGTGTCCTTACCTACGGTTACATTACATTTACATAGCCTACATACTTTATGTACAAGAAATACACACTGGCAGCCAAAGCATAGGCCTACATAAATAAACCGTTTTAGGTGCATTAGCGCCACCTGCTGGACTGAAGTGTAAGGTTTTAATGACAGCATCAAAACCTTGCGGTGAAACGACTATATCCTCCACACACTCGTTTGTAAGGCGGCCTCCTGTATTTTTCCAAGTCAGCTTTCTTTCATCCAATGACATGACACGCTTTAACTTCATTCAGGAAATTTTGGGTAACTGCATCACTGACAGATGACTTTTAGCGCAGCGCCAACGGTGTGTGTGTGTGTGTGTGTGTGTGTGTGTGTGTGTGTGTGTGTGTGTGTGTGTGTGTGTGTGAGAGAGTGTGCAGGGTGCGAACTACGGGGGATCCAGGGACCCTAAAGAGGACATCAGCTCCCCTAAAAGCACGATTTGTATACATATGATAATATGAATCATTATATTTGTATAATTATAATAATAAGACAAACATGCCTGATATTTTCACAGTCAGCCCAGGCCTATGCTTGCAGCTATTAATGATTCAGCGGTAAGAATCCCCTCCCCGAAAGCCGTGGTACCCGCCCAATCTGGCAACACTGCCTGGCTGTTGGCCTGGTCTGGAGCAGGCTAGCTGCACAGGATAAATCGCCATGGTAACTTATGTCCTACTGCTTTCCTGAAACCGAATCAGGGCTTAATTCAGCCAGGATATCCGGAAAACCCTGGTTTAATCCGCTGTCTTGGTTTTGTGAAACAGCCCTCTGGAAACATTTTCTCAACACAGACAGGAGGAGGCAACAGGATGTAACGTTAAATGTTCAGTGACTGAAGGAGCTTGAGAGGACTACGTTCTTCCATAAAGGCCCTTTCAGAAAAGAAATGATTTGCGCTGCACTAGAAGCTGGGTTCAAGGCAAAAGTTCAACTACTTTGACCGCACGTTGCTTGATTTGAAACAAACCTCTGTGGCACAAGCCAGTGAAAATAATGGGTTTCATAGCGCAGCGGTGCTGTCGTTGCTGTGTGTCTGAAAGGTTTCACCTGCTTTGAAAGCTCGAGTCTCACCACTACGGCATCGATTGTAAGTGACACGTTTATATTTAATTCCCTATAACTTGCCACGTTATTTAACTCAGTTCGTATTACATTACTTAGGCGTGCAAAGCTGGGTGGAGACCCCGCAGGTGCCTCATCAAGTTTAATGTAGTTATTCGCTCCTTTTAATGGCGTGTTTTTGAACAGGTGATCAGTCACCTCTTAAATAACGCCTTGGTCAGTCTGAATTCTCCCACACTGCCGACTTCAGCCGTTTCTTTGCTGGAAATAAAGCTTCACAGTTTGGTCCATCTGCCATAGTTTAGCAGTGTACAGGAGTAGCCTCCATGTCTCTGATAAGCACGGCACTTCAAGCTGGTGCACCGCTCCAGTAACTTTGTTTTCGTTTTGTGCAAGTTGCAACAGTTTCATTTCGGTGTAGTGGAGCCTGTACAATTAATTAACTGTGACATTTCAAAGGGAGGTTAATAGCGAAATCTAATAATAATAAAATAAGTGCCCGATTCCTTCCTGGCCTCCAGTATGCTCTTCTTAGGAGCACTCATGGGATCTTTCCCCTTACTGTTTCTCCTAAACCTAACCATCACAGCTCAATGCCAAAACTTAACAGACTCAAATGCTCCTTTCTCCACACTGCCAGGAGAGCCCAGAGCGACATGTGCTGGCCCTTGTCTTGCCTTTAGCTCTGTATCCTAAACTGTGGAGTCGTTGGACAACACAGGGAGAACCATCGACATAGATTAATACCCCTAACCCTAAAGTCAAAAAAATCACCTTTTCTAACCATGTTTCCTTGACCTTGATGGAAAACGTCATGATTTCAAGGAAAGATGTGAAGGATAATTCATAAGGACTCAGGACAAGAGGACCGCGGGGCTCAGAGAATCCATATTCGTCATTTGTAAAAATGCGACGGCGGATGTTACTGATGTGACTTGCTTGATGAAACTACAATGTTCTGAAGATGGACTAAAGCGCATCTTTGACACTGCGCGCTGTGTTGTTTTAATGCAGGCCGTCTACAGGTGGACAACACGGTGGAAAATATTAGTAGCCTTCTTCATAACCGAGATAGCAAAAAGGCCTGAAGGGTACCAGTCACCAAATAATGGAAAGGGTTGTCTCATTGAAAATGCTTGCTCACACTCACCCTCCTGCCCCCCATATTTAGCAACATGAATCCCAGTTATTGTATGTAAACAGCAAACACAGTGTTTCCCACAGAATGACAGCGTAACTGTGGCGAGAGAAAGAGAGAGGGAGAGCGACCGAGCGAGAGGAGGTGCTGAGGGAATATGTACGCTGTGCGCAGCTCTGTAATCAGATAGATGTTACCACTTATAAATAGTAAAAAAGAATAATAATCGAAAATCAATATGTGGTGGTCAGCGTTGATAATGTGGCCGGCCATCACAAATAAATCAGTGTGTGGGAGACACTGAAATAATACATCACATTTACTGTAGAGGTCATCCAGCTTCATCATGGCCTTTATTAAGACGAGGGTGTCGGCATCTGTGACTGAAGTAAAATGAATTAATGATATTGCTGAAGGCTGCAATACCTAACGTGAGGCTGCAACATTATCCTCACTTTGATCATTTTACAAGACCAGTAACAGCTCGAACAGGTCAGTCATTGTTGACAGACATATGCATATTAGGGAGTTATGGCATAAGAGAGAAAAGGCTCAATAGCCAATGGTAACTTACATTATGACCAACATCGTATATCCGTCATGGTCGGTGATTTCTTTTTTTATTGTAGAAAATTATAATACAACACTTTATAGCTTATTTCAACAATCAGAAACATAAAATGGTGTTGAAACAGCATTAGATAACAGCAAAGCCAAAATAAAACAAACCAGAAGAAAGAAGGTAATTGTGAGTCTTATTAAAGTATCATAATGTGCGTCTGTATTGCAAGGACTTTGCTAAATGTGGTCAATGGATTTTATCCCTGCGATGGACTGGCGACCTGTCCAGGGTGTACCCCGCCTTTCGCCCAATGTCAGCTGGGATTGGCTCCAGCCCCCCGTGACCCTGTATGCAGGATAAGCAGCTGACGATGGATGGATGGATGGATGGATGGATGGATGGATGGATGGAGTCCTACTGGCTTGCTGCTAACTGATGGGTTCAGTAAACAAACACTAACCTGACACAGATGATTTACAGTGTGAGATGCAGAGAACTTAAAGTTTGACTTGTTGAAACTTCCCTCCATCTAAAACAACTCAGTGTTCAGGAGCATTATATTATGTCCCAGTCAGGACCTGCACAATAACATTAATCAGCCCCTACTGGCCTGAAGAGGAAATATTCAATACTAACCTGACCAAAACACACATAACTGTTTTTTTCATAGAAGACATTTTGACACAGCACAGCAGGAATAAATTAACCAATTAATGATGGCTGGATTTCATTTAGCTACTTCATTTTCAGAGTCCTGACAATTAAACACGTCTGCTGTAAAAAAGATCTAGTTTGAAGAAAACGCCAGCCAGAACAACTAGTGAGCCCTGGTCAGAAGACCTAACTGATCTACTGGTCAGACAAAATAAATCAATCATATAATCTGATATTAATTCATTCACTAGTTCACATTAAGATGAGAGAAATCTGATGTTTGAGAGTCCACATTTAATTATCCTATTTTTTGTACTATTGCAGCAGTTTAATTTTATTAGGTTTTTATGCACAGCTCCTCTTCAGTTTACCTTTAATTTAATTGATGTAAATGGTCGGGGGGGCAGACACCGTCACTATGGAGATTTGGTAAATGCTGAAATAGAAGCGCAGAGAAGTGTGAAGACTTCTTAAAGGTTCAGTGTGTAAGATTTAGTGGCATCTAGTGGTGAGGGTTGTGAATTGCAACCATCTGTGCAGCCTACCACTGCCCCCTACCCTTTCAGAGCGTAGCTACGGTATGGAACGCTAAAAGGCTCACAATACGCCACTTTCCTACCTCGTTTTGTTAAAAAAACAGCGTAAAAAGCTCTGTTTGGCCAGGACGCCGCTTTTTATGCTGCCAAAAAGCAAAACGCCATAAAAAGCGCCGTGGAATTATGTAAACAACGACGCATTTTTCGTCGGTCTGGAGGCGGCGAAAAATGCGTCGCTCTATGTGTTCATGTAACGCCGCTTTTTACGGGGCTCAGTGTCCCCAATGACGCGCATCATAACGCGTTACAAGACGCGTAGTGTTAGATGATAATGAGCTCCACCCTGTCTTTTCCAAAGCCAATCAGTTTGAACTGTTATCACCCAATCAGTAAATAATAAAATCGCCGCCTTACAAATAGATTTTCTATGGGTTGCAGGTTCGCGCCCCGCTCGCATCTTGTTCATTGGGGGAGGCTTTTCTGTTACAATGGCAATCGGTAAACTGAAGTTGTAAGCACACAAACCTAACCTCTATTTTATTGACCTAATAGAACCAATCCAATATTAATGTACCGACTGAGCTTACTATGAGGTGCAACGTCTGCAGGCTTGAGAAAGGAGGATGGTTGGTGTGTGCAACTGACTGTTCAGCAAATGCACAACAAATACAAGCTTTGAATCTGCAGGTCATGGCAGCACAGTAAAACGGACATGGGTTTTCTCTAGTTTTTTTAGTATGAGATTCTCTAGTCTTTTTGCAGGTAATCCATTTAAAATGAGCCAACTTATTCTGATTTCTATGGCAACCGGCAGCCCTTGTAGAAGCAGTAGCTGGTAACGTTACCTCCTTCAAACTTCGCTACACTTTCCCCCCAGCTTAATTTCCAATGTGTTACCTCTGACATAAATAAAGTCACTGGAAGATGAAGACGGGGTTTTTGGATTAAGGACCAGCAGACCACGATCCTACCGGGCCAAACAAACGGACTAGGCACCACGCGGGTGCAGCGATCGCTCAGAGGAGAGGACGGAGAGCCAGGAGAGGAGCCATGCTGGCCCAGCTTGGACTTAATTCTGCTCCTAAAGATGCAGTCTGGACAAAATGTGACTCATGTTGACCAAACAAATGAATTCAGTTTTGTCCACATTGATACAGAGACCTGCCCCATCAACATCCCCGATCAAGCACTTGGCAGTTGGTCCATGTTTTGATCTGTCAGCGCAAGACTCTGGCAAGATGAGCAGAAGTGGACTCTGTGTTTTACATCGATGGTGCTTGGTGCACTAACGCAGTCAAGATGGACTCTTCAATACAATACAATACATGTTCGGGGTGTATAGCATACGTAGGCCTATATGTTTATAGCTTATGTGTATAAATGTAGAAATTGTTTCATTGTATATTATATTTAATATAGGCCTAAAATTTATTATGTTGTGTGTTGAAGGAACTACAAAACCTCTCTGTTGTCTGTAAGCAAGCCACAGACACATAAGAAAACCACTCCAGACCTTTTGAGTTGTCTATAGTTAGAGAGATGGGATCTTACTTTGGTCCTAATTAAATCACGGCAATGTAAGATTTGACCTGCAAAATTGTTGCACCCATTAAGCTATACGAAACTACCTACTATTGTGTTGTATATCGTTTATCTAAAGAAACGGCAATCACTTAATTAACCACTTAATTTTCCACTCAGAATCCAGAATGCTGTAGATTTTCTTATCCTTTAGGCATATTTTATTTATTTTTATAGTAGGCCCACTTTAATCTTTTATTTCTCTATGTTCTTTTAACGCACATTCTTGGTGTTCTTTCATCTGATTTTTTCTAAAGCACTTTGAATTTCCACTTTGTATGCATTGTGCTTTATAAATTAACTTGCCTTGCCACTATTCCCTTTACAAATTTGTTAGACAATGTCACTGTTTGGAAATATTGACGGTAGACAGATAAATTGTAGCTTATACAGTCATAGTGAGAAGTTTGCTCTATGAGGCAGGTTGCAGGTTCACGTCCCCATTGAACAGGTTATCATTTGTGGAAGGTCCTAACTCGCTCCTGGTAAAATGAGTATACTAACCTCCAAAAATTAAAACCAAGGACTTTCATTTTGCAAAATGAAACGCTGTGTTGTAGCTACATTTTAAGTAAATAACGTCTGTGTTTCCCCCTACTTTTATTAACAAATTAGAACTAATTCAGCACAATCCAAATATAATGCAAGACCTCCACTAGGTGGCACTCACAAACTACCAATAAATTAGACGTTTTAAGGATTTGGCTACAGTACACATGCATTCTTGTATATTTTAATTTCTAGAGAAATGACTTCCTTCAGGACATTCTTGGTTTGGATGCAGCAGCACAGACGATCAGACCACTGGAGGCAGGTGTGTTCCTACATGATGTACCTTGAAACCTGGTGTGGTACAACTTTCGAAGAGCATATCTGATTATCTTTTCAGTAATCTTCATGACATTGAGACTCTCCTAATCAAGGATGGAGTTGTGAACTGCTGCAGGTTCAAAACTTGCCACCTAAAATGTCAAGTAATCTACAGGTGCATCTCATAAAATTATAATATAGTGGAAATTTCATTTATTTTTACATTTTTTCAAAAGGTGAAACTTTATATATTCTAGATTCATTACACATGAAATTAAATATTTCAGGCTTGAAATGATAAACGTGATGAAAAAGGTCAACAGAAGAACATTTTAACAGTTAATTAAACAGTTAAAGGAAGTGAAACGCTGTGTTTATTCTTTGAAATTCATTTTGGTGGTTTTCTGTTAATTAATTTCTCAATTAAAACTCAAGGAGGTTTATTTTTACCAGTTTTTAGAGAATGTTTAAAGATATGTTGGCTACTGAAATCACCTTACTAAAGATGGAGGACTTTTTCAGAACAAGCCCAGACACTTAGTGACCAGTTTAGGAAAACTACCTTTAAAAAGGCCTAACCATTCTAAAATGAATCCTTGCTGGTTCATTAAGTGTAGATGCAGCAACTGTTGATTGATTTGAAGAGCTGGTGAGTCAACTGTGTTCATATGTGAGATGTCAGATATATGCATCATGTAGGAACACACTTGCTTTTCTGCTTCCTTGGTCTGATCGCCCGTTCTGCTGTGTTGCCAAGACCTGGGCCCTGTTTCAGAAAGCAGGTTCAACAAACTGAGTTGTAAACCTGAACTCTGGGTTGACGAACTCTGAGCTGTCAAACTCTGAGTTTTACATTTCAGAAAGGCCGATCAGAATAAGCTGTGTCTCAGTTCAAAAGAGTATGTTGAGCCTGATGGAAGCGCGTGCGTGGGGATGGAAAAAAGCCATCAATGGAGCTCCGATACTACAATTCACCATGGCAACGGGTAAATAAAGGCAGAGCCTCTATTTTAATCGGGTGGAGCTAGAAAAATGAATGTGTGCCAACGCGGATCATGATTGGCTATAAAACGCATGATTGATACGTTAACAATATTACATTTTATACAGCGTTGCTGATTCATCATTTAGCAGACTGGAATTTCCTTAATGAATAATAAAGTGCTCGAATTCTCCTCCAGCCTGTTCATTCATTTTAAACAGCTACAGGCCTGTTTATTCAGCTGGAACCTGACGGGACTAAATGCCAGTGACAATAACGTAAGATGAAAATATTAATCGAACAGATTAGACACATTTTAGGCTCCTCATGGACCTGTGATTGTAAAGCCACAGTCCGACTCAGTAGGCCTATACCTATTAATGATTTTTTGCAATTTAAAATGTGTCTAACTGAGTGTGAAGTTTTAGACGTCTATGTTCCATTAATAAAATCTTGCTCATTTCAACATGACGTTTTTTTTAAAAAGATTGTTTTTAAAAAAGATGATTTCGATGTTTCTAAAGACGTAACTGTGTTCCAATATGTGCTTTGATATCGACAGAATGAATGAGGAAATGTCCCTTTTGTCACAGCGCTTCCAGCTCCGCAGGAGAGGAGTCGGAGAGAAACTCAGCGTTAGTTGAAGTAAACCTCCTCCCGAGCAGGTTAGGTTCACAGCGTAAGTTGCCGGGGTTACAGACCTACAGTTAATCTGATCTCGCTCTCTGAAACCGAAAACCCAGAGTTTCCTTCATCTCGGGCTCAATTTACTCAGAGTTTTCACTAAACCCGCTTTCTGAAACAGGGCCCTGCAGATTCAAAGCTTGTATTTGTTGTGCATTTGCTGAACAGTCAGTTGCACACACCAACCATCCTCCTTTCTCAAGCCTGCAGACGTTGCACCTCATAGTAAGCTCAGTCGGTACATTAATATTGGATTGGTTCTATTAGGTTAATAAAATAGAGGAAAACACAGTAAGGTTTGTGTGCTTATAACTTCAGTTTACCGATTGCCATTGTAACAGAAAACAGAAAAACCTCCCGCAATGAATAAGATGTGAACCTGCGACCCATAGAAAATTAAAACTATTTGTAAGGCGGCCATTTCAGCATTGAGCGTATTGAATCACTTTATCAGCTAAGGTAGGGAAGCTCATCCTTGTGTTGGTTTGGATTAATGTGGTCTGTTCTTGTTATTTACCTCATAGTAAGCTCAGTCGGTAAAATAGAGGTTAGGTTTGTGTGCTTACAACTTCAGTTTACCGATTGCCATTGTTGGCTGGATGTAGATGTCAAGTCGGCCGAATGTTCCAGATATTTGGATGCTAGATATCTGGCTGGCGTCTGCGATGTGTCAGAAGTGTGTCGGGAAGCCGTTTTGAAGCGTCCTTGAGTAGTTCACACATGACGACTGGCGACCGCCGATCGATCTCTGATTTACCCCTGATCACAGCCTGACGGTCGCCGAGCGGCAAATCGGGCTTAAAACTGTGTGGTGTGAACTAGGCTTTACTCTAAGCTAGACCTGTCTGACCTTTCCTTGTTACATAAACAAAGCACCTTAAGAAATCTTCTCAACAGTTCTCTAAAGGCTTCAGCTACTCGTGTAAATGTGCTGTTATTTAACTGCAGTGGAGTCTTTTCTCTGATGAGCTGATGTTGATATGGAAGTTGTTGATCAGTGGAGTCTGACAGAGGCAGAAGGGTCTCCATCGTTTTCATAGTTCACCACACCATCATCTTCATCTTCATCATTATTCACCTGTGAAACACAAACAAACCCTCACTCTGACACACTTTAACTCACAGCTTTCACATCACTGACCCACATTTAAAGGGGCATTATGTAGTTTTCAGCGGCCACTAGCGCTGCGGTTCTAAGATTGCAACCAGGCGTGAGCTCGTACGCGTGCTCGCTTGAAGTCATGAGCGAGCAGAATCCAAAACACAACCACTGTCATACAGAAATCCTGCAATAAACGCAGAAACACCAGCATGCAGGCTGCGGCTTTTCACTCAGACATGTTCAGGCTCTGTTACTTCAACGTTCCCGTCTCAGAGGCAGCTCAACACCGGCGCCGTAACGTTACTTAATTCAGCAGCGAGCTGCATATCGGCACAATCCTCCCGAAAAAAGGCAGAGTGACAGCGACTATAGACAGACAGGGAGAACAGACAGAGCTGGAAACTCAGGTAAACTCCCACTGCAACGTTACAGTAATAGTTTTATCAGCTGCAGGTTGAACTAATCCGTGCTCGTTACATGATCACGGTACATTTACTGCATTTAGCCAACGTGCTACATCGTTAGCTCGTCTGCTGCTTTCAGTAACTATCTTTACTATCTGTGAATCTGTCACCGGAGGCTCAGCAGTGTCAGCACAGCTACATGTACTGGATAATAATGAAACGGTTAGTGAGCTGGACTGAATGTTATAACGAGACTGTGTCACACTTTATAACAGTCAGACCGCAGTCAGTAACTTTACTGTAACTAGTGTTAGTGGACGGCTCTTCCTTCCTCTGGGTTGTTGTGACCGGTTTGTTGCAGTGTTTTATGTTATGTGGGTCACGTTAGTTACAGCGACTGAGAGGTGGAGAAGCTGTGTACCTGAGTATTGGTAAAACCACAATAAACATAAACTGAATGTTACGAAACAAACAGCGGCAAGTCCGAGCTACTGTAGCGTTAGCTGGCTGCTCCTGGCTGCATCACTATAGGCTACCTTTAGTAAACAAATCGCTCCACATTAGCTTTTTGCTGTTACATCCTTTCTTGCAGGCTAAATCAACAGTGGTACACAGGATAGAATTAACATGGGTGGCGTTAGTTGGTGAAGTAATGTGGAAAGTAACGTTATATAACTTTGCACCGGATAACATTAGCAACTGCTCGGCGGTAGGAGTGTTGTGTCGTTCAAAGAACGTTTCGTTCATAAGACCTAATCGTGTGTATGACTCAGGAGGAACGGGTTGTCTCAGTGAGTGATTCGTTCATTTTCACGCACGCGTGAAGGATGTTGGACTCTTCCGTTCACTCGTCACACGGCAGCTGCACAGGAAACAGAACTGATCAGTTCACGACTCATAGCAACTGTTGGTCTCTAGGTTTGAGTCGTCAGAAAGCACGCTCAAGTCACACATAGGAAACGAAAAACTGGAATTTGTAAGGAAGTTATTTTGTGTTTTACACTTGATAAACAAGCAGCAACGGGTAGGCGACGGCGGTACCTGATTTAGGCTAATGTAGGCTTATGAAGATGAGCTTGAACAACAACTAACAAGTTAAATGGGTTTTACGTTAGTGTTTTGGGAAATAAAAAACGAGGCTCGACTTGCAGTAGGCTACACAGTGTAACTCACTGAATGCATGTGTGGGGACAGGAATGGGAACGCCTCCGAACTTGCCTGAGAATGTTTAAGATTTTTCTGTATCAAAGTAATTCACTCACAGTGGTCAGTACATCCAATGGTACATAGCACAAATTAACTGTCTTCGGTTAATTCGGCTAACAGTATATGAACAAATGATTCACGGATTGAAATGTTTGGGTCTTTTATTGTATCCTATTTCAATGGCGCACCACGCTGAGATCATGATTTGGCAGCAGGGGCCCGCTCAAATAGTGGCATCGGCAGCTACCAGTGGCATTTCAGGTGGCAGCTTGAGATGCCGCGGCATCTGCCGCTGATTGTGTACGTTAGGTCGCCACCATAGACTGTATATAATCATTATTTTGGCCAGATGATCTATATTAGGACATGTCTGATGTGTCTGTTGCCTGAGCTGCTAAGAAGCTGACAGCAGAACCAGGTTAGAACAGAAGGGGATGCAGGTTTAACGCTGGGCTGTGGGTGAATGAAGATGGTAACTAGGTTACAAATTAATCCTTAATAATGAAAAAACAAATGAAATGAAGAACAATAAATGCATCTGTATCGGTAACCTGGATTTAAAACGGTTAACAGAGACACAAACTGGACTTTCATTTAAATACTGCCACCTGCTGGTAGAAAGGCGAAACATATCTATTACTATGAAAACCACATTAAATATGAATTTAATATTAAATATAGTGCTAACAGTAACAACTCTGCACACACAATAAATACCTAGGTTAAACTACCAGCTGTATTGCACCAAACAATGCGTTCATTAAACGTGACTCTTGCTGTTTACATGAAGAAATGCACAATATTATATATTGCATAATAAACTACTGTTGCTAACAAATTTCTCTCGGTCCAGGTTTATTGATTGATTGATTTGAATCAGCGGCAGATCTCACAGTAAATCAGTGGCGACCTAACGTACACAATCAGCAGCAGATGCCGTAGCATGGTAACGTTACATTGCAACCAGAAATCCCACACAAACAACGGCAGGTGCCTGAGTGAATCTGTGGCATGTCGGTTTCACCAGAAATACACAAACAGTGAAAGGTGCCGTGGCATATCAGGAAAAATCTGTGGCATCTCAAGCTGCCACCGGAAATGCCACTGGTAGCTGCCGATGCCACTATTTGAACTAGCTGTCTCTCTGATTTGGGGCAGCCAAAGCTCGGCATTAAAACGCAGAACTGATGAGCATTTACTGATAAAGAGGATAGCAGAGGAGAGTGGGTGCCTCGTATTTTACTACAGCCTACAATATAGGAAGGATGGATGTGAATGAAGTCCATGCCTTAGGCCTGCTGTGTTGTGGGCAGAATATTTCCACTTCTACTCTTCCTGCGGCTCGGCCGACAATAAATTCATGTTTTCACAGTATTGTCGGAGTTAGATCGTCACTGTTTAAAAGTATTCCCGTGTCATAGTGTCTAGGGAGTCAATATGGCCGAAGTCTCGAGAAAAAAACCTTGATAAACATGTTCTGGTGTTTTTAAGATCGCTCAAGGTAACCAGTTGTTTTAGATCAGCCCAAACAAAGTGTTACCTGGATGATGACGTGACCGGACGACAGTAATCTATGATTGCTCGGTTAGTTTACAGCTAACGTGGGGAGTTTGAAGTAGATGTTACCTTTTGCTCAGGTGAGTTCGAATCCAGCTTGACGCAATTTTGTTAAAAGTTCAAAAATTTTATTTCATTTCTTTTTTCGTATGTCGCTGTAATGTAGTGCTCACTTATACAATCATGATCGCCGCAGTAGATTAAATATGGGACTTGAAACTCGCCAGGAACATGTTTGTGAATGTGTGATGAATCTGGGGATGGAGTCATTCTGCAGCTGCTGCACACAACACGAGCACGCGTATGCCAACCAGTTAGTTTGAACACCAGTAGGGCTACAACACCGGCGAGCTAACGTGACTTTCTCTGTGTTTCTCCAGCTTTACTAATGCTCACTTTGTTCTTACTCGACATCATCTGAACCTGTTTGGTCTGATGGGCTTCAGCACATAAACCTTTATTGTTGTTTTGTATCCTTACGTGGAGCCTGTGTTTTGCTGTGCGCCGGTTGTTTTATGGTGTTAGTGGACTGCATGTCGTTAGCTGCCGTGTTGTCGCTGTAGTACGAGAGAGGCTCGGGAGCGCGCACAGGGCTGAATCCGACCCGGAGTCCTCACATTAAAAGCACAATAGTGGCTGATGCAAGCAAAACAAGCAAAACAAGCAAAACAAGCGTGTGCTTCATTTCTGAGTGAGTTTTGAGCCCACTGACAATAAGGCAATGAAAATTTGATTTATTAAAATCAAAAACTTACATATAGCCGCTTTAACACAAGGAGATAAGAAATAATCTGACAGACGTTTCTGCCACTGAGAGAGGAAGTGGTTTTGTGGTAACGAAGGACACGCAGAAGGAAATTAACTTATTAATTAAAGTAAAATAAATAAATATATACATGTTCCTGCAGCTGACTGACTAGAGAGGGAGTGTTTATGTGGTACCCCAAATCCAAAATGTTCCTCCCAGTTTACTGCTGATGTTTTGAAACTGAACACAGTTCACAGTCAGCAGACCCTGAACGCACCATTAGTTACTGTCTGATCTGATCTTTATCTGACTGGCTGCTGGACAGTTTGCATTGGAACTAGATTTTATAGTAGTACAGTAACGTGGATGTTGTTTTTGAAATAAAACTAAACTATCTGTGTTGTTTAAAGCTGCTAGAGGTTAAGTGAGAAAATACTGCATGATGTGATGTAATTTAGGTGAACTGACCCTTTAATCTGGAATAATGTTCAGTTTGTATTGACACTGTGTCAAAGACGTGTTGATTCAGATCTATGGCGTCTTTGGAGGCTGTAGTTTGTGTTGGTGTTGTACTTAAACTGTCATGTTTATCTAATATTTGCATCCATTTAATTTTTTATTGTAATATTCTTTTATTTTAATTTTTATATGCAATGAATCCTGTGAACTTTGCTGCTACGGCCACTTCAGTACAACTCAGTGAGTCCTGTTTCTGTTTGTCTTCTTCTATCTATATCTACACTTCAGAATGAAGAACAGATGTCACAAACACTGGTTTGCTGTGTAAAGTACCAACTGTAAAAACATTATAAACTCACTGTGTTTTCATCCATCTGTGTTTTTGTCCCTGAAAAGAAAAGAGAAAGAGTCGACTTTAGTTTCCACAGTGAAAATCCAGCTTTATCAAAACTTCCTGTTTCTGAGTTTCATCTGTGAATGTTCTCACCTTTAGTTCTTGTCCAGATGTTGACTGCCACAACAATTATTATGAGTGCTGCTAAACCCACAGACACAATGATGAACCTCCAGAACGATTCTGAAAACATTAGAAACATTTTGACTGCACAGTTCAGTTCTGTTTGAAATCCTGCAGCTAAAGTAGCAACGAATCACAGACTTTCATCAGCTCACAGTTTTCCCGCATGTCTTTGCTAACTGTGAATGTAGTCGTCTGATTTGTGAGCAGCAGTGGATCTTGTGGATTGAGCAACAACAACTGAGTGAGACTGACTGAATAAGAGAATATCTCCACCCACAGCCGAGCGTCGCTCTGACATTCAGACTTTAGACTCCAGAAGAGGACAGAGAGAGAGAGAGAGAATGTAATCACTTTCCATTTTCTGATTTATACTTTGATGACTTTAAATCAACATATAAAATCAATAAAAAAGTTTGTTTTAGTTCAGTATGGGAGAGAAAGAGGCTGACAGGAAGACAGAGAGACTCTAGAGAAAGATGAGTTACTACCTTGTAGTTTTGTTGAAGCATCATTGGTTGTTGATTTTGTGTTTTCAGTTGTTGTTGTTGCTGGTTTAGTTGTTGCTGGTTTAGTTGTTGATGTTGTTGCTGGTTTAGATGTCAGAGATATTGCGAGAGAAAGAAAACAAGAGTAAAGTTCATCACTGTGAAAAGTCATCAAATAAACAAATGTTTTGGTGGTTTTAATCATCTTGAACAGGGGTGTGTTTCCCAAAAGCATCGTTGCTGACTGCGGTAGCAACTTCCTTGGTTGGAACTTTGCAGTTGCGACGCAACTGTTTCCTAAAACCCTAGTTGGAACTACGGAGGTAACTAAGTTGGTAACTTACACGGTACGAACCATCGTTAAGCGACGCAGGTGTTCCCTGAAACCATAGTTCAGACGAACGTTCGCACCAACTGTTGTTAAGTTGCATAGTTGGAACTACAGCTCCTGACCTGTGGTTAGAAGCTTAGTTCACGGTGACTACGTCACAGAGAGCAGAAAATGCAGTGTTAGGAGGTGGATGTGATGTGTTTTAAGCAGGGAATGTTAGATAATCCTGCTGTACAAACATGTTTAAGGTGAATTTAAAATAAATGTAGTTGTAAAAGTACTTTTAAATGTATTTGTGGGGTCATGGGTAGGGTTGCATTGATTCAGTAGGCTACTAAGTATCTCAGTGTAGACCATCTACAAACAGCAGGTGTTTTTCTCACAGATTACCCGTCTGCTCACAATAACTTAATTTAATATTAGTCACCCAGTACAAAGGTTAAAGGACAAAACGGAGAATGTAAAGACAAGACTTTTAATATTACCTACATGTATACGTTTCTGGGCCTCTGGGGAAGATGGGTGTTCTCTAGTCTTCATTACAAACATAAAAAGGGACAGCATAAAATCCATGAAAGTACTGTAATGAATAAATCCCTGAGAGTTTTCGTTGCCTTTATAACAAAGATAAATAGAGAACTCACGGGAGTCGTATCTGTCTCAATAGAGAACATGCGTAAGCTCAGACACTTAGCGCACTGAGCTGTTCTCAAAACCTAGATGTCAGATGCCAAGGGATTCATAATAGTGTTACAGTGTTGACACAAAGATACTAAACCTATTTCACTAAATGTCTTGTAATCGCTAATAGTTCTTCATTTTTTCTTCTAAGATATAGCCGATATTTAGGCTAAATAAAATGATTAGGTTATATATTTATATTGATGATTTCATTAACTATTGTTGATTTTCTTGTTATTGCCATTACGACAATAATATAAAAAAGCCTAAATAATAAGTTCGCAAAATAATGTCACTTAATATCGGTCACAACTGACATATTTAGGCAGAATATGACGTTTTGTGAGTTTCTTGCTGTGAAAGTCAGACGAACACACCTGGAAACATGTTAGTTCGACCTACGTTGGCTCAAACTAATAAGTTCAAAGTATGACAGTTTAGGGAAACGGTCGTATTTCAGATGTTTGTTTGAGTAACGATGCATCGTACCAACATAGTTCAACGTTACCTTACGTGGTTGTTCGGGAAACGCACACCAGCTCAACATATTCTCGCCTGTTTTCTCACCTGAGGACTGAGGGCTGAAGGTGAACAGCTGCACTTTTCCAGAGGAACCATCTGTCACTTCACACTTCAAGTTAGACTTTGATTTGTTACTAAAATGAGAATCCAGGAAAGACACAGCGGCGTAGCAGACAGGCTGTGATGTCTTCATGTCTTTGTTATCTTTGTCCACATCTTTACCCTCATACAGCCACTTCACTGTGTGTACAGAACTGTCATGTCAACACAGAGCAGGTTAACGTCACCTTATCAGCGTCCTTACGTTCAGTCACTGGTGAAGATGGAGATATTGTGAGAGAAAGACAACAAGAGTAAAGTTAACTTCATCACTGTGATCATAATTATTGTAATGTTTCAGTATATTGTTCTAACAAGACAGTTTGAGCTGAAAACATTATGATGGAAATACTCACTGATAATAACAGACAGAAGAACCTGAGAGTCTGGAGCTTGTGTTGTCCTGATATGAACTGTTGCAGATAACGACCAACATCCTCGACTGTGACCTTCTTTATAACCAGAGAACAGTTCTCTGTAACACTCAGTCTGTCTGATTTAGATTTGGTGTTTTCACCAATCTGCCCAATAAACCAGCTCTACTGCTGATCTTTCCTGAACCAACAAAGAGCCATGTAGTATATTCACATCTTTGCTGACCGTCTATCACATTTTCACAAGGCAAAGTGACGTCATCTCCAACTCTGACAGTGAAGGAGAGGGGAAGTTTTTCAGCTGCTGCTGTTGAGAAAATGATGAAAAATAAAGTGAAATGAGAAAATGTCTGTTATGTTCATAGTTAGTGACGATTATTTCTTTATCCTTAGTTTCCAAGAGTTCACTAAACTCACCACATTAGAAACAACAGATTTGGTTTTCTTAGTTAAATCAAATGTAGCTAATAAAGAATCTTTAATAATATTGATCAAGTTATTTTTTACAATGTGCCTTCCATTTATATATGTGATATATGTATTCTTACCTGTAAACTGAAGCACCGCTGGAAGAAATAAAGAAATCCATTTGAACTCAACCATCATGATTCTCTGAGTCTCTCCTTCTTCTGTCTCTTGTTCTCGTGCTCAGAACTGTCTGAGTTTCTAAACTAGTGCTTTAGTAGAGAGACGCTGCAGCTACTTCCTGTGGTTAGGATGATGTCACTTCCTCATAGTGACTTTTAGTCTGTTTTAGATTTCAGTCTCTCTGAATTTCTTGTCGATGTCCAAACAGCCAAAAACTCTGTTACAATTTTTACATTTTTGAAATGTAGTTTTCTCTCATCCACAGTGACTGACAGAGACCCCAAATTCTTGATCAGCAACATGAGATGCAGCCATCAGAGTTCACACTTTGTTCATTCAGGTCTATTTGTGACAATGACGTGTTTCACCAAGCGAAAAGAAGAAGAAGAGGAAGCTGAAGGTGTGAAGATTGTTAGTTAAAATAAATGTTGTTTTCTTCAGATAGTGTTTATTAGAAAACAGACAGGATCCATGGTGATGTTTGACAGCACACATGAACAGACAGGTGAAGAGTCAAACTCCTCTCCCACCAGAATCTGACTCCTGATGTCCATGGTGCAATATGGTGATACTGTAGCAGCTGCTGAAGAACACAGATAAGATGATATTTTACTGCTCTGAGATCTGCTGGTTCCTCATTTTATCTTTGCAGCTCTTTTTTTTAAGATTAAGGAAACTCAGCAGAAGTTGAATCAGGAAGACATCGTTCATGCTGACTCTATTTCTCCCCCGCCCCCTCTCTTCCTTTTTTCTGCTTCCAACTCCGTCATTAGATTGAGGGCGTTCATTCTTTCAGTTAAACCAATCAGAATTTGCCACAACCTCTGTGAGCCAATCATATTGTTGCTGTCAACTTTCAAACTGTCTTTTCTCTCCTGGAGGACCCCGACCAGATAAAAGACTGCAGCATCACTCCAGCTCCAGGCCTCCCTCCCTCTCTCGCTCCAGCAGCTGGTGGATCAAGCAGTCTTCAGTGATCCCACTGAGCCCTTCACATCCATTCTGGTTCTGGCCTCTGTGGTCACAGCCCCTCCACCAGGTAGGCCATACATCCCTCTCACATTTCTTAAACTCTCCTGTTCCTTTTCCTTTTAATTCCTCTTTAAGCCTCTTTTTCATTTAAGTCTCTCCTGACTGAGCTGAATAGGAAGTGTTTTGGTGAGAATGTGGACATGAGACAAACAGGCGTTTATCAAATTCTGATGAAAACTACTTTAACCCCTGGATGTCCTGGTTTTGGTTGTGAGTTTGGTGATTTCCTGTTTTCTTTTGTTAAATCCTTCCTCGTGGGTCTTTGTCAGTTCACTTCCTGTCCTTGAGTTGATTTTTGTTTCCACCTGTGTCTCGTTTCCTCCACCTCTCTTGGGTATTTAAGTGTGTGTATTCCTTTTTGTCTAGTGTTGGCTCGCCTGTGTTTTACAATAAGCACGCCATTTGTTTTCACTCTGGAATTTGGGAGTTTTACCTGGCTAGGTAACTGAAAAATGTTCAAATCCAGGTTTGTTGTTTCACATGTATGACTACTACTTTATTGAACGCAGATTACATTTCATTCACAGTTAACGTGAGCTAGAGGAAATGAGATGTTTGCTAAGAAAAGAGTAAGTTGAAAGTTAAAACTTGAAATGATAAGAATTCTGAATTAGAGATGATAATGCAGACTGTATTTTATGATAGTGTCTTTAGTTCTGGTTCAGCATTGTGTGGGTCTGACTTTCTACAATACTTGGTGACTCCTGTTTGTGGCACCCATGAACTGGTGAACTTGATTCATCCTCATCTACAGACTGCAGACATTACGTTAAAGAAACAAGGAGATTGTAACTTTGTAAATGTGCTTACAGACCAAAAGCGAAGTGAGCGTTGTGGGCGCCGCGTTTACATACAAAGTCAATGCAAAGACACAAAAGCGCCACGAGCGGTGCGAAGAGGGCGCTGCTGGCAACGAGAAGGCCTTTGCGTGCATTTTCAACTCGAGCAAGAAAGTCACATGACGCTAAGTCGCTGTAGCCTATCAGCGTTGAGATCATCCTGACATCACCGATGGCTTCAGAGCGTTGTGTGGAGAGGGCCGGGCAGAGCGGGGGATTGAAATGCCGCTGGCCGGCGGAGAGCTGCTACACTTGGAGAAGTCGAGGACAGAGCAGAGAGCAGCGCTGCAGCTTTTGGACAAATAAACACCCGCAGTCGGTTTGGATTACACTCTGACAACTAATCCGTTTGCCCGTGGGAGGAGCTCGGAGTAAACTGCTTTTATTAAATTAGCTTTTCACTTTAGTTTTGGGGATTACAACGTTGATTTATCTTCACTGGAGCTTCTCAGCAGCTAGCTTCCATGCACATCTGGTTTCACTGTTGTTGTTAGAAGGGGTGATGGAGCAGTGGCTAAGACACTACTTCACAACTTTATTCCAGCTATCGTTGTACTTTACTGTGAACAAGTTAGCGTAGCATAGCCCTGATCGATCCAAACTCCATTCAGAAAACAAACCTTTTAGAAGTTGTTGTCCTGCTGACTTGCTGACAGACCTGACAAAGCATGAATTCATATGTTTAACAAATCTGCATCATATTGTAGTTATTTCTGCATCAGTTTGATCCGTTTATTGCAATTAAATCCCAGCAAAATTTTACATTGGTTTCATAGAGCTGTAGTAATGGTGAGTTGTAGTATAGTAGGGGGTTTGTATTTAAAATGTACTATAATGTATGTGTATGCACTTTCTAAAACTTATCTGGTAGTAAAGATAAAAATAAGTTTGAAGATTGGAATTTTGTGTCTATGATGAGATTCCTGAAGGGTTGGGGCGTTCAGCTTAGTTCGATATAGGGCCCTCCAGATCCCTTTTGCCTGGGGCCCCCAAAGTGCCTTGAAACAGCCCGGCCCGGGAGGAAACCGGGAGAGGGCAATGAAACACGGGATTCTCCTGTGAAAATCACGAGGGTTAGCAAGTATGAGCGAACCGGAGCTAACCTCTATGGCTCCTCGTTTCCTTCTGTACGACAGCGTGCTGCGTATGACGTCCTTTTATTCTTCTGCGCATGCGGGTCACTTGCAGGCCGGGGCCAGTTCACACTTCAGTCTGATATGGGCCACGTGTAAACTAAAAGGTCTGCAGTGTGAACGTAGCCTTTAAGTCCACGTGAGGAAAGTTCAAGACAGGATATTAGAGTCAAAATACGCAAACCTACGTAACTTCAATGAAAACTAAAATATTGTCTTTGTATAAAGTTTCACACAGGAACCTGAACGGGTCTGAGGCTGGTCATGAGTGAGACAAAAAAATCTATAGACAGAGTGTGTGTGTGTGTGTGTGTGTGTGTGTGTGTGTGTTGGTTGTTTATGTGTCTACAGTCTGCATCATTGTGATCATGATTTCATATATCACATTGTGACTCTGACATAAAGTATATTTGGATTTGAATGATTAAATGTCTAATTGAAAATCTAAATAAAGAGTCGCATTAATTATTTTCCTGAAACCTACTAGGGTCATATCTCCTTCACTCGTTACTTTGATTCAGGAATATTATTTATTTTTCCATAGATATTATTGAGTTTATGTGGTTTTGCTCAGGGGCGTTGCTTGACATAAAGCTCTACTGGGGCACAGATCCCCTCATTAAATTTTTGATTTATGAAATGTGTCAGTATGTGCCTCACCAGCTTCCCTTGCTAAGCATTAACTCAGTCCTCCATTAGGGTCTGAGCTGCTTGTATCTGATGCTGCCTGTACATCTCTGGCTGTGCTTTTACTGGCTGAGGCTGCCTGTATTTCACCTGGGTCTGTGTGACTTTCTAAAAACTTCTGTGTTTCAGCTGTGTGCTGGCTGATGATCCAGCATCTCCTCTGCAGACAAACTTCAGCATAGCCCCAGTAAATTATAAATCAATACTTGCAAGATATTAATGTTATCAGCTGCATCAGGCCCAAACAAACTGGCTCCCCGAGTTTCCTTTAATATTTTCCTTTTGAAAATGTACTATTTATACTATGACATGTGATGTTTATTATCTACTGAGAGATGTGCATCCATATTGCCTAGTCTGTCCTGCTAATCAACTTTTTAATAGTCAATGTGATTCCCATTCTTTCCATCTTGCATCAGTCCAGAGTTGTGACTAAACCTTCAATGAGCGCAGGTTCACGTGCGACGCGGTTTTCTTTTCAGCGCAGTTTATAAACATCGTTGCACGTCGGCTGCTCAGCTGGGTTAGCAAGACAGACAGAGATTCACTGCAGCTACACATGCTGCTCACATCAGACCTTTTACCTGCTGAAGTTAACCTGACTGCTGTTCTCCAAAGTCACTCTCGCTGAGTTATTTTTTCTTCATGTGCACAGAAGGATAGTCCCGCTTTAGACCTCTCATCAACGTTGGAAATACTCGCTTTCAAAATGGACTCGTTTTTGCGACGTTTCATATCGTGACAACGTGCCTTTTCACATCGACCACTAGGTAGCTTCAACGTATTCCTTTAAGGCACTCGTCATAATTATGTATGCAAAAGTGCTTCTTTTTGCCACTGACAGGCTCAGATTGTTATACCAGGTGTCTGACACAATCGTAGAAGGGATCCCTATGAGTAACCTTGTTTTTAACCAGAAACAGAAGTCTTGCTAAAGGACATTCTTGCTCTGAAATCTCGAAAGGAGTACATTGCAGCCACTGAAGCTAGTTCATGGGAAGCCATCTACTGCACGGATTTCAAAACATTTTGTACCTATTAGTCATATATAGTAAGACCGTCCCTGTGTTTGAGACAAACTGGCTCAGGGAAACAGACATTTTAACTAATGCAAATGTTTGACATAATGTTTCATCAGTTAATTGCAAGCACTTGTTAATACTACTTATACGTCTGGAACACTAATGTCAGGAAACTGCAGGCAAACTTATGTCCATTACAGTTCTGATAATAGTTTTCTCACAATGTTAATTTAATGTGAAATAATTGAAACAACCTAAATCCATATTAAAAATAAAACCAAATACTTAAAACCAGTCCTTATTCTTAGAATATACATCTTAACTGAGTCGACTATATCACAACCACATCTACATAAACATCCAGGTTCTAGTTTGAAGTAAACAAGCAGCCATTACTAGGGTGCCTCCTCACTTGTAAACCGACGTACAATTCAATTTAATTTCAATTTAATTACATTTTATTTATATAGCACCAATTCATAACAGTTATCTCATATCACTTTTCATAAAAGAGCAGGTCTAGACCGTACTCTGTGATATTATTTACAGAACCCAACAACAACACTGATGTACATGAAGGACTCACTTTCTAACTGCATGTGCCAAGAAATTTGTCCAGGAGAACCCTATAGAACCTTAAACATGTTAGAAATACAATCATAAATGCTGTTAAAATAAATAAAAGGTTACAATCTGAAAAAAACAACAACTCTTAACTCCTGAGAAACAGAGCTTTTGGGAACTAAATGGAAAAGAAAGGCCTCTGCTCAATTAAATCAGCTTCACTTTTATAAATCTCTAAATTGCTGGCTTGCTACTCTCACGTTTCCTGGACAACATTCCACCTTTACAGTATCGTGGATTTCCGATTTTTACTACATTTCTTCTGATCCAAATGCAAGTAGTACCACATAATCACAAGGACAGAACTGATTTGTAAAATGTTATTTTTTCCTTAGGGCTGTGTCATAATTAATTTCAGGCAGGTGTTTTGAGACAGAAGAACTTCCAAATTCACACAGACCGCCATCATCTGTCCACCATAAACAACCCAAACATCAGTGCTTTCACTGCCAGCATGAAACTAAGACATAAAAAGCACATATACAGATGTACAGGGAGGAAGAAGTTGCATGTTTAATTATGTGCATCATATTAACTACTTTTACTTTAAAACATAAGCATTTAAATCTGTGTATAGATAGATCCTAGCTATTGACCACTGATGGATGTTTGAAATATGATTAATTCTGTGTTGAGGCATGTTGTGAAAAGTTGCTAGGATGTGTGAACTTCTCTGGGACGTTGGCCCAGGTTTGGACAGGGCAGACCAGAAAGGGTTAATGCGAGAGGATGTTTGTGTCCAAACAGTGGAAAAACAGTATTGCTGCCAGATTTTGGGAGCGATTGTTTGCTTCTTATGAGAGAAGACGTAGACAACAGGAAGATACGTTCTGTGTATAAAAATGTGTAGATTCAGACTTGATCCTCTGTCTTTTTACCATTTCATAAACACCATGCTGTGTGAAAGGTTCCCTCACTTCCTGTACTTTATCGATCAGAATTTAGACGATGTCATAATGTTGATGATGTCATAAACAAGTTCTGAGGGGAAAGTGATGTCACTGCCTGCTTCCACATTCTGAAGATCAAAGCCACAGAGTGAACACATTCTGAAACTTCAGCTCCTCAGTCTAATGAATCATTTACAACTGAGCTTCGTGTACAGAGCCCAGAAAAACAAGCGGTGGTTAACACAGTCGTTAAGAGAGAAGAAAAATGAGCTGCATCGAGGAAACGGTCCCTTCTGAGAAGTTCTTTGACAATCTGGGCATGGACGTCAGCCAAGAACAAGCAGATATATCTGACCAAGAAATCAAAGTGGACTTGGATGCAGTCATTCAACAACTGGAAGGAATAGATCTCCAACTGCAAAGGTACGCTAGACAATATGAGAAAAAACAACTAGCAGAGCTCCATGAAAATAGCCAAACTCAAAAAGAATTGGATGCAATGTCCAACGCTATGCAAGTGGCGAAAGAAGCCATTTTGAACGCCAATGAAGCTTTGGAAAAAGAACGTCAGGAGCTACACAATATGACACATGATAAATCCTTTGATGAGAACTATGATAAAGTCAAAGCAGAGCTCTTAGCAGCAAGCCAGCAAAACGAGGCGTTGAGACAAGAAATTCAGGAGCTCAGGAGAAGACCCCAAAATGAACCATCTTTGGAGGAATTGTGTAATGTCATTAAGGAGGAAACAGAGGCCATGAGGCTACAAAATTACAGCATACAAGAGGAAATCCAGGAGCTCAAAGAAAAGCGTAGAAATTTAACTGCTCTGGATGAAACGTATGACACACTGAAAGCAGAGAAAGAGGCGATAAGCCAGCAAAATGACGACCTGAGACAAGAGATTCGGGAGATATCCAAAGATCTCCGATATGAAAAGGCTCTGCGGGAAATGAATGAGCAAATGGAAGTTTCCAAAGTGACCATCAGCCAGGAGAACGCAGCACTGAAAGAACAACGCCAGAAGCTCTACAAAGATTATGAAGATCAAAAGATTTTCGGTGTCATGTGTAGGGAGAAGTTGCACAACATGGGATTTATGTGCAGAGAAAATGAAGACATCCAAATAGACATTGAGGACCTTACCAGTAGGATCCAGAACAGAAAAGCCATGAAAGACAAATATAAAGCCCTGAAAGCAGAAGAAAAAGTTGTCTCTGCAAAACAAAATGAGCTTCTTAAAACACTTGCAACGCTCCACTCAAAGTTTCGAGGTATGAAAGAATATGAAGGCAAGTGTGGTCCGCTGAGAGAGGAGATAGGAGCCTTAAGACAACGCAACGATGAACTCCATCAAGAAATCCAACAGTGCAGTGAGGAGATAGAAAACAAAACTGTTACAAAGGCAATTTATGACTCACTGAAAGGAGAGAAAAAGAATCTAACGCACAGAAATAAAATCCTGAAAAAAGAAATTCAGGAGGTGGAGAAAAGGCTTGTAAAGGAACAAGCTTTGGTAGACAGGAATGATGTCATGAAAGAAGAAAACGAAGCCTTGATCCAACAAAACCACACATTACAGCTGGAGGTTGAAGAGCTCTACGGCAGACTGCAGAGTGAAAAAATACTGGAGGTCCTGTACAAATCGCTGACAACGGAAAAAGATGCCACGAGTCGAAGAAATGATGTACTTCGACGAGAGGTCCAGAAGCTCAAAGAAAAGCTGAACAGTGAAAGAGCTTTAGAAAGTGCACGCAATGCAATGAAGGCTGAGAAACAGAAGGTCGACCGAGAGCACGCAGCACTGCAGCAAGAAATTCAAGACCTGAACAGCTCCTGAAGAGCTATATGGAAAGCTGACATACATTGTTTTTGCTTTCCAAGGGAAAAAAGGGTATGGATTTAACTTCAGCCTCACACAAAAGGGTGCTGGTTTAATTTCTGGGCCTGACTCTTTTTGTGTGGAGTTGGATTTTCTCCTCATGTTGACCTAAAAATACCAAACCACAAACTAAAAGAGGGGCAGCACAGTGGCGCAGTGGTTAGCACTGTCGCCTCAGAGCAAGAAGGTCCAGGGTTTGAACCTTGGTCATCTGCGTCTCTGTGTGGAGTTCATATGTTCTCCCCGTGTCTGTCCCGGTTCTCTCCGGGTGCTCCGGCTTCCCCCCACCGTCCAAAGACATGCAGGTTAATTGGTGACTCTAAATTGTGCTTAAGTGTGAATGTGTATGAATGGATGTTTGTTTCTATGTGCCCTGTGATGTTTGATGTTCTCCCCTCTCCACCATGGGGTTACTCCAGGTGCTCCAGTTTCCTCCCACACCAGAAAACATATATAATATGTGGATTCTTAATTAACCTCTAAATAAATAAATAAATATATCAATTAAATAACTTTGTTATTTCTGGTTATTTATTGATAAATAGTAGTTTTAAGGTGTTCTAATGTGATATTTTTTGGCTAAAAGAGATCACATATTTCTCACACCAGCTTCTCTGCACTGGCTCCCTGTAAAATCCAGAATATAATTTAAAATCCTTCTGGTCACCTAAAAAGCCCTTAAAAGGTCAGGCACCATCATATCTGAAATAGGGTTGGGTATCAAGAACCGGTTCCAAGCTGCATTAGTGTCCAGCGGTCGGTCCAGCAATCTGTTCCTTTATAAAGTCCAGGTCCTCGGGCAGCACCGGGCCATGTTGCTCCATCACAGGCTTCAGGCCATTGTCGTTCACCGGGTAGTCAAACGTGGCTAGAGAGGCAGTCTCATGCTGCGACAGAAACAGACTCATTAAAAGTCTTGGAGGACTCAACATGACATTTACATGCACAGTGCTACAAAATAGATAATGTTAAATTAAACCAAAAATGTGACCATACATTTTGTGTTAATTTAATTTATTTATCTATCTTGCTTGCTGTTTTCCCCATTATCATCCCAATTCACTCAAATAAAAATAATAAATCATAATGTACAAAATTAATTGCGGCTGTTAGGGAGAACTAACCATTTGTGAGAGCTGACCTGTAATCTTGACTTCAGCTATGTGACTATACCCATATGGACAGACTCACAAAGTGGGGGTGCTGTCAAATATGGTCAAACTTGATTTTCATCCATTTAACAATTAGATATTTAAAATCGTATTACACAAATGTGATTCCCACCCTTTTAAACCCACCCGTGTGCACTCAGTATTTGCAACTTCCAATTATATGAAATACAATAATATTTTTGAAACTACAATTCCTTCTAGCAGCTTGATACAAATTAGCATCATATTAGTAGTTCTTTTGGTTTGAATAGTATGGCTGTGAATAGGGTCATAAAAATATATATCTACTGAATATATTAAATATCTTGTACAGCCGTACACGTACTTAAACTACATCAACATGGTCTATGTTAAGAAAACGTAAAGATGATCGACATTTTAGGGCTGCGCGATGTAGCGTGATAAAACCATCTGCACCGCACATAGTTCTTCTTGTTTGCAAACAAGCAACAGCAACTATCCAATATATCTACGTTCTTTTCCCATTAATGTTTGGAGTTTACTTTCATAGGCCATTTGAGGCTAAAAAGACCTGTTCTCTTTAGGTCTGGATGCACAGCTTACTGGTGTTTGGGCTATATATCAAAATCAAATGGTCATAAAAGGTGTATTTGTTGTCCCATCTTGGTTCACTCAAAAACTGAAGCTTTGATTTTAATCATATTTATTTTTTCAACAGATTCCACAAAATTGTTTTAGGTTAGTTAAAAGCAAAAAATTTAATTAGCTTGTATAAGAGTAACACAATGAATGTCAACTGATCCAATTAAAAATAAAACACTTCTGATCAACAATATATTTAAGCTTACCTTTCAATATTTTATTTGGAGTAGTAAAAATATACATTTATGTTCAATTAATTAAAACATTAGGTTTTCATTCAATATTTTTTTCCGAATTAGACACAATTCAAATGTTTGTCAACTGGTCCCACACAAATCAATTTCAACTTCATTTTGTTATGGACTTTATTCACCAACACATCACTATCATTTTGGTACAATTGGTGAAAAAAATAATACAGTAAAATTATTGGCACTATAAAGTGTAGAAAAGTTTGCAAAATAATGTTTAGTTGTCAACAATTTTGATGATGCTTTGCTTAGAATTCTGCCTATTCCACAGAACACAGCGTCCAAATCAATGGCTCATTCATAGAGTTTGTTCTTGAGCATCTGTACCTTGGTTGAGAGTTTGCTAGCATCTAGTTGAAAGAATCACTTGTGAAGTACCTCAAAGAAGGCTTTAAGGTTCTGAGGATAACTGAGGTTCAGTGCATAATTACACCTATTAAGAGTGCACGTGTAGAGGCGACGTCTCCCAAGTCATGCAGAACTTCAGCAGCCTCGGTGACTATCCCAACATCAGCTGGAGGAGCGGTGGCATCACCTCCCTCAACACGGATGCTGTAAAGATAACTTGTCCGAGCTCGCTCGGAACAGCTGTAGCGTCAGATCCTTTACATAGGACAGAAAGAAAGTAGAAAAACAAATTGTGAAATCACAAACAGATTTTGCAGAATTCTAAAGAGTAATGTTTGCATTTCAGGTGTCCTTTATGTAATGATTTCACAAAAATGTGTTTAAAAATTACAAGATGAAGTAGTGCTGGTGAATTAAATATTAGATACTATTGTGTATTATTTAATATACCTCACCAAGCACTTTATTTGGAGGGCGTGCAGTCTACTGCAACCCAACAGCTCTGCCATAAATCTTTACTTTTACTAAGCTTAGATATTGAACAAGTGTTTCTATTATTCTGCCCCCCTCATGTATGTCAATGGGGTAGACAATATTAGGAAAACTTTTCAATATAATGCACTCCAGTACACCACCCACTATGAAATCAGTAATAACAGAATGTATGGCAGGTGTCATTTTTGATTGCATTAGACAGCAGATGTTCCTGATAAAATGCATTGTGAGTGTATATTAGATTTCCCAAAAGAGACAAAAAACAAACTGATTTTCTGCAAATCCTAAGAAAGTACCAAGGTTACAGTTGTGGTCAAAAGTTTACACACACTTCTAAAGAACATACACGTCAAATTTTTCTGTGATGAATCATTGTCACAAAAAAACGTCATGAATTTTGGTCCTTTCATGAATTTATTACGTCTCTTCCGAAAATGTGACCAAATCTACTGGGTTAAAAATATACATACAGCAATGTTAATATTTGTCTAAAAGTCCCATTGTCATTTTTACCTCACTTAGACTCTTTTGGTAGCCATCCACAAGCTTCTGGTTGAATCATTGACCGCTCCTCCTGATAGATTTGGAGCAGTTGAGCTAAATTTGACAAACAGACTTGTTTCTTCTAAATAGTTCACATGAAACCACCAAAAAACGTCCTGCTCAGCTTCCAGACCGCAGTCTGAAGAGGAGACGTTACCTGTCGCTAACTGCCTTCACTTTTCCAGCAGTTGGAGAACAGACAGACTTTAATTAACGGACAAACTGTAACCTACACTGTACATTTACAGCCAGACCGAAACGTAGCGCTCATATTTTCCTCTGCTCATTTTCACCGTCACCTAGCTGTCCTGTGAGGGAGGAGAGGACGCTAGCTATGTGCCACCGTGCTGCACAGTGCGGGCGAAAATCAACCAGCTAACGTTAACCTCTTTTCATTTTGCACTTGCAGTGAGATGTGTGTGTGTGTGTGTGTGTGTGTGTGTGTGTGTGTGTGTGTGTGTGTGTGTGTGTGTGTAAACCGGGACTGACTGTATGATTAATCCTTCGCTAGATGCTGTGAATAAATGGCGGGTTTGCCAAAATGATGAGTTTCCATAGCATAATTAACACAAGGCAACGACAGAGTAACGTTACACAACCGCTAACGTTACACGTAGGGGTAAGGGAGGAGGAAGAAACGTTTCAACTATTTGCAGCTTCTCTAGGTCGGCTTGGAGAGGCCTCGAGCAGCCTCTGCCAGACCTCACCAAAACCCTGATGCTAATTATTATAAATAAGCTAAAGAGGAAGCTATCGTTTTGTTATTTTGCAGTGTACTCTTAGTTTGCCACAAATCTAAAATCTTACAGAGACAGACAGTTTATGCATCTGCAGAGCAAACAGGAGAGATGTTCGTTCCCACAAGATGTCACTCAGTTTATCATGTTAAAGATGATTTTATTGGCATTTCAGATTTGTTTCTTACTGCTGCTGTTAGGGATGAGCGAGTACAGCATCATCTGTATCTGCGTTAACCATATAAATTATCTGTATCTGTACTCGGACTGGGATTTAACCTGGAAGTGGGTCGGGTTGTCTTGAAATGGGCGGGACTTTAACCGGTATGTTATTTTAAGCATGCAATTGATATGGGCTGATCAGAAATTTATTTTTTTATGATCAGTGTGATTATTTTTTATTTTATTTATAATTTTTTTATTTTTTATTTCCACACCAGGTATGTGTTTGTGAGTGAGTAAGAGAGAGGGGGGTGGTGTTTGTGTGTGTTTAACTTAATTTGTAATATTATTTTAAATAATTTATTTATACCACAACTAGCTTTATTGTTTTTATAACATACAGCAAGAAAGCATCAGACACTCAGTGCGTGAAGTAAAAAAACTGGTTAGAGCCAGCTGACGGTTTAAAAAAGAAATAAAAATCTCCGACAGGCAGAGACGCAGCACGAGTCGCATTCTACCAAGCACCACGTCTGAACAAACCCCACGTTTACCAGAACTCTACTGGTTAATAAGTAAGTAGTACTACAAACCAGAAGTAAAAAACAAACCTGAAGCTGAAGAAACCCTAAACGTTAACGGAAAAGACCCGCGAACCTGAGTGACTGAGGGAGAGACAGAGAGAGAGCTGTTCTCTTCTCAGTGTTCTGTGTGTGAGTGAGCAGAGCGGGACACAATAAATCTGTAGGGGCGCTGTGACTAGCCTATCACAGAACGCAGACACAGTCAGCTACCCAATGAGGATTTTTATCCAATCCGAGCACAGATACTGACTCGTGTTACTCGGCAAAAGTGCTTTATCCGTACCGGATACTCGTTTCAGCCGAGTATCCGGCTCAACTCTAGTTGCTGTATATTTTATTCCATATATGAAAATGCTTTTTATGTGTCATATTTAAACTAAAAAGAAGCACCACTTGTTGAAATTTGGCTTTTTGAGTTTTGCCTTAAGTATCTGAAATTCAGATTAATTTGTGGGAATTTGACAAAATAAAATGATCTATCCAAAAACATTTGCTGTGATAATTTGCTTCCACATGCTTCCTAAGGACCATCATTTTATTTGGATCCCTTTATTTCTAATTCCCTCGTCTATATTTTGCTCATAATTTGATATGAAGCCACATTGTTGTCTTTTCTGATTCTGTTTACACTGTTTAAATTTTGATTCTGCATTATTCTTGATACATATGACACAGCTCTCTCTCAACAACGTGAATCTAGACCAGCAATGCTCTACTGCCTTTTTCAGGAGAGGAACAGAATCACAGTGGCAAAAATGCAGGATTTTCTTACTTTAAGATTTTACATGTAGAAATGGTTCCGATTCTGTATGAAAGATGTGTAATTTTAAGATCAGAGTCATATTTTCAAATATTTTGACAGCATATTATCAAAAATACATTGGTTTGACAGTGGTACAGTTAATTTTGGTTACATGATTCTGTAGTTTTAATGTAGTATTTTGTCTTTGTGTGTTTGTCCTTAAGCCCAAAGCAACAAAAGTCTACATTTGACAGTGCCCTCTCAAGCAGCAACTACAACAAGCTCTGTCACAAGCAAAGCCATCTGGCTATTCAGGTAAAACAAAATATTGTGTAGTGCTTCGCACTTCAGAAGTTGTAAGAGGTTTACCGTCATCACAGTATATACATACTATTCCAAATTAAAATGAAGCAGAATATATTTGGATTTATGAAGTTATGTGTTATATATGTGCATAAAATGTAATGCATACAAAAGTTGAAAGGACAATCTGATGATTCTCCATTATGCCTGGCATTAAAGTAGCTTTGAGTACGATGCATTAATAGATTTCTTTGTATTTTACAGCCTCCACCAGAAACGTTCTCCTGCTACAATATCTGATTTGAACGGTTAATGTAAGGTAAATCTAAAACCCTATGCACCTCTCATTCTTAGTTTTAAACTGACTTTTATGCTGATATGAAAATCTAGTTCAGATGAGGTTTGATTTATTTCTGTCTGTATTTTCCAGATTCAAAATTTTCCGCTTGTTTTGATTCAGAGAGGCAATATTTTGAATATCTTGGAAGCCATTTGAGGAGATTTGAAGTTGTTGCATGTGTATTCAAAAACTGCACCTTCAGCTCAAACATATATTCAACCTTCGCCTCCTGCAGACATAGGAAACTGAACATTGAAATTAGTCACATTTAATTGTTTACATGAGAACAAAAAAGGTTTTTGTGTTTGAGTCTGTGAGAGTCAGGGAGAGAAATGGAGAGAGGGTAAAAATAGAGGTAGAGAGAGACGCACCTGAGCTGAACTGAGGAAAATAAATTCACAAAATTGACATTTCACTTTGGGTCCCAACCGATAGTTTAGGAAAGGTTGAGTTAAAGTTTCAATGCATACAGTTACTTCCACTCTCCTCGTCCATCCTCCCTTCTCTCTTTCCTCTGTCCTCTCTTCTCTGTATTATTCAGTGTTTCCAATACTGAGAGACAGGAAATAAAGTTCAGGAATCACTAGAGTTGTGCATAAGGTCCATAAGGCCAGATTTACTACAGGTTGTTTGTGCGTGTACAAGCGAGTGCAAACCTCAGCTGTTATCGGTACCAAAGTCCTTTTAGGCAAGTCATGCCACTCGGCAGCCATCTTGGCAACGCTTCTGGGCAGCAATTTCATACTAACAAAACCAGGCTCCTATCTGAATGAATGGGGAGAGAGCCAGAACTGAGCTTTCACTGGTCACTGGGACATAAAAACTACATGAATAGAATCAGCAGTAAAATCTGATAAAAATCCCTGAAAAAGTTTGACGACTTTGCCCCAAAATAATGTTTAAAAAGAGTTTTTCCCCACCGGTTATGCTTCTACTATGCATGTGTCAGTGGAACCACACGATTGGCTGAAATATGATTCCCGTTTTGGCTGTTTAAAGCAGATGATTGGCTTTTTAGCGGGAGGGGCGGGATAACCGCCATCTTTGCCGTTACGGGCTTTTCCCATAGAGTTGTATTGGGGATGTGATTGAACGCTTCCTCTTTCCTCCTCAGTTGGCAGTCTTCTCCTTTTTGTATGATTCAAAGACAAAATTTCTAAACTTCCTAAACTTAGTGAAATTATTTCAAATGTTTAGGATGGAAAGTTAGTAGTGTTACTAGTAGTGTGTGGCGTTGGAAGGAGCACGCATGGGACGAGCAGCAGAGCAAACTAAGCTGAACACACGTTTGTAATGTTTTTTACAAACGTCTTGGCATGTGTGAGCTACAGGACACTCAGACAAGCAGCATGGAGACATTTTATTGATTATTGATGTATTTTTGGACGTTTGAAGCTAAGATACCGCTCACTGCAGTTGAGTGGAAGAAAAAACGTGTCTCAAACTCGCAGAAGAACACGGATGTTAACAAAACTTCACCAATCCTTCTATTGACAAAAGGGTGAGTAATTGATAACAAAATGAGTCTTAGGGTGAACTATACCTTGTTGTATTGTCATGCAAACTTGCTGGAAAATGTTTTATTGAGAAAATTATTTCTTCACTTAAGAAAAATAAATGGGTTGTTAAATGAAACAGTTGCCTCATTTTTTTGTTCATTGTTTCAATAAAGAAAAACATTAAGAACAAATTTAACAAATATTATGTAAAATGTTGTGAAAATGTTACTTAAATCTAGTCTAAAAATAAAAGTTAGAGAAGGAATTTAAAATTTGTGATTGACTCAAGAAAGTTCCACTTTTTGACTTAAATCATGAAAATAAAAATACCTTGTGCAAGATATTCAAATTTTTGAGATGCACCTGTAGATGCACAATCCACCTTCTTTAATTTAGAGAAGTCAGTTTTGAAAAAACAAATGGTGTGTCTCCGCCTCCCTGATGGAAAGGTGACCACAGACCCAACAGAGATGAGGAAGCATAATGGATTACTAACTAGATCATCTTTGTATGAACTTGTAAATGTACTTAGTTACACTCCACTACTGGAAGTATTTAAATTCAAGTGCAAAAATATCAGTCTGTTCAGTAGATGTTGAGATTTCTTTGAATTAAAAACAAAAGAAACAGAAACACAGACTGACCTCACGATGGCGCTCTGGAGTCAACAGCCAGCAGAGAGCTCTCTCTGTCTCTCACAGTATAGCTTTGTCCCTAACTCTTAACCATCACAACTAAATGACCCAAACCTTCATTGAACTTAAACTTTATTTAATCTTCAACCTAAAACACTCTTTTAAAGGTCTGTCCCAAAGTGAGGAACAGACAAAACGTCCTCACTCCCAAGGTCTCAAACTCTAATTGGTCCTGACAATTATAATTACAGATACACAGAACGGGAGAAAGTCAATAATTATTTCAATAATCTTCAGGCTGTTCTTTGTTCAGCATGTTTGGAGATTTAAAATGTGTCTGTGGACGAACTGAACCTGGAAACTGTGGTCATGTTTGTCCTCACAACATAACATAAAACCATGAAACATTAAATACAAACATTGTAATGGTAAAAAAAATCCATCCTCTGTCCTTTCCTAAACACTTTTCCTTGACTTTGATGGAAAACGTCATGAGGTCAAGGAAAGATGTGAAGGAGAATTCATAAAAGACAACCGCGGTGCTCAGAGAACCAGGCTGCACTTACACCAGCTTCTTTTTAACCAACTTTATTTATAACACGCGGAAGATGAGTACAGTGACAAACTCAATGCTGCTCACTTCAAAAGGTTTCCTGTCCAACACAGAATCACACCTCCTAAGAAAGGATGTTTCATTTAGTACATTTAACCATCAGTTAGGCTGCTCATAGGAAGTAACAACAACATAGATACTGCTGAAAAAACAAAAAGGATTAAAATGCTGACACAATATAATAACAAAATATACAAGTAGAGAAAGTTGAGCGTAAAGAGTAAAATGTATTCAAACATAAATATATAGTTTTTCCTGGGATGGGTGCTTTTGATCTTTTTTATACATTTGTTAAGTAGATGCTCTGTTGTTTCTACAGGTGCATCTAAATTTCATGGAAAAGTAAATTATTTCCATAATTTAATTCAAAAGTGAAACTTTAATATATTATAGATTCATTACACATAAAGAGAAGTATGTCATGGCTTGTTTTGTTTTAATCTTGATAATTGGGGCTTACAGCTCATGGAAATCAAAACACCAGTATCTTAAAACAATTAAGAGTTTAAAATAAAGAATTCAGAATAGAGAAAAGTCGACCTGAGAAGAGCTCTAATCAGTAAATTAACTCAAAACACCTGCAAATGTTTCCTGAGACTTTAATCTCTCAGTCTGGTTCAGTTCAAATAAACTTTTCCAAGATATTCTAATATTTTTTAGATGCACCTGCACATTTATGTCAGTTTGCTGTATTTAAACTACAATGGTGAGTCGCTTTAAATGCTGCTGTTGCAAGGAATTGTGGGACGGCATTATCTCCTTTTGTCGGGTCGGAAATAAGGACCGGCCGGGCCAGTGGAAGACCTGGTCCCTACCCTAACCAACGTATTAAACTCAATAAAATTACTCTGTTAGATCTCTTCTTTAGTCAAAAACTGCGTAGTCAAAAACTTCACTGGAGACGGTAAAGAGTCGGTGCAAAAGAGTTTATTCCAATAAAGGACAGATAAACCCGAACAACATCCCTGCAGGTCTCAGGATGGAACTGAGTTGGTGGTCAGCGAACATCGCCTTATATTCACCTTAAGCTCCTCCTTATCTCCTCCTTCCAGGTGGGCGTTACACCTGAACTCCACCTATAGTGTTCGCTGACCACGCCTCCCCTTTGGTGAATTTCTTATCCTCTACTGCCATCTAATGGCCTTTTCCTCGTACTGTTTTACCAAATTAACCCTTTCATTAAAGTCACAATTTCTATTGTTACAATTTATCTTTCTTTATATTTTTTACATTACTGGATTAGAAATTCACCAATATGTTTCAACTTCAATCTCAAGTTATACAGGCATAATTTGACACCATTAAAACTCAAACACTTACAATGGTATTTTTTAAAAGAATTAATAAGGAATAACATATTTGATACATGATTAACATTCAATTCAATAAAGAAGTACATGTTTCAACAATGCCAACCATGAGGGTGCTTTGTCTCATACAAGTTTAGTTTCGGCAGCGCAAAGCTTGGTTTCATGCAGTACCTGGCCGTACCCTGCAGGACCAGGCGCCATTAATTACAATGTGTCCTGATCTCATTCTTGGCCTCTGTTTGCCGTGATCTCAGGCCTGGCATACGTGACTTACAGCAGGTGCCTTACTACCATTGTGTAGGTCACGGTTGGCTAGGTTTTGCCTGCGCGGCCTGAGCAGCTGTTCTGCTCATGTTGGCACATTGAAAAGGCACAGGTTCATAAACACACAGAGTATAAGAATAAAATATGATAAACACACAGAGTATTAAGAATAAAATATGATAAACACACAGAGTATAAGAATAAAATATGAGTTGGTACATACTCATTAAACATTCAGTAGTTAAACTTTACACTGAAAGAATAACAGCAGCGGTCAACACCTTTTACCCTGCGAGACCACAGTCATTCTTCCAGTGGCTACACTACAAACACTTCTAAGTAATTATAACATATTGTAAACAAACAAAGTGTATAAATATGGAAAAAGAACCAATCAACCAATCTAGGAATTCAATCAACCAATCTAGGAATTATTCAACACTTTCCTTTTGTAAGGAAATATTTTCCACCGTGTTGTCCACCTTTAGACGGCCTGCATTAAAACAACACGGGGCGCAGTGTCAAAGATGCGTTTTTTGTAGTCCATCTTCTGAACGTTGTAGTTTCATCACGGCAGGTCACATCAGTAACATTACGTCGCCTAGAAAAGAGCAGTCAGCTTCTCCTCTTTTCCTGAGTCCTTATGAATTCTCCTTCACATCTTTCCTTGACCTCATGACGTTCTCCATCAAGGTCAAGGAAAGCTGGTTAAGAAAGGAGATTTTATTTATTTTTCGGATGCAGCACAGCTCTTATCGTGGCTGCTGCTTAAACACTTCCGGGTCATTTCACTCAGTTAGGAACCTTGTAAATGCCCGATCCCTTTCTGGCCTTTAATGTGCTCTTCTTAGTTTCTCCTAAACCTAACCATCACAGCTCAATGTCAAATCTAAACAGACTCAAATTCCCAGAGAGACATGCGCCGGCTTGTGGCCTTTGGCTTTCTATCCCAGACTGTGAAGTTGTCTGATTACACGTGAGAGTCATTGAGATGCATTAATTCCCCTAACCCTAACCCAACATGACTGCAGGTTTGACTTCCAGCAGCAGCTGGTTAAGGTCAGAGAAAGATGAAGGTCTGGTTTATTACTTTAAAAAGAGTCTGCTGCTGCTTTTTAAAGGCGTGAAGAGACTGAGGAACGTAAGTCTAAAGAAAGAGCGTTCCACAGTGTCGGAGTCAATACTTCTACTGTTTTCAATCGAGCACGAAGAACAACCAGAGAGCTCTGGTCAGAAGACCTAAGTGATCTACTGGTCAGACAAAATAAATCAATAATATTTAAACATTTAATTCTCCTTTTTTGTACTATTTCAGCAGTGGTATTTATGTTTATTAGGTTTTTATGCACAGCTCCTCTTCAGTTTATCGTTGATGTAATTTATTTAAATGGTCGGGGGGGCAGTGATGGGTTGTTAATTATTTTAGATCATTACAGCCTAAATTGTTATCATTAATTGCATTGTCATCATTTAAAGTGTTATTTTATAGTGTAAAGTTACGATCACAGTGGTAAGAATCTAAAACTGTGTGTGTGTGTGTGTGTGTGTGTGTGTGTGTGTGTGTGTGTGTGTGTGTGTGTGTGTGTGTGTGTGTGTGTGTGTGTGTGTGTGCTCCTCTCGGTGTCTAAAGAAAAAATGTAGAAGCAGAATTAGTGAAAATTGTGTTAAAAAACATACGTCAATATAGTCACAGTAAGAAAGTCTTGTCTTTAGCACGCAGCACAAAAGACACCAGCTTATTCCACTAAGTCAGGTTTTTGGTGAAAATAGCATGATCAGCAGAGGGCAGGTCATCATTTTTGATCATTTTAGTATCCTTAATTAGTAGTAATCATTCTTAATTAATCATTCTTAATCATTTATTATCCTTAATTAGCATCAATCATTAATCATTATTAGTCAGTTTATTAATTATCCTTACTTACTTCTTAATCTTTGTACATTACCGAGATGTGTCTTATTTTCTACTTAGAAGTGCTGTAATCATGAATGCAGTAACAAAGTTAAGATCCCTGAGTGGGAGCATTGACCGTAGACACTGAGACTCTGCACACCTTGTTCAACTGTTATCTACTGTAGATTTATGACAGCAGGAGAGGCTGCAGGTGTTCAAACTCTGCTGTGACAAGTGCATGTTTTGGTCTACTGTTATCTACTGCTGTTAGGATAACATGACAAACTGCCGAGGTGTCAGTCTGCTGATATTAAGACTACATGTTTAATTACTGATTAAGGGGCTGATTGTCAACTTCCAACCTCTGATGCTTAGAGCCTGTGTGAGCTTTGAGTGAACTTGCTGAAGGAGCATTTGCTAACTTTGCATGGCAGAATGGGTGAACTTCTGAGGCAGAAAGTGGATGAACAAATGATGATAAGCAGAAAGTAGAAAACAGCCAGCATAACAACAAGATTACTGTAAGAAACCAAGCATTAATGAAAGGCACAGCACAACATATGTTATTCCTGTAATGATTTAAAAAAAATATAATTGTGTGTCAAATTATAGACGCGTAACTTTTGAAAAAACGGTGAGATTTGAGTTGAAATGTAAATGATGAATTTCTTATCCTGTAATATAAAAATATAGAAAGTCAACAACACAGAATGATGAATGAAAGCTGGAAAACTTTGTTAATTGGTAACGAAACACGTGTAAGTAGCTAAAACACAGAGGATAAGAAATTCATCATAAAGAAAGGAGGGGGCAAACCAGCCCAGAGGGGGATACATAATGCTGTCTGCAGACCATAGGGTTGACTTCATCCTCCGGCCTGCTGGATGTTGTACGGGTTTATCTGTCCTGTTTTGGAATAAACTCTTTTGCACCGACTCGAGAAGTTTTTCACTGCAAACTTATATTATAACCTATAGTGGAAAGCAAAATGGAGTATTTTTTACAAAGTTTATAAAGCTGGTGAAGGTGGGGACCAGGCTTAACTGGCCCAGCCTGGTCGCACATCTGACCCAACAGCAGACACCTTCACCATGGAGTAAATGGTAAATGCTGTAATGGAAGCGCAGACAAGCGTCTAACACTCTCTGGGAACTCGGAAAAAATCCAACTTCATGTGTCAAATGCAGCATTATTACCTGGTGTTCTGACCCTGCCTGCCTGGATCAAGTAAAACTGAACTTGGATCTTTATATTGTCTGTCTCTGAGTCGTGTGAACGGCTGCACCACTGCCAGTTTCCTCTGAAACATGACAGTTAGAATAAACTATATTTAGGTTCAAACTAAGCATCAAGTTCATTTGCGACAATGACGTGTTTCACCTTCTAAATAGAAGAAGAGGAAGTTGAACGTGAGAAGATTGTTAGTTAAGATATATGTTTGCAGTAATGCAACTAGTTTTCTTCAGATAGTGTTTATTAGAAAACAGACAGGATCCATGGTGATGTTTGACAGCACACATGAACAGACAGGTGAAGAGTCAAACTCCTCTCCCACCAGAATCTGACTCCTGATGTCCATGGTGCAATATGGTGATACTGTAGCAGCTGCTGAAGAACACAGATAAGATGATATTTTACTGCTCTGAGATCTGCTGGTTCCTCATTTTATCTTTTCAGCTCTTTTTTCTAAGATTAAGGAAACTCAGCAGAAGTTGAATCAGGAAGACATCGTTCATGCTGACTCTATTTCTCCCCCGCCCCCTCTCTTCCTTTTTTCTGCTTCCAACTCCGTCATTAGATTGAGGGCGTTCATTCTTTCAGTTAAACCAATCAGAATTTGCCACAACCTCTGTGAGCCAATCATATTGTTGCTGTCAAACTTTCAAACTGTCTTTTCTCTCCTGGAGGACCCCGACCAGATAAAAGACTGCAGCATCACTCCAGCTCCAGGCCTCCCTCCCTCTCTCGCTCCAGCAGCTGGTGGATCAAGTCTTCAGTGATCCCACTGAGCCCTTCACATCCATTCTGGTTCTAATTTTGTTTCTAATAGTTAGAATTTTATCATTAAAGAAGCTCATGAAGTCGTAACTACTGAGAGCTATGGGAATACTTGGCTCAATAGAGCTGTGACTCTCTGTCAGCCTGGCTACATTTCTGATGGTTGTGGTAAGGGTAGGGGCTTCAGGGGGCTGTCAACACCTTTATCACGAAAGTAGCTAGCTAGCTAGTGCTAGCTCTTCCGGTCTGTACGGGACGCCTCAGAGCGGGTAAAGGGTCATCAAATAACTACGCTTTGTCACTCTCTCAAATCGTCGGTATGACGCCCTGAGATGAGAACGGGCTGGCAGAGCTGCTAAACTTGGTGGAGAGTCGGGAGCAGCGCTGCAGCTTTTGGACAAATAAACACCCGCAGTCGGTTTGGATACTGTGTGTGTTTGTGTGTGTTTGTCTGTGTGTGTAGCTTAATTTGTAATATTATTTTAAATAATTTCTTTATACCACAACTACCTTTATTATTTTATAACATACAGCAAGAAAGCATCAGACACTCAGTGCGTGAAGTAAAAAAACTGGTTAGAGCCAGCTGACGGTTTAAAAAAGAAATAAAAATCTCCGACAGGCAGAGAGTCGCATTCTACCAAGCACCACGTCTGAACAAACCCCACGTTTACCAGAACTCTACTGGTTAATAAGTAAGTAGTACCACAAACCGAAGTAAAAAACAAACCTGAAGCTGAAGAAACCCTAAACGTTAACGGAAAAGACCCGCGAACCTGAGTGACTGAGGGAGAGACAGAGAGAGAGCTGTTCTCTTCTCAGTGTTCTGTGTGTGAGTGAGCAGAGCGGGACACAATAAATCTGTAGGGGCGCTGTGACTAGCCTATCACAGAACGCAGACACAGTCAGCTACCCAATGAGGATTTTTATCCAATCCGAGCACAGATACTGACTCGTGTTACTCGGCAAAAGTGCTTTATCCGTACCGGATACTCGTTTCAGCCGAGTATCTGGCTCAACTCTAGTTGCTGTATATTTTATTCCATATATGAAAATGCTTTTTATGTGTCATATTTAAACTAAAAAGAAGCACCACTTGTTGAAATTTTGCTTTTTGAGTTTAGCCTTAAGTATCTGAAATTCAGATTAATTTGTGGGAATTTGACAAAATAAAATGATCTATCCAAAAACATTTGCTGTGATAATTTGCTTCCACATGCTTCCTAAGGACCATCATCTTATTTGGATCTCTTTATTTCTATATTTTGCTCATAATTTGATATGAAGCCTCATTGTTCTCTTTTCTGATTCTGTTTACACTGTTTAAATTTTGATTCTGCATTATTCTTGATACATATGACACAGCTCTCTCTCAACAACGTGAATCTAGACCAGCAATGCTCTACTGCCTTTTTCAGGAGAGGAACAGAATCACAGTGGCAAAAATGCAGGATTTTCTTAATTTAAGATTTTACATGTGGAAATGGTTCCGATTCTGTATGAAAGATGTGTAATTTTAAGATCAGAGTCATATTTTCAGATATTTTGACAGCATATTATCAAAAATACATTGGTTTGACAGTGGTACAGTTAATTTTGGTTACATGATTCTGTAGTTTTAATGTAGTATTTTGTCTTTGTGTGTTTGTCCTTAAGCCCAAAGCAACAAAAGTCTACATTTGACAGTGCCCTCTCAAGCAGCAACTACAACAAGCTCTGTCACAAGCAAAGCCATCTAGCTATTCAAATATTGTGTAGTGCTTCGCACTTCAGAAGTTGTAAGAGGTTTACCGTCATCACAGAATATACATACTATTCCAAATTAAAATGAAGCAGAATATATTTTGATTTATGAAGTTATGTGTTATATATGTGTATAAAATGTAATGCATACAAAAGTTGAAAGGACAATCTGATGATTCTCCATTATGCCTGGCATTAAAGTAGCTTTGAGTACGATGCATTAATAGATTTCTTTGTATTTTACAGCCTCCACCGGAAACGTTCTCCTGCTACAAAATCTGATTTGAACGGCTAATGTAAGGTAAATCTAAAACCCTATGCACCTCTCATTCTTAGTTTTAAGCTGACTTTTATGCTGATATGAAAATCTAGTTCAGATGAGGTTTGATTTATTTCTGTCTGTATTTTCCAGATTCAAAATTTTCCGCTTGTTTTTATTCAGAGAGGCAATATTTTGAATATCTTGGAAGCCATTTGAGGAGATTTGAAGTTGTTGCATGTGTATTCAAAAACTGCACCTTCAGCTCAAACATATATTCAACCTTCGCCTCCCGCAGACATAGGAAACTGAACATTGAAATTAGTCACATTTAATTGTTTACATGAGAACAAAAAAGGTTTTTGTGTTTGAGTCTGTGAGAGTCAGGGAGAGAAATGGAGAGAGGGTAAAAAATAGAGGTAGAGAGAGACGCACCTGAGCTGAACTGAGGAAAATAAATTCACAAAATTGACATTTCACTTTGGGTCCCAACCGATAGTTTAGGAAAGGTAGAGTTAAAGTTTCAATGCATACAGTTACTTTGAAGCAGTTAAGAGTAATGCCCTCAGAGGACCAACCAATGCAGATCCAGGATATCATAGTTTTGTATGAAGTCCAGGCGGAGAGTGCACGGGATGAGCGGTGTTTCCGGTAGCGGAACTAAATCTAACACGTTATTATGCAAAATTCACTTAACTTTTTTCATAGTGACTAAACTTCTACAATCGGCCTAATATAATTAGGCTTATTTAAATGCGTTCATTGTGTTGCTGTTTGTTTCCAGCCTACAGTTTGATACTGATTGATTTTAAAATGTAGGAAATTTGACTGTTTTGATCTGTAATGAAATTAAGCAATTGTAAAATCAATAAACACCATAACTTCCACACTACTGCTGTCATCATTCAGTTTAAAGTGCTCCCACACAGCTGAGGGCTTCATTTCGTGTTCCCTTTGTGAACTGGAGCGTTACGTTCACTGCTGTCGGCGAAGGTCAGGCGCGCGGAAAAAACCCTCAGTAATCGAATCTCATAATTGAAAATCGAATCTGTACCCAGCGGTCGAATATTCGGGTCCAGCCCAGTATCGATACGATAAAAAGAACCAAATTTTTATCTAAATTTACCAAATTATGTATTTAAACAATCAATAAGTTTACTTGAACGATAAAATTGTAAATTGCTTGATGAAATTTTGTATAATGCATGAAAAGCAAAAACAAATAAAAACTGACAGAATCAAGTGTGTTGGATACCGAAGGCTGATCATTGTGTTTTATAACAACTCAATAAAAGAAACAAAATGCATCCTTTCAATAAGTCGTCTTTATTGTAAGTGCATTCTGGTGGTTCTTTCAATTGGAGATGGCAAATAGATATTTTCATAGTTGTAATTAAACTATATGGCTTATTACACAGTGCATGAGTGGGAATAGAGTTGTATTGGGGATGTGATTGAACGCTTCCTCTTTCCTCCTCAGTTGGCAGTCTTCTCCTTTTTGTATGATTCAAAGACAAAATTTCTAAACTTCCTAAACTTAGTGAAATTATTTCAAATGTTTAGGATGGAAAGTTAGTAGTGTTACTAGTAGTGTGTGGCGTTGGAAGGAGCACGCATGGGACGAGCAGCAGAGCAAACTAAGCTGAACACACGTTTGTAATGTTTTTTACAAACGTCTTGGCATGTGTGAGCTACAGGACACTCAGACAAGCAGCATGGAGACATTTTATTGATTATTGATGTATTTTTGGACGTTTGAAGCTAAGATACCGCTCACTGCAGTTGAGTGGAAGAAAAAACGTGTCTCAAACTCGCAGAAGAACACGGATGTTAACAAAACTTCACCAATCCTTCTATTGACAAAAGGGTGAGTAATTGATAACAAAATGAGTCTTAGGGTGAACTATACCTTGTTGTATTGTCATGCAAACTTGCTGGAAAATGTTTTATTGAGAAAATTATTTCTTCACTTAAGAAAAATAAATGGGTTGTTAAATGAAACAGTTGCCTCATTTTTTTGTTCATTGTTTCAATAAAGAAAAACATTAAGAACAAATTTAACAAATATTATGTAAAATGTTGTGAAAATGTTACTTAAATCTAGTCTAAAAATAAAAGTTAGAGAAGGAATTTAAAATTTGTGATTGACTCAAGAAAGTTCCACTTTTTGACTTAAATCATGAAAATAAAAATTGTGCAAGATATTCAAATTTTGAGATGCACCTGTAGATGCACAATCCACCTTCTTTAATTTAGAGAAGTCAGTTTTGAAAAAACAAATGGTGTGTCTCCGCCTCCCTGATGGAAAGGTGACCACAGACCCAACAGAGATGAGGAAGCATAATGGATTACTAACTAGATCATCTTTGTATGAACTTGTAAATGTACTTAGTTACACTCCACTACTGGAAGTATTTAAATTCAAGTGCAAAAATATCAGTCTGTTCAGTAGATGTTGAGATTTCTTTGAATTAAAAACAAAAGAAACAGAAACACAGACTGACCTCACGATGGCGCTCTGGAGTCAACAGCCAGCAGAGAGCTCTCTCTGTCTCTCACAGTATAGCTTTGTCCCTAACTCTTAACCATCACAACTAAATGACCCAAACCTTCATTGAACTTAAACTTTATTTAATCTTCAACCTAAAACACTCTTTTAAAGGTCTGTCCCAAAGTGAGGAACAGACAAAACGTCCTCACTCCCAAGGTCTCAAACTCTAATTGGTCCTGACAATTATAATTACAGACACACAGAACGGGAGAAAGTCAATAATTATTTCAATAATCTTCAGGCTGTTCTTTGTTCAGCATGTTTGGAGATTTAAAATGTGTCTGTGGACGAACTGAACCTGGAAACTGTGGTCATGTTTGTCCTCACAACATAACATAAAACCATGAGACATTAAATACAAACATTGTAATGGTAAAAAAAATCCATCCTCTGTCCTTTCCTAAACACTTTTCCTTGACTTTGATGGAAAACGTCATGAGGTCAAGGAAAGATGTGAAGGAGAATTCATAAAAGACAACCGCGGTGCTCAGAGAACCAGGCTGCACTTACATCAGCTTCTTTTTAACCAACTTTATTTATAACACGCGGAAGATGAGTACAGTGACAAACTCAATGCTGCTCACTTCAAAAGGTTTCCTGTCCAACACAGAATCACACCTCCTAAGAAAGGATGTTTCATTTGGTACATTTAACCATCAGTTAGGCTGCTCATAGGAAGTAACAACAACATAGATACTGCTGAAAAAACAAAAAGGATTAAAATGCTGACACAATATAATAACAAAATTAATATACAAGTAGAGAAAGTTGAGTGAATTATACTCAAACATAAATATAGAGTTTCCTGGGATGGGTGCTTTTGATATTTTTATACATTTGTTAAATAGATGCTCTGTTGTTTCTACAGGTGCATCTCAGTTTTTTAAATTCATAATTATAATTAAAGTTATAAATATAATATATAAAAATTTACCTGAGAATCAATTCAAAACACCTGCAAATGTTTCCTGATCCTTTAATCTCTCAGTCTGGTTCAGTTCAAATAAACTTTTCTAAGATATTGTAATTTTTTAGATGCTCCTGTACATTTATGGGTGTCTATCGTGGTGAAACTAATGGTGAGTCGCTCTAAAGGCTGCTGTTGCAAGGAATTGTGGGAAAGCATTATCTCCTTTCCTTTCATAAAGAACTGTCCAGTGTAGCCTTTGCTAAAGGAGCTAAGAAAGGAAGCATTTAACAGCCTTTACTTACCATTTAGCATTGTCACAAAAAGTTCACACTGTATTTGTGTCAATGACCCGTTTCACCACATGAAAGGAAGAAGAAGTTGTTGAAGGTGTGAAGAGCTCTGGAGGTGTTAAACCTCAACAGAGATATAGATGTTAAAATGACTGCATATCAAACAATAACAGCTGATACAGAAATATCAGTAAAAACTAATACATGTTTAACTACAACACAGCACTAGCACATTAAAGTGCCTGACAGCAAGTTCATCAAGCTAAATGTCCCATATATTATCATAAAATAATTCAAATAATAAAACATTTATCAGTTCTCAGTGTAAATTACCTGTAATGATATGAGCTGTAACTACACTGTGGTCTCTTATTTGTTTGGTTAGTTGACGGTGGCGTAGAGGTCGCTGGGATCAGCTGAGGCTCCAGCAGAAGAAGAGGAAGCTTTCACGCTGCGGTAGGTCACTGTGTTGTTATCAGGTAGTCTCTGGTTACCAGATAAATAAATCACAGAGAAATATTTCAGGTGTGTGTTAAAAAAATAAAAATATATTAAAATAAAATAAATAAAATAGTAAGCGTGTGTGTGTATGTGTGCGTGTGTGTTATTAAAAAACTAAAAATATATTAAAAATATGTGTGTGTATTTAAACAAAATACATATAGATATTAAAAATTTTAATTAAATAAATAAATAAAACGGTAAGAATGTGTGTTATATGTTAAAAATATATATTAAAAATAAAATAAAATAATAAGCGTGTGTGTGTATGTGTGTGTTTAAAAAGCAAAAAATATATTTAAAAAAAATAAGTAAATAAATAAAACAGTAAGCGTGTGTGTGTGTGTTACAAATTAAAATATATTAAAAATAAAATAAATAAATAAAACATTAAGCGTGTGTGTGTTAAAAAATAAAAATATATTAAAATAAAATAAATAAATAAAACAGTAAGCGTGTGTGTTAAAATATATATATATATATATAAAAATTTATTAAAATAAAATAAATAAATAAAATGGCAAGCATGTGTGTGTTGTGTGTGTGTGTGTTTAAAAAGCAAAAAATATATTAAAAATAAAATAAATACAAAAACAGTAAGCGTGTGTGTGTTTTAAAAAATATATGTGTATTAAAAATTAAAATAAAATAAAGAAGGAAAATGGTAAGCGTGTGTGTGTGTGTGTGTTAAAAAATAAAAATAAAATAAATGAATAAAACAGTAAGCGTGTGTGTTTAAAATATATATATATATATAAATTTATTAAAACAAAATAAATAAAACGGTAAGCGTGTGTGTGTTTAAAAAGCAAAAAATATATTAAAATAAATAAAACAGTAAGCGTGTGTGTGTTTAAAAAGCAAAAAATATATTAAAAATAAAATAAATAAATAAAACAGTAAGCGTGTGTGTGTTTAAACAAAATACATATAGATATAAAAAAATTTAATTAAATAAATAAATCAAACGGTAAGCATGTGTGTGTGTTAAAAAATAAAAATATATTAAAAATAAATAAAATAGTAAGCGTGTGTGTGTGTATGTGTGTGTGTGTGTGAGTGTGTGTTTAAAAAACAAAAAATATATAAAAATAAAATAAATAAATAAAACAGTAAGTGTGTGTGTGTGTGTGTGTGTGTGTGTGTGTGTGTGTGTGTGTGGTCAGGATAAACCAAAAAGACACAAAACAAACCCAGTCAGACGCTGACTTAGGAGGAGAGAGAACAAAAGACTGATCAGTCCTGGCTAAATAAGCTCTGAAGAGAGCTGTACAGGTGATTGCCCAATCAGCCTCCCTGCCTGCAGCCTCCTGCAGGAGAAGGAAGCAGGAAGGGGGAGGGGTCGTAACATCTCTCACCCACAGTGACTGACGGAGACCCCAAATTATTGATCAGCAGTATGAGATGCAGCCAACAGTAAAGATGTCAGAGGTCAGAGGTCACAGCAGCCTGACAAAGATCCACCATCTACAAACACATACGACAAAGTCACTGATCACGAGACAAAGGAATATGTTTCTGCACTGAGCCAAACTAACACTGAAACAAACAAACTATATTAAGGCTCAAGTTCACAGTTTGTTCAGTCCGGTGTATTTGTGACAATGACGAGTTTCATCTCCTTAAAAGAAGAAGAAGAGGAAGTTGACGTGTGAAGATTGTTGGTTAAGATAAATGTTGTTTTCTTCAGAACGTGTCACCCAGTGCAGCAGTGAAGGTCACTGACTGGTTTTAATAGTACTTTTCGTGGGATTTGTTGACAGTCCTACTGGCTTGCTGCTAACTGATGGCTTCAGTAAACAAACACAGATGATTTCACAGTGTGAGATGCAGAGAACTTAAAGTTTGACTTGTTGCAGTTGATGAAACTTCCCTCGATCTAAAACAACTCAGTGTTCAGGAGCATTATATTATGTCCCAGTCAGGACCTGCACAATAACATTAATCAGCCCCTACTGGCCTGAAGGGGAAAATATCCAGATTCAATACTAACCTGACCAAAACACACACATCTGTTTTTTTCATACAAGACATTTTGACACAGCACAGCAGGAAAACAGATTTAAATTGAACAATTAATGATGGCTGGATTCCATTTAGCTGCTTCAGTTTCAGAGTCCTGACAATTAAACACGTCTGCTGTGAAAAAGATCTAAAGGCTCCAACAGTCGTCATGCAGAGCTGCTTCTGAACCGGTCTAACAACCAGACGTGTTTTAAAGCAGATAAAAACACTTAAGTTTTAGTTTCATCTAGTGTGTAACTAAAACTCAGATCGTCCCATTTCCCGAGTTGTGAAGTCATTCTTCTGAGTTTTTCTGTGTTCATGTGCTCTTAAGTCTGAATGTGGAATCAACATGTCATTTACACTGGGGACATGTGTCCCCACCACATTTTGAAATGGCTGATTTTGTCCACATCACTTTTTGAGAGCATTTGTTAATAATGTTCTGAAAAATAGCTTGCACCAAGAAATGTGAACTAACAAATAAAAATGCTTTGAGAAACGTTTATTTGCAATTTAAATATAGAAAAAACAAATGTGCATTGTCCAAAAATTGCAGCTAAATACTGCATCATATTCTGTTATTTATTTATACATTTACACCTTTAATTTCTTTTATACTATTACAGCAGTGGTTTTAACTTTTATTAGGGTTTTATGCACAGCTCCTCTTCAGTTTATCTTTGATTTAATTTATTTAAATGGTCGGGGGGCAGACGCCGTCACTATGAAGTTTTGGTAAAAGCTGAAATGGAAGCGCAGAGAAGTGTGTAACACTCTGTCTCCTTAAGGGGGCGTTCAAGTTGGAATTTACGACTGGAAACTGGGAAAATCCAACTTCATGTGTCAAATGCAGCATTATTACCTGCTGTTCTGACTCTGCCTGCCTGGATCAAGTAAAACTGAACTTGGTCTTTATATTTCCTGTCTCTGACTCGTAGGAACGGCTTCACCACTGCCAGTTTCCTCTGAAACATGACAGTTAGAATAAACTATATTTAGATTCACACTGAGCCTCAAGTTCACACTTTGTATTTGTGACAATGACCCGTTTCACCACATGAAAGGCAGACGAAGAAGAAGAAGGTGCAAAGAGCTCTGGAGGTGTTAAACCTCTACAGAAATATAGGTGTTAAAATGACTGCATATCAAACAATAACAGCAGATACAGAAATAACAGTAAAAACTAATACATGTTTAACTACAACACAGCACTAGCACATTAAAGTGCCTGACAGCAAGTTCATCAAGCTAAATGTCCCATATATTATCATAAAATAATTCAAATAGTAAAACATTTATCAGTTCTCAGTGTAAATTACCTGTAATGATATGAGCTGTAACTACACTGTGGTCTCTTATTTGTTTGGTTAGTTGACGGTGGCGTAGAGGTCGCTGGGATCAGCTGAGGCTCCAGCAGAAGAAGAGGAAGCTTTCACGCTGCTGTAGGTCACTGCATCATCTTCATCATCACCATCTTTACCCAGAACCTGGAAAAGAGACAAACAGCACAACACAGAAATTACACAACATTAAATGAGAGAAGTGTTTTCATTCACTGCCATCATCACTAGAACCAATCGGACAGCTTACCCGGCCTTTACTGTTGGTCTTCCTGGTGTAGCTGATGGAGGCGTAGGAAACACCATCTTCAGGATCAGCCTACACAGAGAAGACAACATAATGGCTGCTCAGTAACATGTGGACTTGATTGTGTTCTGGTCTGTTCTGGTGTCGTCCAGCTGCATCATCAGACTCCCCACTTCTTCTCTTGCAGAAAGAACTTAGATTCAAGAGTCACTGTGTGTCTCATAGAGCTACATTTTGAACAACAAATCTAAAAACAGTGAGTGTAACTTTGTCCTGGGTGTAGTGTGAGATCTCACCGTGTCCTGACTGCTTTCTGGACTCACTGCAGGGTTTAAGCTCCGTCCCTGAAAACAACAAACAAACAGAGTCTACTTCCATGTGGTCAAACACTGGCTCTGTGAAGGCTGTTTAGATTTGGATGACTCTGTCAGAGAGCAGCTGATTCAGCTCTGTCATAACTGTAGAAACATTTGATTACTCAGCCGCAAAACTCACAGTGTTTTCATCCATCTGGGTTTTTTTTCCTGAAGAGACAAAAGAGAGTCGACTTTAGCTTCAACAATAAAAATCCAGGTTCATCAAAACTTCTTGTTTATAATATCTGTGGTTGCTCTCACCTTTAGTTTTCTTCCATCTGATGAGAGCAACAACAATAACAACAGTTATTAAGAGAGCTGCAACTGCAACAAACCACCACCAACCTGGAAAGACAATAAAACAGGACATCTTATTGGTGATTTTGTTATTTTGTGTTGTGTGAACACGTCTGACTGAATAAGAGAATATCTCCACCCACAGCCGAGTGTCACTCTGATATTCATACTTTTGACTCAGAAGAGGAGAGAGAGAGAGAGAGAGAGAGAGAGAGAGAGAGAGAGAGAGAGAGAGAGAGAGAGAGAGATGGCTTATTCTTTAAACTTATTGAGTGTGTTGTTGGAGGGAAAACATATGACATCATAAAACCAATGCATTCTAACTGTCTTCAATATATGTATAAAACCCAAAGCACCAACACGTTCTCATCTCAGTGCGTCATTACCAACGCTGTGAGACAACGTGACAAAGCTTAATTATTTGACGTTGGCAGCTAACCATACAGCTGTGCACATTGCGGCCGATGTGCACAGCTGTAGGCGGTAGCGCCACAGTGTCCACTGTGTTGATCTTTGCCGGCCGAGCAGGCTAACTTCCGGCTTAGCCCTCCGCTAACGTGAATGGGGGTAAATTTGTATATGTGCGGCTGTTGTAGACTTAAAATGTTGTTGACAGGATTGGATCACATTCGCCAGATTGTGAGGGTCAAATATATTGATCCACCATGTGGCAGGCATTGGTTTGGCGGCTAGTAAAATGTACACCAAAGCACGGGTCACTTACGATCAGCTCGGCGGCATTACGAGGCTACCCAGCCGACCAATCACAGTGCTTACTGTCCGTGTCGCCTCGACGTGTAGTTACATTTTTGAGGAGATGCACGTCAGGCTACAGAGAAGGCAACGGCATAGGGTACGGGGCTACGCTGCCGATTTGTTGCAGAAGTATAAATTGCACTTTAGCTGGTCGACATGCATAAAGTCAGTGACTTAGGTTTAGGCTCAAACATTTCTGATGGTTATGGTAAGGGTAGGGGGCTTCAGGGGCCCGTCAACACCTTTAACTTGAACGTAGCTATCTAGCTAGCACTTCTAGTATGTACGAGATGCCCCAGAGCGTCTCATACAGATCCGGATATCAGGGAGCTACTCATAGAGACGCACCCGGAGCGTCTCCCAAATAACTATGCTTTGTCATTTTTTCTGAAAGCGTCGGTATTGGACGCCCTGAGACGAGAACGGGCTCAAATAATCTAGAAAAATCTGCAACACCTGGCCTCACACTGCATGACACACAGATTAAATGCCTTCTATTTGCAGATGACTTCATCCTTCTATCCCCAACATAAATAAGGACTCCAGCAGCAGCTAAATATCCTGCATGAATTCTGTCTCACCTGGGCCCTGACAGTAAACCTCAAAAAGACAAAGATCATGGTCTTCCAAAAACGATACAGACATCAAGGAAACAAGCACAAATTATATTTAGACACAACATCTATAAAATTACACATATCTGGGCTCATGAGCACAACAGGAAACTTCAACATGGCTGTGAAAGATCTGTGGGACAAAGCAAGGAGAGCTTTCTATGCCATCTGAAGAAATATAAAAAATGATATACCAATAAAGATCTGGCTAAAGATTTTCAAATCGGTCCTGGAACCAACTTCCCTTTATGGGAGGTAAATATGGGGTCCACTCAGGTCTAGGTTTGTAAAATGGGAGAAACACCCAACTGAATCTTTTCATACTAGGCCAATACTCAGTGATCCAAATCCAATAAAGAGCTACCAAATTCTACAATCACGTACAGACTCAGTGATCAGAACCTGGCCATCGAGACGGCCGCCAGAGACAAACCTGGCTTCCTAGAGAGGAAAGGATCTGCTCACTTTGTACACCACAGGAAATAGAAAATGAACAACACTTCCTCACAACATGTGAAAAACACAAAGATCTAAGAGAAAACTACAAATTACTGAAACCTATAAAGGAAAACTTCCATACCTACTAGGTGAAACACAAAGATGTGACATAGTTGCAGCTAAATATACACGTACATGTCAAAACCTGAAGACAACCAGAGGAACACAAATATGAAACCATCACACCGTTACTATAGCGACAATGTTATTATTGTTATGGTTCTTTGTTTGTTTTCTTTTACTGTTGCTTTGGTAATATGAACATTATTCTTTCATGCCAATCAAGCCACTTTGAAAACTGAAATTTGAAAATTGAGAGAGAGAGAATCAATAATGAATTTAGGGCTGTCCCCAACTAACGATTGACATGGTCCAATCAGAATTGTCAAGTCTTGCCCAAAGTCGACTGATAGTGGAATCAGTGTGTGTTTGTGCACGGCGATTGTGGGGGATTGCAGCCTCTATCATCATTAGTCAGTGTAACTTACATTGTACATTTAACGTTACAGATAAACTGAGGCTTGCTGTTGATCATTTCCTCTCAGCTCTGCTCGCCGGCCTTTCACCGGTCTTATGCAGAGTTTTTCATGCGTGCCGTGCGGCCTACAAATGCATGCACGTTGCGGTTCCTTACGGTCTATTTCAAGTAATATTTAAAAATAATATATATTCTTTCCCCGCGACCCTGTACGCAGGATAAGCGGTTGATGATGGATGGATAATATTCTTTGTGTGGTTTATCAATAGTGATAAATGATCCGAAAGTCCCGCGAGGTGCGGACAACTTGGCACAATAGCGGGGACGCAGGGGCTCCATCTCTCTGCCACTACCGCAGAGCTCATTTTGATGCGAAGTTTCAACTGTGAGATTGACAGTCAAATCAGACTCCGCCCATCGAAGCATCAAACCTTTGACTATGTGGGGTCAGCCCTAAATAAATTAATGAATAATAATTTCTTGATCACTTCCTATTTTCTGTATTTTACTATGATGATTGGCCAGTTTTGTCTTTTCTAAAAATGTGACCTAAATAAAGAAGCTTTTATCTTTTGCCATAAAAAACACCAAAAACTAAACCTGTACAACAAACAAAAAACATGAATTAAATAATGAAGTTCAGTACAGGAAGACAGAGAGACTCCAGAGAAAGATGAGTTACTACCTTGTAGTTTTGTTGAAGTATCATTGGTTGTTGATTGTGTATTTTCAGTTGTTGTTGTTGTTGTTGTTGTTGTTGTTGTTGCTGGTTTAGTTGTTGTTGTTGTTGTTGTTGTTGCTGGTTTAGATGTCAGAGATATTGCGAGAGAAAGAAAACAAGAGTAAAGTTCATCACTGTGAAAAGTCATCAAATAAACAAATGTTTTGGTGGTTTTAATCATCTTGAACAGGGGTGTGTTTCCCAAAAGCATCGTTGCTGACTGCGGTAGCAACTTCCTTGGTTGGAACTTTGCAGTTGCGACGCAACTGTTTCCTAAAACCCTAGTTGGAACTACGGAGGTAACTAAGTTGGTAACTTACACGGTACGAACCATCGTTAAGCGACGCAGGTGTTCCCTGAAACCATAGTTCAGACGAACGTTCGCACCAACTGTTGTTAAGTTGCATAGTTGGAACTACAGCTCCTGACCTGTGGTTAGAAGCTTAGTCCACGGTGACTACGTCACAGAGAGCAGAAAATGCAGTGTTAGGAGGTGGATGTGATGTGGTTTAAGCAGGGAATGTTAGATAATCCTGCTGTACAAACATGTTTAAGGTCAATTTAAAAAATAAATGTATTTGTAAAAGTACTTTTAAATGTATTTGTGGGGTCATGGGTAGGGTTGCATTGATTCAGTAGGCTACTAAGTATCTCAGTGTAGACCATCTACAAACAGCAGGTGTTTTTCTCACAGATTACCCGTCTGCTCACAATAACTTAATTTAATATTAGTCACCCAGTACAAAGGTTAAAGGACAAAACGGAGAATGTAAAGACAAGACTTTTAATATTACCTACATGTATACGTTTCTGGGCCTCTGGGGAAGATGGGTGTTCTCTAGTCTTCATTACAAACATAAAAAGGGACAGCATAAAATCCATGAAAGTACTGTAATGAATAAATCCCTGAGAGTTTTCGTTGCCTTTATAACAAAGATAAATAGAGAACTCACGGGAGTCGTATCTGTCTCAATAGAGAACATGCGTAAGCTCAGACACTCAGCGCACTGAGCTGTTCTCAAAACCTAGATGTCAGATGCCAAGGGATTCATAATAGTGTTACAGTGTTGACACAAAGATACTAAACCTATTTCACTAAATGTCTTGGAATCGCTAATAGTTCTTAATTTTTTCTTCTAAGTTATAGCCGATATTTAGCTAAATAAAATGATTAGGTTATATATTATTTATATTGTTGATTTCATTAACACTATTGTTGATTTTCTTGTTGTTGCCGGTATGACAATAATATAAAAAGCCTAAATAATAAGTTGCAAACTAATGTCACTTAATATCGGTCACAACTGACATATTTAGGCAGAATATGACGTTTTGTGAGTTTCGTGCTGTGAAAGTCAGACGAACACACCTGGAAACATGTTAGTTCGACCTACGTTGGCTCAAACTAATTAGTTCAAGTATGACAGTTTAGGGAAACGGTCGTATTTCAGATGTTTGTTTGTGTAACGATGCATCGTACCAACATAGTTCAACGTTACCTTACGTGGTTGTTCGGGAAACGCACACCAGCTCAGCATATTCTCACCTGTTTTCTCACCTGAGGACTGAGGGCTGAAGGTGAACAGCTGCACTTTTCCAGAGTAACCATCTGTCACTTCACACTTCAAGTTAGACTTTGATTTGTTAATAAAATGAGAATCCAGGAAAGACACAGTGGCGTAGCAGACAGACTGTGATGTCTTCATGTCTTTGTTATCTTTGTCCACATCTTTACCCTCATACAGCCACTTCACTGTGTGACTACAGAACTGTTCATGTGTCGACACAGAGCAGGTTAACGTCACCTCATCAGCGTCCTTACGTTCAGTCACTGGTGAAGATGGAGATATTGTGAGAGAAAGACAACAAGAGTAAAGTTAACTTCATCACTGTGATCATAATTATTGTAATGTTTCAGTATATTGTTCTAACAAGACAGTTTGAGCTGAAAACATTATGATGGAAATACTCACTGGTAATAACAGACAGATGAACCAGAGAGTCTGGAGCTTGTTTTTGTCCTGATATGAACTGCTGACAGTCATAACGACCAACATCCTCGACTGGGACCTTCTTTAAAACCAGAGAACAGTTCTCTGTAACACTCAGTCTGTCTGATTTAGATTTGGCGTTTTCACCAATCTGCCCAAGTTCAATCAGCTTTACTGCTGCTGTGTTTCCTGAACCAGCAAAGAGCCATATAGTATATTCACATTTTTGCTGACCGTCTTTCACATTTTCACAAGGCAAAGTGACGTCATCTCCAACTCTGACAGTGAAGAGGGGGAAGTTTTCCAGCTGCTGCTGTTGAGAAAATGATGAAAAATAAAGTGAAATGAGAAAATGTCTGTTATGTTCATAGTTAGTGACGATTATTTCTTTATCCTTAGTTTCCAAGAGTTCACTAAACTCACCACATTAGAAACAACAGATTTGGTTTTCTTAGTTAAATCAAATGTAGCTAATAAAGAATCTTTAATAATATTGATCAAGTTATTTTTTACAATGTGCCTTCCATTTATATGTGATATATGTATTCTTACCTGTAAACTGAAGCACCGCTGTAAGAAATAAAGAAATCCATTTGAACTCAACCATCATGATTCTCTGAGTCTCTCCTTCTTCTGTCTCTTGTTCTCGTGCTCAGAACTGTCTGAGTTTCTAAACTAGTGCTTTAGTAGAGAGCGCTGCAGCTACTTCCTGTGGTTAGGATGATGTCACTTCCTCATAGTGACTTTTAGTCTGTTTTAGATTTCAGTCTCTCTGAATTTCTTGTTGATGTCCAAACAGCCAAAAACTCTGTTACAATTTTTACATTTTTGAAATGTAGTTTTCTCTCATCCACAGTGACTGACAGAGACCCCAAATTCTTGATCAGCAACATGAGATGCAGCCATCAGAGTTCACACTTTGGTCATTCCCGTCTATTTGTGACAATGACGTGTTTCACCAAGCGAAAAGAAGAAGAAGAAGTTGAAGCTGTGAAGATTGTTACTTAAGATAAATGTTTGCAATGATGCAACTTGTTTTCTTCAGATAGTGTTTATTAGAAAACAGACAGGATCCATGGTGATGTTTGACAGCACACATGAACAGACAGGTGAAGAGTCAAACTCCTCTCCCACCAGAATCTGACTCCTGATGTCCATGGTGCAATATGGTGATTCTGTAGCAGCTGCTGAAGAACACAGATAAGATGATATTTTACTGCTCTGAGATCTGCTGGTTCCTCATTTTATCTTTGCAGATATTTTTTTAAGATTAAGGAAACTCAGCAGAAGTTGAATCAGGAAGACATCGTTCATGCTGACTCTATTTCTCCCCCGCCCCCTCTCTTCCTTTTTTCTGCTTCCTACTCCGTCATTAGATTGAGGGCGTTCATTCTTTCAGTTAAACCAATCAGAATCTGCCACAACCTCTGTGAGCCAATCATATTGTTGCTGTCAAACTTTCAAACTGTCTTTTCTCTCCTGGAGGACCCCGACCAGATAAAAGACTGCAGCATCACTCCAGCTCCAGGCCTCCCTCCCTCTCTCGCTCCAGCAGCTGGTGGATCAAGCAGTCTTCAGTGATCCCACTGAGCCCTTCACATCCATTCTGGTTCTGGCCTCTGTGGTCACAGCCCCTCCACCAGGTAGGCCATACATCCCTCTCACATTTCTTAAACTCTCCTGTTCCTTTTCCTTTTAATTCCTCTTTAAGCCTCTTTTTCATTTAAGTCTCTCCTGACTGAGCTGAATAGGAAGTGTTTTGGTGAGAATGTGGACATGAGACAAACAGGCGTTTATCAAATTCTGATGAAAACTACTTTAACCCCTGGATGTCCTGGTTTTGGTTGTGAGTTTGGTGATTTCCTGTTTTCTTTTGTTAAATCCTTCCTCGTGGGTCTTTGTCAGTTCACTTCCTGTCCTTGAGTTGATTTTTGTTTCCACCTGTGTCTCGTTTCCTCCACCTCTCTTGGGTATTTAAGTGTGTGTATTCCTTTTTGTCTAGTGTTGGCTCGCCTGTGTTTTACAATAAGCACGCCATTTGTTTTCCCTCTGGAATTTGGGAGTTTTACCTGGCTAGGTAACTGAAAAATGTTCAAATCCAGGTTTGTTGTTTCACATGTATGACTACTACTTTATTGAACGCAGATTACATTTCATTCACAGTTAACATGAGCTAGAGGAAATGAGATGTTTGCTAAAAAAAAGAGTAAGTTGAAAGTTAAAACTTGAAATGATAAGAATTGTGAATTAGAGATGATAATGCAGACTGTATTTTATGATAGTGTCTTTGGTTCTGGTTCAGCATTGTGTGGGTCTGACTTTCTACAATACTTGGTGACTCCTGTTTGTGGCACCCATGAACTGGTGAAGGTGATTCATCCTCATCTACAGACTGCAGACATTACGTTAAACAAACAAAGTTGAGGACAGAGCAGAGAGCAGCGCTGCAGCTTTTGGACAAATAAACACCTGCGGTCGGTTTGGATTACACTCTGACAACTACGCTGTTTGCCCGTGGGAGGAGCTCGGAGTAAACTGCTTTTATTAAATTATCTTTTCACTTTAGTTTTGCGGATGACAACGTTGATTTATCTTCACTGGAGCTTCTCAGCAGCTAGCTTCCATGCACATCTGGTTTCACTGTTGTTGTTAGAAGGGGTGATGGAGCAGTGGCTAAGACACTTGCCTTTGGTTCAATCCCCCACTGTGACCCATCCACCATTGTGTCCCTGAGCAAGACACTTCTCGTTGCTCCAGAGGCGTGCAACTTCTGACATATATAGCAAGTGTAAGTCACTTTTGATAAAAGCTATAATAAATAAATAAATGTAAATGTTGTTAGCGTCCGTTGGCACCCAGAGCTCTGTTGGACTAACACTTCATATTTATATAAAAAACAGAAAACACTGCATTACTTGGAGAAAAGAAAGTGAGGAAGTTGAACTACCTGGTGAGTTCAGAAAATATGTCTATAACTTTATTCCAGCTATCGTTGTACTTTACTGTGAACAAGTTAGCGTAGCATAGCCCTGATCGATCCACACTCCATTCAGAAAACCAACCTTTTAGAAGTTGTTGTCCTGCTGACTTGCTGACAGACCTGACAAAGCATGAATTCATATGTTTAACAAATCTGCATCATATTGTTGTTATTTCCTCATCAGTTTGATCCGTTTACTGCAATTAAATCCCAGCAAAATGTTTACTTTGGTTTCATACAGCTGTAGTAATGGTGAGTTGTGTTTACTTGGCAGTTGTCCAGCGATGAAACCACCTCGAGGAAAGCGTTGCAAAGATTAAATGTGCGTTTGGTCTGAATGCAGGATAAGACTTCAGTTCACTGAGGCAAGCGCCTGCTGTTTCCTTTACGACGTGGAAAAAAGTTGACCCCCCGATTGTCACTGTATAATTTGCACTCTGTCTGAATCCTTGCTTTATCTGCTCCCTGCCTGACGTAACATGACACTGGAAGGTTAGAGGTCCTCCAGAGGGAAGGTTTACTACTAGAAGGGGACAAGAGGAGGGAGGTGGTTCTACTAGTAGAGGCAGAACATTCATAGAAAAGAATATTCACTGTTACGGGGTGTGGTGTGTGGACAGAGGACCCAAATGCAGCACTCTGAGGGAAGGAGGTTTATTGAGGGAAGAAGGGTGAGCGGGACTGGAGTGGAGGGAGAGGAGGACGTCGGGGAAGCACAGGCACGGGGAACCAAGGAGACAGGGGGCCAGGGAGCCGGGGAACAGGGAGGACGCCGTGAGGGAAGTCCGAGGAGGAGTGGGCCAGTGGATGAGCCCAGCCGAACGGAGGACGAGGGTGAGTGTACCGGGTATGGCGCAACGACGATCAAGCAAGGATGGTGTGGAGAACCTGGGTTGAAATAGAGGCAGTCATGAGGTGATCATTGGCAGGTGTGGCAGGCTGACGAGGTGGCTGATGAGATGCAGGTGCAGGTAGTTGGCTGGGCTCAGGAGCAGAGGGAGAGAGAGCACACAGGGGAGAAAAGACAGGGAGGCAGGCAGAGAACAGGAAACCAAGGAAAAAAGCAGAAAAACTGATAAAAAAGGAGAAAAAACAGGACACTCACCGTCAGCCGGGCTGCCACCACAACAATTCACTTTCCATTATGACACTGTTAGTACATGAAGGAATCACAAACACAATGTAGACTAAAGTGGTGAACATTTCTTTATTTGCAGTTTTGTATTGTTATCAGATATAATAAAGAGGAGACTGTTGCTAGAGTTAAATGCTCGTTCCAAATGGAAATTCACACAGCTGCTTCCCCCAAATCAGTTTGCCTCCTTTGAATATCATGCTGACTTGCTGTCCGTTCCGGTAAAGGTCTGTGATTGTGACCGTCCACCAGGACAAGTGCGTAACTTTGTGGACGAGCTGGACACGCTGCTGTCTTCAGTCCCAGAACATGACTGTTCGTTACTTGTCCTCGTTGACATGAACATTCACTCAGACAAATCAAACTCAGCAGGCTTCCTGTCTCTGATTCAGTCCTTTGATCTAACACGGGTTCGCACAAAGCTGGCAAGGTGCTGGACCTCGTTCTTGTCTGAAACTGTGCCACCGAATGCCTTACAGTCACACCTCTACACATGTCTGACCACTATTTCATCCAGTTCACAGTACGCCTACAGGAACAGCCCATTGTTCCAGCACCTTATGTCTCACACCGCCACAACCTGTCTCCCACTCACTTTGCCTCAGCGGTAGCCTCCGCTCTACCTCCCCTCAACACATTTTCCTCACTCGAGGTCAATGATGCCGCACAATCTCTGTGCTCTACACTGAGCTCATGCCTGGATAGCCTGTGTCCTCTATCCACCAAACCTGCTCGCCAGAACCAGTCCCACCCGTGGCCAGTGTTGGGCTGTAATAATGTTACTTTTCCCAGTAACTAGTAGGCTAGTGTAACTAATTACTTTTCTAAAACAGTAATATCATTACAGTTACTAATGCAAGTATCGCTGCCGTACTCGTTACTGAACGCACTATCCTTGACGTGAATCCACGACTGTGTGGCAGGTCAGCAGCACCAGACTTTGTTTTTCATGTCAGCTGTTAGCCAAAAACTAAAGGAAGAAAGGAGAACGAGGGAGAGAGATAAGATCTACTTTATTGTCCCCTGAGGGAAATTTGTCTTGGGCATCATGAGGCTGCAGTAAACACCAGTAACACATATGACGGACTTTACACTCACATACATCATACAATCCACCACTGAGTATCTATGACCCTGCCCCTGTCAATCATTGATTACAAGGTAAGTAGAACCCGAGTGATATGAAACCTCAGAATTATTATATTCAATTGCACTTGAGCACATAAAGCAGAAAACAGTATGACAGACGCTAAAAGTACAACCGCCCCAATTCTATATTAAAAAAGACAAACTCATATAAGATCTGGTTGATAAAAAACATTAGTGATCAAACAATATTAAACTATGCTTAAAAATAAATAAATAAAGTGCCGGAAGTGCTTCAAGCCATCTTGTTCCGAGCAGATTGTTTATTTAGGAGCGCTATGCAAGTTGGGATGAAGGACAGCTTATAGCGGTTACTTTTACATCTGCTAGCTCTAAGGCGTTTCCCTGAAGGTAAAACATCGTATTCAGAGTGCAGAATATGGGAAGGGTCCTCCAGAAAAGGAAAAGAGAGGCATTCTTTCCACAGCTGCAAGGAGCTACTGCCATTATTGTGTCACAGTCTAAGATGCAGAGAACATTGTCGTCTGTTGTAAACTTCTTTTCAGCATCTGCTGAAGCAGCACAGCAACGTGAAACTTACAGAAAGAAACTCCGCCAGCTACTGTCACTGATGCTTGGACTCGTCGGGAGAGAGTGGCGTTAATGTAACGTTTTGTAACTGTTCTTATAAACAGGCTACATGTGCAGAAAAACAGCTGTTTAAAAGTCGGGATTTACTTGCTTTATTTTTTTAATTTCAGCCGGTGGTCTAAGAAACGTTAGGCCTCGGCTATATGCTCTGTAAAAACTGTCACAAATCATTTTTGATGGAGGAGCTTGTATTGAGGAGCATATATTCATGCAGCACCTCCTCTCACTCGCTCCCTCTTTCTCTCTCATGAACACCGCCGCACAAACTTGTCCAAAGTTAGAATAACCCCCCTTCTGCGCCATTTTCTCCCTCAGGAAATGGCGCAAAAGGCTGAACACTAAGACTAACATGTAGCAGTCCTGTTACATCTGTTCCTTTGTCCTCCCAGGTCAATGGCACTTCACTCTCCTCGTTTACTCCTCTCACAGAGTATCAGAACTCCTGACTCGTAGCCGTCCCACTACATGCCCACTGGACCCGATTCCTACGAATCTCCTCCAAGCCAAATCTCCTTACGTGGTGCGATAAATACTTCTCTGGCTTCGGGAACATTCCCGACCACTTTCAAAAGGGCTCAGGTTAAACCCTTGCTCAAAAAGCCCTCACTCGACCCTACTGAAGTTGAGAACTATCGGACAGTTTCACTTCTACCATTTTTATGCAAAGCTATTGAACGGGCCGTCTTCAAACACGTCTCAGAATTCCTCTCACAGAATGACCTCCTAGATAGAAACATATCAGTCTGGTTTTCAGAGAGGCCACTCTACTGAAACGGCTCTTCTGTCTGTAACAGAAGCCCTAAGGTCAGCTAAAGATTGTAGTGAACAACGGTGTGGATTTGTGCATTTTATATTGAATAAATTTGGAGCTACTCCAAATTCCTCTCTCCTCCCCCAGAGAAGAAGGGGGGGTCAAAGTTGCTTTCTTTAAGTGCTATGCCTGGGTAGTTGATCGTAAAACTGGCACCTTTTTGATCTACGAAGCTGATAACGCGGGGCCTGACTGTTAAACTGACAAAGGGACACGAACCAGCGATTAGCATTTCCCTGAACAGCCTATTAAAACTGGCCCCCCACACATGTAACCGTGGCAACTGTATTTTGCTCTGTGTTTCATTACCCCATCAAAGGGACTAACCCCTGTCTCACCCAAGTGTGACATAATCCAGAGAGCCGAACTTTAAATAACCAAAGACTGCAGTCTCCAAAGACGCAAAGCATTTAATTAAGTTTAATTAAATCTTTAGTTACCTGATTACGTTTGCCTCTACTTGAGTAGCTATGTTAACTGTTGTTGCTATCTGTTGTTGATATTAGTGCTGAAAAGAATCTAAATAAGACTTTTGCAGTGTTTTTATTTTCAGCAAAACACTCCTTCATCTAATGTAATCAATGCTTGTTCATAATACTTTCCTACAAATTCCTTTAGAAATTATGATAAAGAAATGTTTTACTATACTCTTAATCACCAGCTTGAATTTAAGGATGAATCAACAATAATTCCCCGGTTCCTAAGGAGAGATGATCTTGGATTAATCTAAGCTTTCCTCATGTAACCTGAGCTCCCCCAAGTGGACGAAATAAGTATTACATGCCCTCACCGGAAATGCTGTTAAATGTATAAATATCCTGACCAATAATGTGACAATTGTTTCCTGTTACCAAATGCCTAGAACAGTACAACCGTTCGACCATTGAAGTTCGATTGTGGAAAATATTTGATTATAATACGTGCAAATAGATTTATTTTCTTTTAGACATTAAGTTTAGAAAGGCAGTCCCTGGGGAAACCTGAGACGCCCTCTGGGGAACCACGCCCCAGGCAACAAAAGAGCGACTAGCGACATCGTTCACCGCTCTCTCTTCTCTCACGCGTCCGGCGTGCCTCGCCAGGCAACGCCCAAGAGTCGACCAGCGTAACAAGTCTTTGTTCGCTTGAAGCTAGACACGTGAAGTGCCGCGACATCGATCTGCCCCTCAGGTTGTTTTATTTTCTCTCTTTCTTTTGACCGAGGTCAGACCAAGCCACGTGGTCTCACCAGCGGCAACGAAGGAAACCTGAAAACAGCCGAATTGCCAGACGGAGGACGGCGTTTTCTTCAATCAGACACAGAGAACCCCGGAGAATCCCTAGCAAAAAGCCAGGATCGGCAGCTAGCGTGGGACCCGTGCAACAGGCCAAAGTGGGCCGTCGACAAGCCGTGAGACCAAACACACATTCTGTGGTCAGAGATTTCCTTTAACTCCTAAACTCATAGCGTTAGTTTACTTTCATTAGTTCTTCTATGCCGTATGAGTCAAATGCTTCCTACAATCGAACCTCCAGGCTCATTGTTCAGCAATTGTTTATTTTCCCGGTATTCAACCATCCTTTTTTATTACATTAGTTAGAGAATAAATTCACTGTAATATAATCAAGAGCTGTGCGTGTTGCCTATTTCTACTTCCCTGCCAAGAGAATTGACCCTTTAGATATGAGACTGACTCATTGATTTAAGATAATTGAGCGATTATTAACTAACTGATCACTAGGATTATAACAACTCCGGTGGTGCCCTTAACGTGGAAATAAAATTAGATTTAATGAATATTAAAATTCATAATTGGGTATTAATTCTCAAATTTATCTAAATCTAGGTTTGCTACAAGCTGCAGCCCAATCCTGTTCTTATCCTGTTTGCCTTTGACACAGTCAATCACATGATCCTTGGTCATTCCAGCCAAGTACTCTATCCACCACAGCATCAAGCTACAAACTGACTCCTCAACCATCACTCCAACCAGGGTGGTGAGAAACTTGTCATGATTGATGACCAGCTGTCCTTTTCAGACCGTGTTGCTGCTGTCTCTCGGTCGTGCCGCTTTGCTCTATACAGGTATAGGCAGGTATAACAGCTTGTGCGGTGAAACCCCTACAAATGGTTCAGAACGCAGCAGCGCGTTTTGTTTTTGATCAGCCCAAAAGGACGCATGTCACTCCGTTACTCAGTGACCTCCACTGGCTCCCCGTGGCCTCCTGCATCAAATTCAAGCCGCTAATGCTGCATACAGAGCTACTACTGGGTCTGCACCCATCTACCTAAACTCCATAATACAAGTTTACGTTTACGCCGGCTGCTGCGCTCCTCCAACGAACGCCGCCTGGCTCTGCCATCCCTTCCTACACAAAGCAATCCCAGTCCTGTCTGTTCTCATCTGTGACACCACGATGGTGGAACGAGCTACCACACGCCATCAGAGCAGGGGCGTCCCTCTCTAACTTCAAGAAGCCCCTGAAAACTCTGCAGAAAACACTTCCTCTTATAAAACCTCTAACCTTTAACATGCACTTCCTGTGCTCTTCTTCTTCTGTCCCCTCACAATTATCCTGTAAGGATTGCACTTTTTGTTAACTCTAACTTCTTTCCCTTATTTAGCCCATTGATGCGATATTTGCTATTAGCTCTTCCATGTATTGTCAGTTGTAGTTCTCGTGCTGTATTTGATGCTCTGTTGATGCTTGTATGTTGTTGTTGCTTTGGATAAAAGCTTCTGCAAAATGAGTAAATGTAATGTTCCTGTTAAATGAAGTTGAAATCCAGCTGCTGTGTTCTGCAGAAAATAAAGATTTTCACAACTGATGCAGGAAAAGTGTAAATACCAAACAAAATACAATAATTCTCCTGTCAGAGTTGATTAAATCAACTCTGGTGCAGCCAAAGTGACAGCGCCATGGCTACCCCTGGTGGCAGGAAAGAATAATAAACATTAATAAACAATAAACAAATAATAAACATTAAACCAAATGACTTTCACAGTTACTGTTACCTGTTTCTGCCACTGAGAGAGGAAGTGTTTTTGTGGTAAAGGACATGCTGAAGGGAATTAACTGAATAATTAAAGTCAAAGAAAATAAATAAAGTATATTAAACCAAAAGGAGGCTACCCCAAACTGTCACATGTTCCTCCAGCTGACTGACCAGAGAGGGAGTGTTTATGTGGTACCCCAAATCCAAAATGTTCCCAGTTTACTGTTTTGAAACTGAGTTCACAGTTGAGTCAGCAGACCCTGAACTAGGGCTGAAACGATTCATCGATTAAATCGATTAATAAAATGCATCAAAGTGGAGGAAGAGAGATAAAATACGGAGGGACAAAGAAGAAAGTGTCCAAAGTATGTTTCAATTTCAAGCTAAAGAAAACATCAACTCTGTAATGTTACCGTCCGTCCACCGTAAAACGAAACTTATGTCGCCTCGGCAACAGCACGACTGTATCTAATCAGAAAGCAGCCGGTGTTCTGCCAGCGGACCACAGACAAGGTAACAGTAACTTTAGCATTTAACTGAAATCATGATTGATTGTTGAGTTGAAGCCAAAGTCAGCTGCAGTCCTCAGCTGAAAATGTGACCACGTGCGTTTGTTGTTCTCCTTTTTGGGCCGTGAGTTGTAACCTCACAGTCAGGAGTTAACTGGGTGTCGGGGAGCTGCACCTTTTAACTCCCCTCCAGCTCTCTCTGCTACCTGCCTGTGCTAATCCATCCTTTCACCCAGATTCTTTGTCTTTATAATAACAAACAGCTGTTTCATGTGCAGGATCGCTCATTTCCTGTTTCACATTTCACATGTGTTTTCTTGATAAAACGTGGTTTGGAGACCTGCGTCAGGTGACACAGCCGCTGTCAGCTCTTGTAGTGTTTGTCCCTGTCACCGATCAGTAAAGTAGTGTGAACACCACAACGACTTCAGACTCCCGTCAAGTTGTGTGAACAGCTGAAAGTCGTGTAGTCTGCACGAGCCTTTAGTATAACTTGTACTCGGGTGATGTTTGTGTTTGTAAAGCAGCTGTCTGGTTGTTGGTCTGATGTTTGTTGTTTGACACACTGAATTTCCGACAGGACTAATAAATATATATCACATAAACATGCACAGCTGATCCCGTTACGGGGGGGGGGGCGCCACCGCAAAGCAAAAGTACTTCTTAAACGACGCATCGATGAATCGTTGAAATAATCTATAGAAGCTTTGAATACTAAAATAATCATTAGCTGCAGCCGTACCCTGAACGCACCATCAGTTACTGTCTGTGTAACGGAGTTAAAATGCACTTTAATGATTCTTATTTTCAAATTTGCATCTGTGGAATTTATTTATCATTTAATGTTTTTATTGAATAATTGTGAATTTTATTTTTATTTATTTTATTGAGTTATTTTTCATTTATCTTTATTTTTGCTAATGTTCCCTGTGGAAATGATCCTAGCTGCACACTATCCCTTCTGTACCTCCTAATCTTCCGTAGTGCTCCGTTTCCCTCAGTCTCGTTTTGCACTGCGAAGGCTAAGTTGTGTGGAAAAGTGCTGCTGGGCTAACGTATTGTTTACTTTGGAAAGTGAACCATTTACGTTATAACTTACAACACATGTTGTCCGATGTCAATACAGTGATTTACGTTGCAGTTTTGTGTTAGTTTGACCGTTAAAATAAGTTTTAGCAATGCTTTGATTTTAATTTTCTAGCCGCCATTTTTACCTCAGCATGCGGGCCTTGTCATGTGACCAATGTAGCTCGTCGGAGATGTCAGCGTCTCTTTCCTTGAGTAAACGCTGTATTTTTGTGTGTTTGGGAAGCAGATGTGCAGTAAGAGGAAGCCAGAAGGCCATTAATATGTGCATTGTGTTCTACAGGAGCCAATAAATTGTGAAAAAGAAATCATCTCATGGGTCGTCCCTCACATGCCCCAACCACACCCAGAAGTCCGCTGTTTTGAAAAAGAACAAATGGTGTGTCTCCGCCTCCCTGATGGAAAGATGACCACAGACCCAACAGAGATGAGGAAACATAAAGGATTAGTAACTCTAGATCATCTTTGTATGAACTTGTAAATGTACTTAGTTACACTCCACCACTGGAAGTATTTCAATTAATGTGCAAAAATATCAGTCTGTTCAGTAGATGTTGAGATTTCTTTGAATTAAAAACAAAAGAAACAGAAACACAGACTGACCTCATGATGGCGCTCTGGAGTCAACAGCCAGCAGAGAGCTCTCTCTGTCTCTCACAGTATAGCTTTGTCCGTAACTCTTAACATTCACAACTAAATGACACAAACCTTCATTGAAATTAAACTTTATTTAATCTTCACCCTAAAACACTCTTTTAAAGGTCTGTCCAAAAGTGAGGAACAGACAAAATGTCCTCACTCCCAAGGTCTCAAACTCTAATTGGTCCTGACAATTATAATTACAGACACACAGAACGGGAGAAAGTCAATAATTATTTCAATAATCTTCAGGCTGTTCTTTGTTCAGCATGTTTGGAGATTTAAAATGTGTCTGTGGACGAACTGAACCTGGAAACTGTGGTCATGTTTGTCCTCACAACATAACATAAAACCATGAAACATTAAATACAAACAATACAAACTCAATGCTGCTCACTTCAAAAGGTTTCCTGTCCAACACAGAATCACACCTCCTAAGAAAGGATGTTTCATTTGGTACATTTAACCATCAGTTAGGCTGCTCATAGGAAGTAACAACAACATAGATACTGCTGAAAAAACAAAAAGATTTAAAATGCTGACACAATATAATAACAAAATCAATATACAAGTAGAGAAAGTTGAGCGTAAAGAGTAAAATGTATTCAGACATAAATATATAGAGTTTCCCGGGATGGGTGCTTTAATCTTGTTTATTGTTTATATTTGTTAAATAGATGCTCTGTTGTTTCTACAGGTGCATCTAAACATTTGAATGTCATGGAAAAGTTTTTTTTTTTCAATTCAAAAGTTAAAGTAAAATATTTCAAGCCTTTTGTTTTAATCTTGATGAAACTCCAGTAGCTCAAAACTATTTACAGGTTAAGTTAAAATTTAGAATAGAGAAAAGTCGACCTGAGAAGAGCTCTAATCAGCTAATTAACTCAAAACACCTGCAAATGTTTCCTGATCCTTTAATCTCTCAGTCTGGTTGAGAGATTAAATCTGGATCTGGAAGAGTGAATGATTTACATACCGAATTGAATAATGGTGGTCATGCTGCACGCTGGTGAACCTGGAGAAGCAAACTGATGAAGTAAATTGATCTAAAATTGTCATTTATTGATTTTCAACTGGATCAAACAAGCCGCCTAAGAGAACAGATCCACAAGTGGAAGTAAACCATGAGTTGGAAGAAATTAAGAGATCGCTAAATTATATGTCTAAAGACATTTTCACCCTGACGCAGCAGCAAGCTAAGATAGTGACACTGTTGGATGAAGTGAAAAATCTAAAAGTACTTCTTTCGGAGAAGGATGAGGTCATAAATGGGCTAGAGAAAAGAATTGATGACCTAGAACAGCATACGCGAGTAGACGAAGTAATTATTAATGGATTGGAAACAAAGCACCCAAGTTATGCCCGAGTAGCTGCAGCTGGCACTGGATGCGCTATGGAGGGGGAAAACGCACCGGTAGAGGAGCTGCAAACATTGGAGCAACAAGTGGAATCTTTTCTTGCAAAAAAGGACATCATCATTGACACGAAGGATATATCGGCTTGTCACCTGCTTCCCAGTAAGCAAAAGACTGCCATTCCGGCAATAGTCATTCGCTTTGCGAACAGAAAGCGCAAGGATGACTTACTGCGACAAGCACGCAAGCTAAGGGGAAGTGGAGTGTACATCAACGAACACCTTACCAGAAAGAATGCAGATATTGCAAGACAAGCGAGGAGTTTGTGGAAACAAAAGAAGATACAGGCGACATGGACCAGAAATGGTCGTGTTTTTGTTCGTACAAATGGGTTGCCAGAACAATCAAAGGTGATCACGGTAAGGGAAACAAAAGACTTGGACCAGTTTAAGTAACTTTAATTGAAAACTGTATGAGATACCTATCCAATGTCGTCGATCAGACTACTCTTCAGGATAAGAAGATTACAATTGTCTTTGAAAAAATGGGTGATTTACTTCTTTTGTTGTTGGACATGAGGACTATTGTACGGACTTGTAGAGTATTTAGTTTAGTTTATGTTTGTTTTAGTTACATTAGTCTATTTTTTTTAGAAATGGCATTATGTAATATTGATGATGACAATATATTACATCTAGGTGTTGAGATAGATGATATAAATTATAGTAAGTATGACGTTGAAAGAGATATTGATCCGGACAAATATTTGTGTAGTCAGCCAAATTGTCACTATTATACGGAAGAACAGTTCAAGAGAGGAGTGAATATGAAACATGCCTTTTCTGTAATACATTTAAATAGTAGAAGTTTGTGGAGTAACTTTTCAAAAATTCAAGATTATTTGAACCTGTTTCCAAAATTTAGTGTTGTAGCTGTTTCTGAAACATGGTTGGACGAAGATAAATTAGCAGAGGTAGAATTAGAGGGTTATCAAATGTTTGTAATGAATAGAAAAGATAGGAGAGGAGGTGGAGTTGCTCTTTATGTGGACTCAAGTCTGCAATGTAATATAATGGCTAGTAGGTCAATCACTATTGAAAATATATTAGAGTGTGTTACTGTTGAGATTCGTATGGAAAAACAAAAGAATATAATTGTTTGTTGTATATAGAACACCTAGTTCATCATTGGGTATTTTTAATGAATTTGTAGGGAACATGTTCAATTCAAATGGAAATAAGACAAATATTGTCTGTGGTGACTTTAATGTTGACCTGCTTAATCCAGGGGGACATAAGAAGACCACAGAATTTATTAATGCCTTTTATAATAGTACATTATTTCCAGTAATAGCAAAGCCAACAAGAATAACAGTATCAGCAACATTAATTGATAATATATTTTCAAATGACGTTTGCAAAATTGATGGAGGTATTCTAATAACCGATATTAGTGACCACCTGTCTGTCTTTGCATGTTTTCAAAATGTGTTTAAACCACCACTAGGTCCAACCATATTTTCAAGAACAGTGAGACATAGAACATCTGAAGCAATTGAAACACTGCAAATGGAATTAAATAAGTGTAACTGGGATGAGATTTATAGTTATGAAAATCCAAATGAAGCTTATAGTATTTTTTTGGAGAGATTACTAGAAATGTATAATAAATGCTGCCCATTTAAAACGATAACATATAAATGTAATATGCAGAAACCGTGGTTTACTAAAGGAATTATAAAGTCCTGCAAGAAGAAAAATTTATTATACAGAAAATTTATACATTCCAGAACTCAAGATGCTGAAAGCAAATATAAAACATATAAGAATAAACTAGTGAATATAATTAGGAATAGTAAGAAAGATTATTACACAAAATTGTTGATACAACATAGACAAAATATTCAGGGAACATGGAAGGTACTTAATGATTTAATACATAAAAAATATAGTAATACGAATAGTGTTAATTACTTTAATAAAGACAACTATACAATACGTCGTACAGAGGAAATAGTTAATGAGTTTAGTGATTATTTTGTAAATATAGGTAATAATTTAGCAAAGAAAATTGTACCCATTCCAAACAATGGAATGGAAATTGGGGTTACATATGAAAGTCCAAACTCATTTTTTTTAAACCCAACTAATAAAGATGAAATATTGAAAATAGTGAAAGACTGTAAGAATAAAAAGTCAATTGATAATGATGGGTTTGATATGTTTATGGTTAAAAATATTATTGAAAATGTTATTTATCCATTTACATGTATTTGCAATCAATCTTTTAAAACTGGTATATTCCCAACGCAAATGAAAATATCAAAAGTTCTCCCATTGTACAAAGGGGGCGACAAACATTTGTTTTGTAGTTATCGACCTATTTCTCTGTTGTCACAATTTTCAAAAATATTAGAGAAATTATTTGTTGAAAGATTAGATAGCTATGTTGAAGTAAATAATATAATGAATGAATATCAGTTTGGTTTCAGAGCTCATAGGTCAACAACAATGGCAGTTGTTAAAATGGTAGAAATTATATCACAATCAGTAGATAAAAAAATTACATACAATCGGAGTTTTTTTGGATTTACAGAACGCTTTTGATACCATCGATCACAGAATATTATTATATAAATTGGAAAAATATGGATTTAGGGGAAATGTATATTCTTGGTTAGAAAATTATTTAACAGACCGTTTTTAGTATGTTAATTTAAATGGAGTTGCGTCCTGCTTTCAGAGAATTAATTGTGGCGTTCCGCAAGGCTCTGTTTTGGGCCCCAAGTTATTTTTGTTATATATAAACGATATTTGTAAAGTGTCGGATGTTTTAAATTTTATTCTTTTCGCGGATGATACAACAATTTATTATTCTGGCCCAAATCTTACAGAGCTTGTGTTGGTGGTAGAGAAAGAATTATATAAACTAAAGAATTGGTTTGATTTGAATAAATTGTCATTAAATTTAAATAAAACTAAATTAATGGTATTTAGTAATAAAGAGATAAATAATGAGATCAGGATTACTATTAATGATGATGCATTAGAAAGAGTAAAACATATAAAATTCCTTGGAGTAATTATTGATTGTAAAATGACATGGAAACCGCATATTTTTAACGTTCAGAAGAAAGTATCAAAAACGATTGCAATTTTGCATAAGTTGCAATGTATTTTGAACAAAAATGCATTACATTTACTTTATAGTTCACTTGTCACACCATACTTAACGTATGGTATTGAAATATGGGGAAATACATACAAAACTGGAACCAATCCAATTTTCCTATTACAAAAGAAGGTTATCAGATTAATTAACTATGCACCTTATAATTCACCAAGTAATTTACTGTTTCATCAATCAAAAATTTGCAAGTTTTATGACTTAGTTGATTTGTACACGTTAAAGTTTATTTACCAAGTCAAATATAATAAAACTCCTAAATGCTTGCAATTATTATTTACCCAGTAAGAAAGTAAATATAATCTTAGAGGATTATGTATATTTAATCAACCACAAGTACATTCTACATTAAGAGAACACTGTTTATCAAATAAAGGAGTTAAATTGTGGAATAGTTGCTGTAATGAGTTAAAACAAGCCACGTCTATTTTTCAGTTTAAAAATATCTACAAGAGAATAACATTGGAAAAATATTTATTAGAATGAAAATTTATTAAATAGGCTTGTTTCTGGTGTGGACAATGGTCCACTAATGTGTTACTGTTAATTTTATGAAGAGATGTTGTCATTAATGAGTTGCATTTATGATTCTAAAGTTAAGGGCAGGCACAATAAGCTTTAGCTTCTGCCTGCACCTGGTCATCTATAGTGTTGCTTAAACTTAACAGACTCAAATTCTGTGGAATCGTTGGACAACATGTGAGAGTCATCGACATAGATTAACACCCCTAACCACAAGTGAGCGTAGCCTTAGTCACTCAATGCTTTCTGACTTCCTGTCTGTGGCTCTCAGCTCTGATCCCATTGGTTCCTACTGAAGAGGTAAATCTTTAGAAACATCTGACCGATAGTTTTATGTTTAAAAGCTCAGTAATTTCCTAAAACAGCTGCTCACTGTAGTTACGTATAATTCATCTGCAGTTGTTTGCATTGTATGATGGAACAAGCCAACGCTTTGGTGAGCTAAATTGCATTGCACGTCTTCATTCAATGCGACAATAACACAACATTAAACATGTCTGCTGTAAAAAAGATCTAAAGGCTCCAACAGTCATCATGGAGAGCTGCTTCTGAACCAGTCTAACAACCAGACGTGTTTTAAAGCAGATAAAAACACTCTGCTTAAATAACTAGTTGTGTCTTTGTGACATTTACATCTTCTCTTCCCACCATGTATGAACGTATGAAGATGCAGATATTATTCATTTCAAGGGTTTATAAATGTCTCTCTCCATTCTCAGTGCTCTAACTTCTCTTCTAGAAATTAACATCTAATGAGCAAAAGCAAATACATTTTGAAGGAATTTTAACACAGACTGGATTTAGTTTCTGGTCACACACCGTAAAAAAGGGAAATCACAAAGTTTTGATAGTGAACGTAACAGTAAAATACGTGTCATACGTGTCGACTAGTCCAACACACCCTCAAAAACACCGGTGGAAAAACAGTGGGCTGCAGCACACAGCTCTCTCCCTTCCAAACACTAGCTACCCTCCAAGCAGTCAATGGACATAAAGTTGTTACTGTGATGTAGAGACAGAGCTCAGTTAAAACTTTATGAATGAAAGATACTTTTGTTACAGATTAATAACTCACCACTATGAAACTCTTGCTCCAGTCCATGTTGCCAAGCTGGTCGGTAACATGTAGCCTACAGCTGAATCGAAGCTGTTTACCGTCTTTTCGCTGACCCACCTTTCTGCTTCTGATTGACATTTAATTACTTTCATACCAGAACATAAAAAATAACCTGAACAGAGATATAGGTGTTAAAATGACTGGATATCAAACAATAACAGCTGATATAGAAATAACTAATAAAAACTAATACATGTTTTACTACAACACAGCACTAGCACATTAAAGTGCCTGACAGCAAGTTCATCAAGCTAAATGTCCCATATATTATCATAAAATAATTCAAATAATAAAACATTTATCAGTTCTCAGTGTAAATTACCTGTAATGATATGAGCTGTAACTACACTGTGGTCTCTTATTTGTTTGGTTAGTTGACGGTGGCGTAGAGGTCGCTGGGATCAGCTGAGGCTCCAGCAGAAGAAGAGGAAGCTTTCACGCTGCTGTAGGTCACTGCATCATCTTCATCATCACCATCTTTACCCAGAACCTGGAAAAGAGACAAACAGCACAACACAGAAATTACACAACATTAAATGAGAGAAGTGTTTTCATTCACTGCCATCATCACTAGAACCAATCAGACAGCTTACCCGGCCTTTACCGTTGGTCTTCCTGGTGTAGCTGATGGAGGCGTAGGAAACACCATCTTCAGGATCAGCCTACACAGAGAAGACAACATAATGGCTGCTCAGTAACATGTGGACTTGATTGTGTTCTGGTCTGTTCTGGTGTCGTCCAGCTGCATCATCAGACTCCCCACTTCTTCTCTTGCAGAAAGAACTTAGATTCAAGAGTCACTGTGTGTCTCATAGAGCTACATTTTGAACAACAAATCTAAAAACAGTGAGTGTAACTTTGTCCTGGGTGTAGTGTGAGATCTCACCGTGTCCTGACTGCTTTCTGGACTCACTGCAGGGTTTAAGCTCCGTCCCTGAAAACAACAAACAAACAGAGTCTACTTCCATGTGGTCAAACACTGGCTCTGTGAAGGCTGTTTAGATTTGGATGACTCTGTCAGAGAGCAGCTGATTCAGCTCTGTCATAACTGTAGAAACATTTGATTACTCAGCCGTAAAACTCACAGTGTTTTCATCCATCTGGGTTTTTTTTCCTGAAGAGACAAAAGAGAGTCGACTTTAGCTTCAACAATACAAATCCAGGTTCATCAAAACTTCTTGTTTATAATATCTGTGGTTGCTCTCACCTTTAGTTTTCTTCCATCTGATGAGAGCAACAACAATAACAACAGTTATTAAGAGAGCTGCAACTCCCAGAAACACATTGATGAACCACCTCTGATCTGGCAAGAGAATAAGAGGACAACATCTTATTTTGTAATTTTGTGTTGTGTGAAGACTTTTGACTGAGACTGACTGAATAAGAGAATATCTCCCATAACCGAGTGTCGCTCACTTCTCTCAGAGGGAGAGAGATACAATCAATAATCAATAAATCAATAATCATATTCTTGATCACTTCCTATTTTTTGTTTTATAATGGTCACTTTTGTCTTTCCAGAAAGTTAATTAATTAATTAAAGAAGCATTTTCTTTTATGTTTTGCGATAAAGTACCAAAAAACAAAACCCTGTAAAATTAAAAAATCAATAAAAAGTAAAATATTGAAGTTCAGTCTGGGGAGAGAAAGAGGCTGACAGGAAGATAGAGAGACTCTAGAGAAAGATGAGTTACTATCTTGAAGTTTTGTTGAAGTATCATTAATTGTTGTTGTGGCTGTAACGAATTTTGTGTTTTCAGTTGTTGTTGTTTGTGCGTCACCTGCATGAATGAAATATCACAACCCAAGAAACTGTTGAGTTAGAAAATCCCTCATGTTTACCATCTGCTGTCACTAAATGAGAAAGAATGATGTCATCTTAAAAAGTCATCAGATAAACAAATGTTTTGGTGGTTTTAGCTCAGCATATTCTCACCTGTTTTCTCACCTGAGGACTGAGGGCTGAAGGTGAACAGCTGCACTTTTCCAGAGGAACCATCTGTCACTTCACACTTCAAGTTAGACTTTGATTTGTAAATAAAATGAGAATCCAGGAAAGACACAGTGGCGTAGCAGACAGACTGTGATGTCTTCATGTCTTTGTTATCTTTGTCCACGTCTTTACCCTCATACAGCCACTTCACTGTGTGTTTACAGAACTGTTCATATTTCAACACAGAGCACCACAATGTCACCTCATCAGCGTCCTTACGTTCAGTCACTGGTGAAGATGGAGATATTGTGAGAGAAAGACAACAAGAGTAAAGTTAACTTCATCACTGTGATCATAATTATTGTAATGTTTCAGTATATTGTTCTAACAAGACAGTTTGAGCTGAAAACATTATGATGGAAATACTCACTGATAATAACAGAGAGATGAACCAGAGAGTCTGGAGCTTGTTGTTGTCCTGATATGAACTGTTGACAGTAATAACGACCAACATCCTCGACTGTGACCTTCTTTATAACCAGAGAACAGTTCTCTGTAACACTCAGTCTGTCTGATTTAGATTTGGCGTCTTTGTGAATCTGCCCATGTTCAAACAGCGCTACTGCTGATCTGCTCCCTGAACCACTGAAGAGCCATATAGTATATTCACAGTTTTTCTGACCGTCTTTCACATTTTCACAAGGCAAAGTGACGTCATCTCCAACTCTGACAGTGAAGGAGAGGGGAAGATTTTCAGCTGCTGCTGTTGAGAAAATGATGAAAAATAAAGTGAAATGAGAAAATGTCTGTTATGTTCATAGTTAGTGACGATTATTTCTTTATCCTTAGTTTCCAAGAGTTCACTAAACTCACCACATTAGAAACAACAGATTTGGTTTTCTTAGTTAAATCAAATGTAGCTAATAAAGAATCTTTAATAATATTGATCAAGTTATTTTTTACAATGTGCCTTCCATTTATATATGTGATATATGTATTCTTACCTGTAAACTGAAGCACCGCTGGAAGAAATAAAGAAATCCATTTGAACTCAACCATCATGATTCTCTGAGTCTCTCCTTCTTCTGTCTCTTGTTCTCGTGCTCAGAACTGTCTGAGTTTCTAAACTAGTGCTTTAGTAGAGAGACTCTGCAGCAACTTCCTGTGGTTAGGATGATGTCACTTCCTCATAGTGACTTTTAGTCTGTTTTAGATTTCAGTTTCTCAGAATTTCTTGGTGCAATATGGTGATACTGTAGCAGCTGCTGAAGAACACAGATAAGATGATATTTTACTGCTCTGAGATCTGCTGGTTCCTCATTTTATCTTTGCAGCCCTTTTTTTCTGAGAATTGAAGCTCAGCAGAAGTTGAATCAGGAAGACATCGTTCATGCTGACTCTATTTCTCCCCCGCCCCCTCTCTTCCTTTTTTCTGCTTCCTACTCCGTCATTAGATTGAGGGCGTTCATTCTTTCAGTTAAACCAATCAGAATTTGCCACAACCTCTGTGAGCCAATCATATTGTTGCTGTCAGACTTTCAAACTGTCTTTTCTCTCCTGGAGGACCCCGACCAGATAAAAGACTGCAGCATCACTCCAGCTCCAGGCCTCCCTCCCTCTCTCGCTCCAGCAGCTGGTGGATCAAGCAGTCTTCAGTGATCCCACTGAGCCCTTCACATCCATTCTGGTTCTGGCCTCTGTGGTCACAGCCCCTCCACCAGGTAGGCCATACATCCCTCTCACATTTCTTAAACTCTCCTGTTCCTTTTCCTTTTAATTCCTCTTTAAGCCTCTTTTTCATTTAAGTCTCTCCTGACTGAGCTGAATAGGAAGTGTTTTGGTGAGAATGTGGACATGAGACAAACAGGCGTTTATCAAATTCTGATGAAAACTACTTTAACCCCTGAATGTCCTGGTTTTGGTTGTGAGTTTGGTGATTTCCTGTTTTCTTTTGTTAAATCCTTCCTCGTGGGTCTTTGTCAGTTCACTTCCTGTCCTTGAGTTGATTTTTGTTTCCACCTGTGTCTCGTTTCCTCCACCTCTCTTGGGTATTTAAGTGTGTGTATTCCTTTTTGTCTAGTGTTGGCTCACCTGTGTAGTGGACAACAGTGTGGATTTGTGCATTTATATTAAATAAATTTGAACTACTCAAAACTATTCCCCTCTCCCTGAGAGCAGGGGGGTTAAAGATCAACTTTCAACAGACGGCTGAAGAGACCCCAACAGAATGGGGGTGGAGGTCACTTTCTCTTAGTGCTATTCCTGACCAGTTGATCGTAAAACTGGCACCTTTGATTCTACAGCCTGATAACGCGGTGTCTGACTGTTAAACTGACAAAAGGGACATTAACCAGCGATTAGCATTTCCTTGAACAGCCTATAAGAACTCTCCTTGGAGCGGGGCAGGAAATCCTAAACTGCCCCCCCCCACACATGTAACCGTGACAACTGTCCTTGCTCTGTGTTTCATTACCCCATCAAAGGGATACCCCCTTTTACGCCTAAGTGTGACATAATCCAGGACAGCCGAACTTTAAATAAACAAAGACTGCAGTCTCCAAAGACCCCAAAGCATTAACTGTTTAATTAAATCTTTTAGTTACTTAATTACGTTTGCCTCTATTTCAGTAGTTATGTTACCATGTTGTTGCTATCTGGTGTTGATATTATTGCTGAAAAGAATCTAAATAAGTTACTTTTGCAGTGTTTTTATTTTCAGCAAGATTAAGGACACCCCTTCATCTCATGTGTAACCAATGCTTGTTCACAATACTTTCTCACACAATTCCTTTAGAAATGATGATAAAGAAATGTCATAATATACTCTATTAATTATCCAGCTTGAATTTAAGGCTGAATTTCCCAGTTCCTAAGGAAAGATTGTTTTGGGTTAATCTAAGCTTTCCTCATGTAACCTGATCACCCCCAAGTGGACGAAATAAGTATTACATACCATCGTCGGAAATGCCGTTAATGTATACTGTTTGACCACTACGGTTTGATTGTGGAAAATATTTGCTTATAATACGCGCAAATAGATTTTTCTTTTCCTTTAGACATTAAGTTTAGAAAGACCAGAAAACCGGAAACGCCCTCTGGGGAACCACACCCCAGACAACAAAAGAGCGACACGCGACGCTCTTCTCTTCTCTCTCTTGTCCTCCCCTCGTGCTTTGGTCTTCCGCTCTGCTCTCTGGACGCTTCGGCACGCGGCCGGCGTGCCTCTCCCGGCAACGCCCTAAGAGTTCGACCAGCGCAACAAGTCTTTGTTTCGCTTGAAGCTGCCCACGCGAAGTGCCGCGACATTGATTTTTACCTCAGTCCCAGCATCCTTATTTGTTTTAAGTTACACTGGTCTAATTCAGGAACGACCAAGTTCCCCTTTTAAGCTCTATACGTCGAGCTAAGCCCATGGAGGTCGGACGACGCCACATGGCCCGCCAGCAACCACAAAGGACGACTTAAACCTGACACGAGACAGGGTCGGGAAGGCCCCACTGCAAGTTTCTTCCATAAGCCTTCCAGAGACGGACCCCCGGAGAAATTCCCTGGCAGAGAAAGCGTCTGGCCGACAGCTTTAAGTTGTCCTAACCGAGAACGCACGGACTCTGCCAGTGTGAGGCCGTTTACCATCAACCTGGCGGGAAGAAACTCAAGCAGTAAGACCAAAACCCTACATTCTGTGGTCAGTGACGTCCAATAGTTGCTAATCCATTTTTCTTTAGACCAGCATATGGAATCTTTATACCCCTAGACGTAACTGAGTTATCATCTAATTGCATTTGTTAGTTGCGGTATGAGTCAAATGCTTCCCACAATCGAACCTCCCTTCTCATTTTTCAGCCATTGTTTATTGCCCTGATGTATTTAACCACCCTTTTGTATCGCTTTAGTTAGTTAATAAATTCACTGTGATCAAGGAACTGTGTGTGTTAACTATCTCCACGTCCCTGCCAAGAGAATTGACCCTTAAGATATGAAACTGACTGATTGATTTAAGAGCGATTATTAACTAACTGATCACTAGTAATAATTGTATTATTATTAAAAGCTACCTAGAGGTCCGGAGACTCTAGGATAATAACAACTCCGGTGGTGCCCCTTTTTTAAATGAGAGCTTTTTATGATGAATATTTTCTGAATATGAAAATTCATAATTGGGTATTAATTCTCATAAATTTATTAAAATTGATAGCTAAGTTTTAGCCATGCTACACATGTGTTTTACAATAAGCACGCCATTTGTTTTCACTCTGGAATTTGGGAGTTTTACCTGGCTAGGTAACTGAAAAATGTTCAAATCCAGGTTTGTTGTTTCACATGTATGACTACTACTTTATTGAACGCAGATTACATTTCATTCACAGTTAACATGAGCTAGAGGAAATGAAATGTTTGCTTAGAAAAGAGTAAGTTGAAAGTTAAAACTTGAAATGATAAGAATTATAAATTAGAGATGATAATGCAGACTGTATTTTATGATAGTGTCTTTGGTTCTGGTTCAGCATTGTGTGGGTCTGACTTTCTACAATACTTGGTGACTCCTGTTTGTGGCACCCATGAACTGGTGAACTTTGTTTATCCTCATCTACAGACTGCAGACATTACGTTAAACAAGGAAGGAGATTGTAAGACTTCAGTTCACTGAGGCAAACACCTGCTGTTTCCTTTACGACGTGGAAAAAACTTTGACCCCCTGATTGTCACTGTATAATTCGCACTCTGTCTGAATCCTTGCTTTATCTGCTCCCTGCCCTGACGTAACATGACACTGGAAGGTTAGAGGTCCTCCAGAGGGAAGGTTTACTACTAGAAGGGGACAAGAGGAGGGAGGTGGTTCTACTAGTAGAGGCAGAACATTCATAGTAAAGAATATTCACTTTCCATTATGACACTGTTAGTACATGAAGGAATCACAAACACAATGTAGACTAAAGTGGTGAACATTTCTTTATGTGCAGTTTATATTGTTATCAGATATAATAAAGAGGAGACTGTTACTAGAGTTAAATGCTCGTTCCTGTTAAATGAAGCTGAAATCCAGCTGCTGTGTTCTGAACTGGCTGCAGAAAATAAAGATTTTCACAACTGATGCAGGAAAAGACATTTTATGAAACTCACAGTGGGCTTCCTGATATGAGATGAAATCAAGACTTGAATATTGTTGTTCAAAGTCAGACTGAAACAGAAACAGCTGAGCACAAAACACACAAACATTTCTCACACTGATAAATAAAAACAAAAACAATCAGTAATAAAAACCTAAAAATGATCTGATTAGACTTGTTAAAGAAATACTGTGAGCCAGGTTCAGGTGTGAAGAAGTTTCAGAGACTGATGAAGACTTAACATAGCATGGTTTATTGAGCCCGGCCGAGGAGACACAGTGCCAGCATACAACATGTGAACACATCAAATGCCAACACCAAATCTGAAGGACGACATCTTTTGGTCCCTTTTATGTTTCTGTCTTCCCCCTAGTGCCTGTAGGTTTCCCTATTAGCTCATCTTTAACTGGCCTTAACCCAGAACAACTCATCTATCTGATGTTTAGACTCCAGTGCTTCATCATGTTGGAATCTGTCACTACCCATGAGTTGTGCTCTAACCTGTGGAGCCAGTAGGTTCTTGGAAACATTCTTGTAGGACTCAACCTTGTATGATTACCGGAGAACACCGATATCTGCTAGCCTGACGCATGAGCTACTGACTCTACCTAATCAGTCTGTTGTTGTCTCGCTGACAAGGACGTGTGAGAAACACCTCGAGCTAGAAGGTCAGAAAACACTTATGGGGTCAGCGAAATTAAAGCACACGCAGACGACACGACTTTCAGCGTCGGCCGATGGCCGTGCTGTTCACACTGCACAACTTGCCGTCTTGTGACGTGAGTCTTGAAGTCGTCGTGGCGTTCACACTACCTGACTGATCGGTGACAGGGGGTCACACACTACACGAGCTGACAGCGGCTGTGTCACCCGACGCTGGTCTCCAAACCACGTTTTGTCAAGAAAACACACGTGAAATGTGAAACGGGAAATGACGCAAACCTACAGACAAAACAGCTGTTTGTTATTATAAAGACAAAGACTCTGGGTGAAAGAAAGGATTAGCACAGGCAGGTAGCAGGGATCGTCTGAGCTACAGAGAGCTGGAGGGGAGTAAAAAGTGTTTTGAGGTGAAAAGTAGCTGCCTGCTCTCATTGGCTGGATGTGGATGTCGAGTCCGCCGACTGTTCCAGATATTTGGATGCTAGATATCTGGCTGGCGTCTGCGATGTGTCAGAAATGTGTCGGGAAGCCGTTTTGAAGCGTCCTTGAGTAGTTCACACATAACGACTGGCGACCGCCGATCGATCTCTGATTTACCCCTGATCACAGCCTGACGGTCGCCGAGCGGCAAATCGGGCTTAAAACTGTGTGGTGTGAACTAGGCTTTACTCTAAGCTAGACCTGTCTGACCTTTCCTTGTTACATAAACAAAGCACCTTAAGAAATCTTCTCAACAGTTCTCTAAAGGCTTCAACTACTCGTGTAAATGTGCTGTTATTTAACTGCAGTGGAGTCTTTTCTCTGATGAGCTGATGTTGATATGGAAGTTGTTGATCAGTGGAGTCTGACAGAGGCAGAAGGGTCTCCATCGTTTTCATAGTTCACCACACCATCATCTTCATCTTCATCATTATTCACCTGTGAAACACACAAACCCTCACTCTGACACACTTTAACTGACAGCTTTCACATCACTGACCCACATTTAACACAAGAATAAGAAATAACCTGACAGCACCTGAACGCACCATCAGCTACTGTTACATGTTTCTGACACTGAGAGAGGAAGTGTTTCTGTGGTAACAAAGGACAAGCAGAAGGAAATTAAGAAATAAGTTAAAGTAAAATAAATAAATATATGAGTAAATATAAAGTAGGCTACCCCAAACTGTCACATGTTCCTGCAGCTGACTGACCAGAGAGGGAGTGTTTATGTGGTACCCCAAATCCAAAATGTTCCTCCCGTTTACTGCTGATGTTTTGAAACTGAACACAGTTCAATCAGACCCTGAACGCACCATTAGTTACTATAACGGTGGGCACGTAATAAACCGGGCTGGAAACGTGCGCACGCCACTTCCCAAGCAAGGTTGTGATCTGTAAAAAACAAACTTGATGGGAAAATGTGCGTCCCGTAAGTAAACTCTGAACCATGCATACGCACATAAAGAGGAGAAATGAGAAACATGGCAGAAGGATGAAACTGTTTGAAATGAAGGCCTACTACTGTGTAGCATATAGAAATATTACCTCTGAGTAGTATAGGCTTAAAGCCTTTCTAAATAATCACACACTCGTTTGATTGATTTCCCCTGAAGTGCGCAATAAAAAACAAATTTAAGATAATTCGCGGCGCACAAAAGAACCATGACTGAGGATAATAAACACAAACAGAGATTCTGTTTCTGCAAGAGAACACCTCAAATATGTTGGACACTTTAATCAGGAATCATATTAATTAATACGCCTACTTGCATGCATTGAATTTATTCTCATAAATAAGGTGAACAGGAGGACAAATTATATTTAAATTGATGCCGTCTTCAGTGCGTCAGTCGAGCAAATAGGAGAGCAGAGTTTCATGTGTTGTAATCACATGTTCGTTTCCTTATCGAGCCAAACGCTGAGCGCCAGCGTGTGGATGTGATGCGCTGCTTGTAAAAACACATTATGGAAAAATAACACTATTTTATTGTCATTTACAACAAGTCACCGGCTATTTCTTTTAACTCATCGCCAGCCTCGTTAAGGGAGTGGACTGTTTGTGTCGCCTAAATAAATGTTTAAACACAGGTGGAATGCATTTGGTTTACTCTCTTTTCAAACGGGGGATCTTGGGTACCTGGGTCATCCCCAGCGCGACGTCACTACTCAAGAGGGAGGCCCCTTCCTGCAGATTGGTTATAAAGGGGTGGAGCTCCGGCGCCCCCTTTCCTCCGGTGCGTGAAAGTGCGTTTTTTACCCACCAAACAACATGTTTCAGCTTCACCAAAGGAACATCAGTGTCACACTGAGTTAAATCTCCTTTTGTAGCTTCTCTGTCAGAATTTGCCTCCTTTTCTTCCTGCAGTCAGGACGTATTAATATTAACGAGGGGCGTTTCACTGACCATTCACAGGCAACTACGGGCGTTTGAAGGGTCGGACATGGAGCTCCCCATGCGCCACATTTCAAGTTGGTTGTGATCTGTAAAGGGAACTAGCTTACAACTGTGCGTACGCACGGTTTTATAAGTCTGAATATTTTTTGGCGTACGATTTTTGGCTTTTGGGCGCACGTACACTGTTAGTGAGGTTTCTACACACAGTTTTATAAATGATCTTTATCTGACTGGTGCTGGACAGTTTGCATTGGAACTAGATTTTATAGTAGTACAGTAACGTGGACGTTGTTTTTGGAAATAAAACTAAACTATCTGTATTGTTTAAAGCTGCTAGAGGTTAAGTGAGAAAATACTGCATGATGTGATGTAATTTAGGTGAACTGACCCTTTAATCTGGAATAATGTTCAGTTTGTATTGACACTGTGTCAAAGACGTGTTGATTCAGATCTATGGCGTCTTTGGAGGCTGTAGTTTGTGTTGGTGTTGTACTTAAATTGTCATATTGATATAATACTTACATCCACTTTACTTGTAGGACATATTAAATTTTTATTGTAATATTGATTTATTTTAATTTTTATATGCAATGAATCCTTTGAACTTTGCTGCTACGGCCACTTCAGTACAACTCAGTGAGTCCTGTTTCTGTTTGTCTTCTTCTATCTATATCTACACTTCAGAATGAAGAACAGATGTCACAAACACTGGTTTGGTGTGTAAAGTACCAACTGTAAAAACATTATAAACTCACTGTGTTTTCATCCATCTGTGTTTTTGTCCCTGAAAAGAAAAGAGAAAGAGTCGACTTTAGTTTCCACAGTGAAAATCCAGCTTTATCAAAACTTCCTGTTTCTGAGTTTCATCTGTGAATGTTCTCACCTTTAGTTCTTGTCCAGATGTTGACTGCCACAACAATTATTATGAGTGCTGCTAAACCCACAGACACAATGATGAACCTCCAGAACGATTCTGAAAACATTAGAAACAGACTGCACAGTTCAGTTCTGTTTGAAATCCTGCAGCTAAAGTAGCAACGAATCACAGACTTTCATCAGCTCACAGTTTTCCTGCATGTCTTTGCTAACTGTGAATGTAGTCGTCTGATTTGTGAGCAGCAGTGGATCTTGTGGATTGAGCAACAACAACTGAGTGAGACTGACTGAATAAGAGAATATCTCCACCCACAGCCGAGCGTCGCTCTGACATTCAGACTTTAGACTCCAGAAGAGGAGAGAGAGAGAGAATGTAATCACTTTCTATTTCTGATTATACTTTGATGACTGGCTTTATAACTTAAAAATCAATAAAAAAGTTTGTTTTAGTTTAGTATGGGGAGAGAAAGAGGCTGACAGGAAGACAGAGAGACTCTAGAGAAAGATGAGTTACTACCTTGAGTTTTGTTGAAGCATCATTGTTGTTGTTGTTGTGTTGATTTTGTGTTTTCTGTCGTTGTTGTTGTTTGTTTGTCACCCAACAAGCTGACACTGCTGGTAGGTTATGTGTTTGAGTTAAACCTATAGAGAGGCCCTGTCCTTTGATTATAAATCAATGTGTCAGCTAGGGAGTGTGTAGTCGCTGTTTTTAAGGACTGATTCTGGAGCAGCATCATGGAGCCTCCTCCAAAGCTGCCAGTGTTGAAAAGACATCTTATCTAAATAAGATATAAGATCCTCCAGATTTAAGCTAAGAGCACAAGTCATTTCAATTCAGTCAATTTTTTATTCTTCTTATTTCACAGCAGGTCCATCAGCCTCCACCTCTACCTCCATCACTGGTTTCATCCAGGAAGCTGACAGTGCTGGTAAGTTTAGGCCTACATCAACAATAACTAAACAATTATTCACCTCTAGCAACACTCAGTGTATGAACATGTCAACTTACTGAAATGACTTATTTTATGTGTTAATCTTCCTCATAGGTCTACCTGTGGCTACTGAAGTGGAGAGCAGTACCATCGTGGTACCAGCACACCTGTCTCTCCAGTTTCTGCTGCTCCAGTGGATCCAGCTGACTGGACATCAGGACTTAACGACCAGTTACACGTTGATGTGGTGAGCGGTAAAACCAGCACAGGTTGACAGAGACATTTAGACTTTTCCAAAAAGACACTCAGACAGTAAAAGTCTTTTCTATCATTACATGTTTAGATCACTCATAAAGAAGCAGGTTGAGAAAATGATGCTGTCAGCTGTTTCCTAGTTTTTGTCTCTTAAACTCTTGTTTGGCTGTTATTAAAGATTTAAGCTTTGGTCATAATCACTTTATGAGTCTTTTTATTCAGCACTAAGTTCATCAGTGTCTACTGGCTCTTGAACTGCCATTAAGCTCAGTAGCTCTGGTGGTATCATGTGTTTCCTGTTTGACTTCAAACATAGTAGATAATAATATAGAGTTATTGTTTTTCAGCAGAATCAGCTTTATTGCCAAGTAGGTTCAAGAAATTTGCTTTGGTGTGTTTGTGCTAAACAAACATGGCAGGTTTAGAACATGAGAAAGATTCATCGGGTCTTATTTAAAACAAGAGATGTTTCTGTGTCATATATAGTGACAACGCCCGACAGTCAGAGGGGCCTCCAACTAAATTTTCAATAGGGCCCCCGAAGGCCGAGGGCCGGCTCTGCTTCCTGTATTCTGTATTTACTATGATGAAGGGTTTGTTTAGTCTTTGCAGTGACTTAATTAAAAAAGATTTACTCAGTTTTGCCATAAAATTTCAAAATACTTGTTAACAACGTTTATTAAAATGGATAAAATAAAAGTAAAATAATGAGTTCAGTATGTGGAGAGAAAGAGGCTGACGGGAAGACAGAGAGACTCTAGAGAAAGATGAGTTACTACCTTGAAGTTTTGTTGAAGCATCATTGGTTGTTGATTTGTGTTTTCAGTTGTTGTTGTTTGCTGGTTTAGTTGTTGTTGTTGTTGTTGCTGGTTTAGTTGTTGTTGTTGCTGGTTTAGTTGTTGTTGTTGTTGCTGGTTTATGTCAGAGATATTGCGAGAGAAAGAAAACAAGAGTAAAGTTCATCACTGTGAAAAGTCATCAAATAAACAAATGTTTTGGTGGTTTTAATCATCTTGAACAGGGGTGTTTCCCAAAAGCATCGTTGCTGACTGCGGTAGCAACTTCCTTGGTTGGAACTTTGCAGTTGCGACACAACTGTTTCCTAAAACCCTAGTTGGAACTACGGAGGTAACTAAGTTGGTAACTTACACGGTACGAACCATCGTCAAGCGACGCAGGTGTTCCCTGAAACCATAGTTCAGACGAACATTCGCACCAACTGTTGTTAAGTTGCATAGTTGGAACTACAGCTCCTGACCTGTGGTTAGAAGCTTAGTTCACGGTGACTACGTCACAGAGAGCAGAAAATGCAGTGTTAGGAGGTGGATGTGATGTGTTTTAAGCAGGGAATGTTAGATAATCCTGCTGTACAAACATGTTTAAGGTCAATTTAAAAAATAAATGTAGTTGTAAAAGTACTTTTAAATGTATTTGTGGGGTCATGGGTAGGGTTGCATTGATTCAGTAGGCTACTAAGTATCTCAGTGTAGACCATCTACAAACAGCAGGTGTTTTTCTCACAGATTACCCGTCTGCTCACAATAACTTAATTAATATTAGTCACCCAGTACAAAGGTTAAAGGACAAAACGGAGAATGTAAAGACAAGACTTTTAATATTACCTACATGTATACGTTTCTGGGCCTCTGGGGAAGATGGGTGTTCTCTAGTCTTCATTACAAACATAAAAAGGGACAGCATAAAATCCATGAAAGTACTGTAATGAATAAATCCCTGAGAGTTTTCGTTGCCTTTATAACAAAGATAAATAGAGAACTCACGGGAGTCGTATCTGTCTCAATAGAGAACATGCGTAAGCTCAGACACTTAGCGCACTGAGCTGTTCTCAAAACCTAGATGTCAGATGCCAAGAGATTCATAATAGTGTTACAGTGTTGACACAAAGATACTAAACCGTTTCACTAAATGTCTTGTAATCGCTAATAGTTCTTAAGTTACAGCCTATATTTAAGCTAAATAAAATTATTAGGTTATATATTATTTATATTATTGTTTCATGAACGATGCATCGTACCAACATAGTTCAACGTTACCTTACGTGGTTGTTCGGAAACGCACACCAGCTCAGCATATTCTCACCTGTTTTCTCACCTGAGGACTGAGGGCTGAAGGTGAACAGCTGCACTTTTCCAGAGTAACCATCTGTCACTTCACACTTCAAGTTAGACTTTGATTTGTTACTAAAATGAGAATCCAGGAAAGACACAGTGGCGTAGCAGACAGACTGTGATGTCTTCATGTCTTTGTTATCTTTGTCCACATCTTTACCCTCATACAGCCACTTCACTGTGTGTCTACAGAACTGTTCATATTCAACACAGAGCAGTTTAACGTCACCTTATCAGCGTCCTTACGTTCAGTCACTGGTGAAGATGGAGATATTGTGAGAGAAAGACAACAAGAGTAAAGTTAACTTCATCACTGTGATCATAATTATTGTAATGTTTCAGTATTGTTCTAACAAGACAGTTTGAGCTGAAAACATTATGATGGAAATACTCACTGATAATAACAGACAGATAAACCTGAGAGTCTGGACTTGTTTGTCCTGATATGAACTGTCTGCAGTGTAACGACCAACATCCTACTGTGACCTTCTTTATAACCAGAGAACAGTTCTCTGTAACACTCAGTCTGTCTGATTTAATTTGGCTTCATTGAATCTGCCCAGTTCAAACAGCTACTGCTGGTTGTTTCCTGAACCACAAGAGCCATGTAGTATATCACAGTTTTGCTGACCGTCTATCACATTTTCACAAGGCAAAGTGACGTCATCTCCAACTCTGACAGTGAAGGAGAGGGGAAGTTTTTCAGCTGCTGCTGTTGAGAAAATGATGAAAAATAAAGTGAAATGAGAAAATGTCTGTTATGTTCATAGTTAGTGACGATTATTTCTTTATCCTTAGTTTCCAAGAGTTCACTAAACTCACCACATTAGAAACAACAGATTTGGTTTTCTTAGTTAAATCAAATGTAGCTAATAAAGAATCTTTAATAATATTGATCAAGTTATTTTTTACAATGTGCCTTCCATTTATATATGTGATATATGTATTCTTACCTGTAAACTGAAGCACCGCTGGAAGAAATAAAGAAATCCATTTGAACTCAACCATCATGATTCTCTGAGTCTCTCCTTCTTCTGTCTCTTGTTCTCGTGCTCAGAACTGTCTGAGTTTCTAAACTAGTGCTTTAGTAGAGAGACGCTGCAGCTATTCCTGTGGTTAGGATGATGTCACTTCCTCATAGTGACTTTTAGTCTGTTTTAGATTTCAGTCTCTCTGAATTTCTTGTCGATGTCCAAACAGCCAAAACTCTGTTACAATTTTACATTTGAAATGTAGTTTTCTCTCATCCACAGTGACTGACAGAGACCCCAAATTCTTGATCAGCAACATGAGATGCAGCCATCAGAGTTCACACTTTGTTCATTCAGGTCTATTTGTGACAATGACGTGTTTCACCAAGCGAAAAGAAGAAGAAGGAAGCTGAAGGTGTGAATTGTTAGTTAAGATAAATGTTTGCAATGATGCAACTTGTTTTCTTCAGATAGTGTTTATTAGAAAACAGACAGGATCCATGGTGATGTTTGACAGCACACATGAACAGACAGGTGAAGAGTCAAACTCCTCTCCCACCAGAATCTGACTCCTGATGTCCATGGTGCAATATGGTGATTGTAGCAGCTGCTGAAGAACACAGATAAGATGATATTTTACTGCTCTGAGATCTGCTGGTTCCTCATTTTATCTTTGCAGCTCTTTTTTTTAAGATTAAGGAAACTCAGCAGAAGTTGAATCAGGAAGACATCGTTCATGCTGACTCTATTTCTCCCCCGCCCCCTCTCTTCCTTTTTTCTGCTTCCAACTCCGTCATTAGATTGAGGGCGTTCATTCTTTCAGTTAAACCAATCAGAATTTGCCACAACCTCTGTGAGCCAATCATATTGTTGCTGTCAGACTTTCAAACTGTCTTTTCTCTCCTGGAGGACCCCGACCAGATAAAAGACTGCAGCATCACTCCAGCTCCAGGCCTCCCTCCCTCTCTCGCTCCAGCAGCTGGTGGATCAAGCAGTCTTCAGTGATCCCACTGAGCCCTTCACATCCATTCTGGTTCTGGCCTCTGTGGTCACAGCCCCTCCACCAGGTAGGCCATACATCCCTCTCACATTTCTTAAACTCTCCTGTTCCTTTTCCTTTTAATTCCTCTTTAAGCCTCTTTTTCATTTAAGTCTCTCCTGACTGAGCTGAATAGGAAGTGTTTTGGTGAGAATGTGGACATGAGACAAACAGGCGTTTATCAAATTCTGATGAAAACTACTTTAACCCCTGGATGTCCTGGTTTTGGTTGTGAGTTTGGTGATTTCCTGTTTTCTTTTGTTAAATCCTTCCTCGTGGGTCTTTGTCAGTTCACTTCCTGTCCTTGAGTTGATTTTTGTTTCCACCTGTGTCTCGTTTCCTCCACCTCTCTTGGGTATTTAAGTGTGTGTATTCCTTTTTGTCTAGTGTTGGCTCGCCTGTGTTTTACAATAAGCACGCCATTTGTTTTCACTCTGGAATTTGGGAGTTTTACCTGGCTAGGTAACTGAAAATGTTCAAATCCAGGTTTGTTGTTTCACATGTATGACTACTACTTTATTGAACGCAGATTACATTTCATTCACAGTTAACATGAGCTAGAGGAAATGAGATGTTTGCTAAGAAAAGAGTAAGTTGAAAGTTAAAACTTGAAATGATAAGAATTATGAATTAGAGATGATAATGCAGACTGTATTTTATGATAGTGTCTTTGGTTCTGGTTCAGCATTGTGTGGGTCTGACTTTCTACAATACTTGGTGACTCCTGTTTGTGGCACCCATGAACTGGTGAACTTGATTCATCCTCATCTACAGACTGCAGACATTACGTTAAACAAACAAGGAGATTGTAACTTTGTAAAGGTGCTTACAGACCAAAAGCGAAGTGAACGTTGTGGGCGCGCGTTTACATACAAAGTCAATGCAAAGACACATAGCGCCACGATTTCCTGTCGGCGGTGCAAGAGGGCGCTGCCGGCAACGAGAAGGCCTTTGCGTGCATTTTCAACTCAGCGAGAAAGTCGCTTGACGCTAGGTCGCTGTAGCCTATCAGCGTTGAGATCATCCTGACATCACCGATGGCTTCAGAGCGTTGTGTGGAGAGGGCCGGGCAGAGCGGGGGATTGAAATGCCGCTGGCCGGCGGAGAGCTGCTGCACTTGGAGAAGTCGAGGACAGAGCAGAGAGCAGCGCTGCAGCTTTTGGACAAATAAACACCCGCGGTCGGTTTGGATTACACTCTGACAACTACGCCGTTTACCCGTGGGAGGAGCTCGGAGTAAACTGCTTTTATTAAATTAGCTTTTCACTTTAGTTTTGCGGATGACAACATTGATTTATCTTCACTCGAGCTTCTCAGCAGCTAGCTTCCATGCACATCTGGTTTCACTGTTGTTGTTGTTAGAAGGGGTGATGGAGCAGTGGCTAAGACACTTGCCTTTGGTTCAATCCCCCACTGTGACCCATCCACCATTGTGTCCCTGAGCAAGACACTTCTCGTTGCTCCAGAGGCGTGCGACCTCTGACATATATAGCAATTGTAAGTCGCTTTGGATAAAAGCTAAAATAAATGAATAAATGTAAATGTTGTTAGCGTCCGTTGGCACCCAGAGCTCTGTTGGACTAATACTTCATATTTATATAAAAACAGAAAACACTGCATTACTTGGAGAAAAGAAAGTGAGGAAGTTGAACTACCTGGTGAGTTCAGAAAATATGTGTCTGTAACTTTATTCCAGCTATCGTTGTACTTTACTGTGAACAAGTTAGCGTAGCATAGCCCTGATCGATCCAAACTCCATTCAGAAAACAAACCTTTTAGAAGTTGTTGTCCTGCTGACTTGCTGAAAGACCTGACAAAGCATGAATTCATATGTTTAATTAACCAAAGTGCCTTGAAACAGCCCGGCCCGGGAGGAAACCGGGAGAGGGCAATGAAACACGGGAGTCTCCTGTGAAATTCACGAGGGTTAGCAAGTATGAGCGAACCGGAGCTAACCTCTATGGCTCCTCGTTTCCTTCTGTACGACAGCGTGCTGCGTATGACGTCCTTTTATTCTTCTGCGCATGCGGGTCACTTGCAGGCCGGGGCCAGTTCACACTTCAGTCTGATATGGGCCACGTGTAAACTAAAAGGTCTGCAGTGTGAACGTAGCCTTTAAGTCCACGTGAGGAAAGTTCAAGACAGGATATTAGAGTCAAAATACGCAAACCTACGTAACTTCAATGAAAACTAAAATATTGTCTTTGTATAAAGTTTCACACAGGAACCTGAACGGGCCTGAGGCTGGTCATGAGTGAGACAAAAAAATCTATAGACAGAGTGTGTGTGTGTGTGTGTGTGTGTGTGTGTGTGTGTGTGTGTGTATGTGTCTACAGTCTGCATCATTGTGATCATGATTTCATATATCACATTGTGACTCTGACATAAAGTATATTTGGATTTGAATGATTAAATGTCTAATTGAAAATCTAAATAAAGAGTCGCATTAATTATTTTCCTGAAACCTACTAGGGTCATATCTCCTTCACTCGTTACTTTGATGTCAGGAATATTATTTATTTTTCCATAGATATATTGAGTTTATGTGGTTTTGCTCAGGGGCGTTGCTTGACATAAAGCTCTACTGGGGCACAGATCCCCTCATTAAATTTTTGATTTATGAAATGTGTCAGTATGTTCCTCACCAGCTTCCCTTGCTAAGCATTAACTCAGTCCTCCATTAGGGTCTGAGCTGCTTGTATCTGATGCTGCCTGTACATCTCTGGCTGTGCTTTTACTGGCTGAGGCTGCCTGTATTTCACCTGGGTCTGTGTGACTTTCTAAAACTTCTGTGTTTCAGCTGTGTGCTGGCTGATGATCCAGCATCTCCTCTGCAGACAAACTTCAGCATAGCCCCAGTAAATTATAAATCAATACTTGCAAGATATTAATGTTATCAGCTGCATCAGGCCCAAACAAACTGGCTCCCGAGTTTCCTTTAATATTTCCTTTTGAAAATGTACTATTTATACTATGACATGTGATGTTTATTATCTACTGAGAGATGTGCATCCATATTGCCTAGTCTGTCCTGCTAATCAACATTTTAATAGTCAATGTGATTCCCATTCTTTCCATCTTGCATCAGTCCAGAGTTGTGACTAAACCTTCAATGAGCGCAGGTTCACGTGCGACGGGTTTTCTTTTCAGCGCAGTTTATAAACATCGTTGCACGTCGGCTGCTCAGCTGGGTTAGCAAGACAGACAGAGATTCACTGCAGCTACACATGCTGCTCACATCAGACCTTTTACCTGCTGAAGTTAACCTGACTGCTGTTCTCCAAAGTCACTCTGGATTATTTTTTCTTCATGTGCACAGAAGGATAGTCCCGCTTTAGACCTCTCATCAACGTTGGAAATACTCGCTTTCAAAATGGACTCGTTTTGCGACGTTTCATATCGTGACAACGTGCCTTTTCACATCGACCACTAGGTAGCTTCAACGTATTCCTTTAAGGCGCTCGTCATAATTATGTATGCAAAAGTGCTTCTTTTTGCCACTGACAGGCTCAGATTGTTATACCAGGTGTCTGACACAATCGTAGAAGGGATCCCTATGAGTAACCTTGTTTTTAACCAGAAACAGAAGTCTTGCTAAAGGACATTCTTGCTCTGAAATCTCGAAAGGAGTACATTGCAGCCACTGAAGCTAGTTCATGGGAAGCCATCTACTGCACGGATTTCAAAACATTTTGTACCTATTAGTCATATATAGTAAGACCGTCCCTGTGTTTGAGACAAACTGGCTCAGGGAAACAGACATTTTAACTAATGCAAATGTTTGACATAATGTTTCATCAGTTAATTGCAAGCACTTGTTAATACTACTTATACGTCTGGAACACTAATGTCAGGAAACTGCAGGCAAACTTATGTCCATTACAGTTCTGATAATAGTTTTCTCACAATGTTAATTTAATGTGAAATAATGAAACAACCTAAATCCATATTAAAAATAAAACCAAATACTTAAAACCAGTCCTTATTCTTAGAATATACATCTTAACTGAGTCGACTATATCACAACCACATCTACATAAACATCCAGGTTCTAGTTTGAAGTAAACAAGCAGCCATTACTACGGTGCCGCCTCACTTGTAAACCGACGTACAATTCAATTTAATTTCAATTTAATTACATTTTATTTATATAGCACCAATTCATAACAGTTATCTCATATCACTTTTCATAAAAGAGCAGGTCTAGACCGTACTCTGTGATATTATTTACAGAACCCAACAACACTGATGTACATGAAGGACTCACTTTCTAACTGCATGTGCCAAGAAATTTGTCCAGGAGAACCCTATAGAACCTTAAACATGTTAGAAATACAATCATAAATGCTGTTAAAATAAATAAAAGGTTACAATCTAAAAAAAACAACTCTTAACTCCTGAGAAACAGAGCTTTTGGGAACTAAATGGAAAAGAAAGGCCTCTGCTCAATTAAATCAGCTTCACTTTTATAAATCTCTAAATTGCTGGCTTGCTACTCTCACGTTTCCTGGACAACATTCCACTTTACAGTATCGTGCATTTCCAATTTTTACTACATTTCTTCTGATCCAAATGCAAGTAGTACGACATAATCACAAGGACAGAACTGATTTGTAAAATGTTATTTTTTCCTTAGGGCTGTGTCATAATTAATTTCAGGCAGGTGTTTTGAGACAGAAGAACTTCCAAATTCACACAGACCGCCATCATCTGTCCACCATAAACAACCCAAACATCGGTGCTTTCACTGCCAGCATGAAACTAAGACATAAAAAGCACATATACAGATGTACAGGGAGGAAGAAGTTGCATGTTTAATTATGTGCATCATATTAACTACTTTTACTTTAAAACATAAGCATTTAAATCTGTGTATAGATAGATCCTAGCTATTGACCACTGATGGATGTTTGAAATATGATTAATTCTGTGTTGAGGCATGTTGTGAAAAGTTTGCTAGGATGTGTGAACTTCTCTGGACGTTGGCCCAGGTTTGGACAGGGCAGACCAGAAAGGGTTAATGCGAGAGGATGTTTGTGTCAAACAGTGGAAAAACAGTATTGCTGCCAGATTTTGGGAGCGATGATTGCTTCTTATGTGAGAAGACGTAGACAACAGGAAGATAGTTCTGTGTATAAAAATGTGTAGATTCAGACTTGATCCTCTGTCTTTTTACCATTTCATAAACACCATGCTGTGTGAAAGGTTCCCTCACTTCCTGTACTTTATCGATCAGAATTTAGACGATGTCATAATGTTGATGATGTCATAAACAGTTCTGAGGGGAAAGTGATGTCACTGCCTGCTTCCACATTCTGAAGATCAAAGCCACAGAGTGAACACATTCTGAAACTTCAGCTCCTCAGTCTAATGAATCATTTACAACTGAGCTTCGTGTACAGAGCCCAGAAAAACAAGCGCTGGTTAACACAGTCGTTAAGAGAGAAGAAAAATGAGCTGCATCGAGGAAACGGTCCCTTCTGAGAAGTTCTTTGACAATCTGGGCATGGACGTCAGCCAAGAACAAGCAGATATATCTGACCAAGAAATCAAAGTGGACTTGGATGCAGTCATTCAACAACTGGAAGGAATAGATCTCCAACTGCAAAGGTACGCTAGACAATATGAGAAAAAACAACTAGCAGAGCTCCATGAAAATAGCCAAACTCAAAAAGAATTGGATGCAATGTCCAACGCTATGCAAGTGGCGAAAGAAGCCATTTTGAACGCCAATGAAGCTTTGGAAAAAGAACGCCAGGAGCTACACAATATGACACATGATAAATCCTTTGATGAGAACTATGATAAAGTCAAAGCAGAGCTCTTAGCAGCAAGCCAGCAAAACGAGGCGTTGAGACAAGAAATTCAGGAGCTCAGGAGAAGACCCCAAAATGAACCATCTTTGGAGGAATTGTGTAATGTCATTAAGGAGGAAACAGAGGCCATGAGGCTCCAAAATTACAGCATACAAGAGGAAATCCAGGAGCTCAAAGAAAAGCGTAGAAATTTAACTGCTCTGGATGAAACGTATGACACACTGAAAGCAGAGAAAGAGGCGATAAGCCAGCAAAATGACGACCTGAGACAAGAGATTCGGGAGATATCCAAAGATCTCCGATATGAAAAGGCTCTGCGGGAAATGAATGAGCAAATGGAAGTTTCCAAAGTGACCATCAGCCAGCAGAACGCAGCACTGAAAGAACAACGCCAGAAGCTCTACAAAGATTATGAAGATCAAAAGATTTTCGGTGTCATGTGTAGGGAGAAGTTGCACAACATGGGATTTATGTGCAGAGAAAATGAAGACATCCAAATAGACATTGAGGACCTTACCAGTAGGATCCAGAACAGAAAAGCCATGAAAGACAAATATAAAGCCCTGAAAGCAGAAGAAAAAGTTGTCTCTGCAAAACAAAATGAGCTTCTTAAAACACTTGCAACGCTCCACTCAAAGTTTCGAGGTATGAAAGAATATGAAGGCAAGTGTGGTCCGCTGAGAGAGGAGATAGGAGCCTTAAGACAACGCAACGATGAACTCCATCAAGAAATCCAACAGTGCAGTGAGGAGATAGAAAACAAAACTGTTACAAAGGCAATTTATGACTCACTGAAAGGAGAGAAAAAGAATCTAACGCACAGAAATAAAATCCTGAAAAAGAAATTCAGGAGGTGGAGAAAAGGCTTGTAAAGGAACAAGCTTTGGTAGACAGGAATGATGTCATGAAAGAAGAAAACGAAGCCTTGATCCAACAAAACCACACATTACAGCTGGAGGTTGAAGAGCTCTACGGCAGACTGCAAGTGAAAAAATACTGGAGGTCCTGTACAAATCGCTGACAACGGAAAAAATGCCACGAGTCGAAGAAATGATGTACTTCGACGAGAGGTCCAGAAGCTCAAAGAAAAGCTGAACAGTGAAAGAGCTTTAGAAAGTGCACACAATGCAATGAAGGCTGAGAAACAGAAGGTCGACCGAGAGCACGCAGCCTGCAGCAAGAAATTCAAGACCTGAACAGCTCCTGAAGAGCTATATGGAAAGCTGACATACATTGTTTTTGCTTTCCAAGGGAAAAAAGGGTATGGATTTAACTTCAGCCTCACACAAAAAGGTGCTGGTTTAATTCTGGGCCTGACTCTTTTTGTGTGGAGTTGGATTTTCTCCCCTGTGTGAATGTGTGTGAGCGGTTGTTTGTTTCTATGTGCCCTGTGTTGGACTGGCGACCTATCCAGGTTGTACCCGGCCTCTCACCTAATGTCAGCTGGGATTGGCTCCAGTCGAGCATATGGATGAAACTTCAGCCTCACACAAAAAGGTGCTGGTTCAATTCCGGGCCTGACTCTTTTTGTGTGGAGTTGGATTTTCTCCTCAGGTTGACCTAAAAATACCAAACCACAACTAAAAGAGGGGCAGCACAGTGGCGCAGTGGTTAGCACTGTCGCCTCAGAGCAAGAAGGTCCAGGGTTTGAACCTTGGTCATCTGCGTCTCTGTGTGGAGTTCATATGTTCTCCCCGTGTCTGTCCCGGTCCTCTCGGGTGCTCCGGCTTCCCCCACATCATAAATCATTTATTATGTAGATTCTGAATTGACCAAAAATACCAAACCACAACTAAAAGAGGGGCGGCACAGTGGCGCAGTGGTTAGCACTGTCGCCTCAGAGCAAGAAGGTCCAGGGTTTGAACCTTGGTCGTCTGCGTCTCTGTGTGGAGTTTACATGTTCTCCCCGTGTCTGTCCCGGTTCTCTCCGGTGCTCCGGCTTCCCCCCACCGTCCAAAGACATGCAGGTTAATTGGTGACTCTAAATTGTGCTTAAGTGTGAATGTGTATGAATGGATGTTTGTTTCTATGTGCCCTGTGATGTTTGATGTTCTCCCCTCTCCACCATGGGGTTACTCCAGGTGCTCCACTTTCCTCCCACACCAGAAAACATATATAATATGTGGATTCTTAATTGACCTCAAATAAATAAAAAAAATATATCAATTAATAATTTGTTATTTCTGGTTATTTATTGATAATAGTTAGTATTTTAAGGTGTTCTAATGTGATATTTTTTGCTAAAAGAGATCACATATTTCTCACACCAGCTTCTCTGCACTGGCTCCCTGTAAAATCCAGAATATAATTTAAAATCCTTCTGGTCACCTAAAAAGCCCTTAAAAGGTCAGGCACCATCATATCTGAAATAGGGTTGGGTATCAAGAACCGGTTCCAAGTTGGAACCATTACCAGACTTTCAACAGCAGTGGATTAGTTAAGAGACTGTGGGAAAGTTGGGATAAATATTTTATGGATCGTGTTATAAGTTGCTTTTCTATACAAATCACACACACTGGTTGTTGGAGCAATGATGATTTCACACAGGCAGAACTGGACGGTACCTTCTGGCCTTGAGCTGCATTAGTGTCCAGCGGTCGGTCCAGCAATCTGTGCCTTTATAAAGTCCAGGTCCTCGGGCAGCACCGGGCCATGTTGCTCCATCACAGGCTTCAGGCCATTGTCGTTCACCGGGTAGTCAAACGTGGCTAGAGAGGCAGTCTCATGCTGCGACAGAAACAGACTCATTAAAAGCTTGGAGGACTCGGTCGACTCAACATGACATTTACATGCACAGTGCTACAAAATAGATAATGTTAAATTAAACTAAAAATGTGACCATACATTTTGTGTTAATTTAATTTATTTATCTATCTTGCTTGCTGTTTTCCCCATTATCATCCCAATTCACTCAAATAAAAATAATAAATCATAATGTACAACATTAATTGTGGCTGTTAGGGAGAACTAACCATTTGTGAGAGCTGACCTGTAATCTTGACTTCAGCTATGTGACTATACCCATATGGACAGACTCACAAAGTGGGGGTGCTGTCAAATATGGTCAAACTTGATTTTCATCCATTTAACAATTAGATATTTAAAATCGTATTACACAAATGTGATTCCCACCCTTTTAAACCCACCCATGTGCACTCAGTAAAGTATTGCAACTTCCAATTATATGAAATACAATAATATTTTTGAAACTACAATTCCTTCTAGCAGCTTGATACAAATTAGCATCATATTAGTAGTTCTTTTGGTTTGAATAGTATGGCTGTGAATAGGGTCATAAAAATATATATCTACTGAATATATTAAATATCTTGTACAGCCGTACACGTACTTAAACTATATCAACATGGTCTATGTTAAGAAAACGTAAAGATGATCGACATTTTAGGGCTGCGTGATGTAGCGATAAAACCATCTGCACCACACTTATAGTTCTTCTTGTTTGCAAACAAGCAACAGCAACTATCCAATATATCTACGTTCTTTTCCCATTAATGTTTGGAGTTTACTTTCATAGGCCATTTGAGGCTAAAAAGACCTGTTCTCTTTAGGTCTGGATGCACAGCTTACTGGTGTTTGGGCTATATATCAAAATCAAATGGTCATAAAAGGTGTATTTGTTGTCCCATCTTGGTTCACTCAAAAAACTGAAGCTTTGATTTTAATTATATTTATTTTTTCAACAGATTCCACAAAATTGTTTTAGGTTAGTTAAAAGCAAAATTTAATTAGCTTGTATAAGAGTAACACAATGAATGTCAACTGATCCAATTAAAAATAAAACTTCTGATCAACAATATATTTAAGCTTACCTTTCAATATTTTATTTGGAGTAGTAAAAATATACATTTATGTTCAATTAATTAAAACATTAGGTTTTCATTCAATATTTTTTTTCCAAATTAGACACAATTCAAATGTTTGTCAACTGGTCCCACACAAATCAATTTCAACTTCATTTTGTTATGGACTTTATTCACCAACACACATGAAAAAAATAATACAGTAAAATTATTGGCACTATAAAGTGTAGAAAAGTTTGCAAAATAATGTTTAGTTGTCAACAATTTTGATGATGCTTTGCTTACAATTCTGCCTATTCCACAGAACACAGCGTCCAAATCAATGGCTCATTCATAGAGTTTGTTCTTGAGCATCTGTACCTTGGTTGAGAGTTTGCTAGCATCTAGTTGAAAGAATCACTTGTGAAGTACCTCAAAGAAGGCTTTAAGGTTCTGAGGATAACTGAGGTTCAGTGCATAATTACACCTATTAAGAGTGCACGTGTAGAGGCGACGTCTCCCAAGTCATGCAGAACTTCAGCAGCCTCGGTGACTATCCCAACATCAGCTGGAGGAGCGGTGGCATCACCTCCCTCAACACGGATGCTGTAAAGATAACTTGTCCGAGCTCGCTCGGAACAGCTGTAGCATCAGATCCTTTACATAGGACAGAAAGAAAGTAGAAAAACAAATTGTGAAATCACAAACAGATTTTGCAGAATTCTAAAGAGTAATGTTTGCATTTCAGGTGTCCTTTATGTAATGATTTAACAAAAATAGTATGATACAGTGCTATGTGTTTAAAAATTACAAGATGAAGTAGTGCTGGTGAATTAAATATTAGATACATATTTAATATACCTCACCAAGCACTTTATTTGGAGGGCGTGCAGTCTACTGCAACCCAACAGCTCTGCCATAAATCTTTACTTTTACTAAGCTTAGATATTGAACAAGTGTTTCTATTATTCTGCCCCCCTCATGTATGTCAATGGGGTAGACAATATTAGGAAAACTTTTCTATTATATATATTTGTCTAAAAGTCCCATTGTCATTTTTACCTCACTTAGACTCTTTTGGTAGCCATCCACAAGCTTCTGGTTGAATCATTGACTGCTCCTCCTGATAGATTTGGAGCAGTTGAGCTAAATTTGACAAACAGACTTGTTTCTTCTAAATAGTTCACATGAAACCACCAAAAAACGTCCTGCTCAGCTTCCAGACCGCAGTCTGAAGAGGAGACGTTACCTGTCGCTAACTGCCTTCACTTTTCCAGCAGTTGGAGAACAGACAGACTTTAATTAACGGACAAACTGTAACCTACACTGTACATTTACAGCCAGACCGAAACGTAGCGCTCATATTTTCCTCTGCTCATTTCACCGTCACCTACTGCCACCTGTCACGTAGCTGTCCTGTGAGGGAGGAGAGGACGCTAGCTATGTGCCACCGTGCTGCACAGTGTGCGGGCGAAAATCAACCAGCTAACGTTAACCTCTTTTCATTTTGCACTTGCAGTGAGATGTGTGTGTGTGTGTGTGTGTTGGTGTGTGTGTGTGTAAACCGGGACTGACTGTAAGATTAATCCTTCGCTAGATGCTGTGAATAAATGGCGTGTTTGCCAAAATGATGAGTTTCCTTAGCGTAATTAACACAAGGCAACGACAGAGTAACGTTACACAACCGCTAACGTTACACGTAGGGGTAAGGGAGGAGGAAGAAACGTTTCAAATATTCGCAGCTTCTCTAGGTCGGCTTGGAGAGGCCTCGAGCAGCCTCTGCCAGACCTCACCAAAACCCTGATAAATAAGCTAAGGAGGAAGCTATAGTTTTGTTATTTTGCAGTGTACTCTCAGTTTGCCACAAATCTAAAATCTTACAGAGACAGACAGTTTATGCATCTGCAGAGCAAACAGGAGAGATGTTCGTTCCCACAAGATGTCACTCAGTTTATCATGTTAAAGATGATTAATTTTATTGGCATTTCAGATTTGTTTCTTACTGCTGCTGTTAGGGATGAGCGAGTACAGCATCATCTGTATCTGCGTTAACCATATGAATTATCTGTATCTGTACTCGGACCGGGATTTAACCCGGAAGTGGGTCGGGTTGTCTTGAAATGGGCGGGGCTTTAACTGGTATGTTATTTTAAGCATGCAATTGATATGGGCTGATCAGAAATTGTTATATTATTGCTGATTAGAAAACTATTTACATGACAGCATCAGCATCGAGCTTCAGATCAATGGTTTTGATCACGATAACAAATGACTATATACAGAACAAGTTTCACAACAATGAATACAACACATGCGGTTGCAATTATGAAGTAAAATGTAATGAACAAGTTTTTTATACTTAATATAACTTTCTTTTTTTCTTTTTCTTTTCATTTTTTTTATGATGTTTGTGTGTGTTTGTGTGTGTTTAGCTTAATTTGTAATATTATTTTAAATAATTTATTTATACCACAACTACCTTTATTCTTTTTATAAAATACAGCAAGAAAGCATCAGACACTCTAAAAAACTGGTTAGAGCCAGCTGACGGTTTAAAAAAGAAATAAAAATCTCCGACAGGCAGAGACGCAACGCGAGTCGCATTCTACCAAGCACCACGTCTGAACAAACCCCACGTTTACCAGAACTCTACTGGTTAATAAGTAAGTAGTACCACAAACCGAAGTAAAAAACAAACCTGAAGCTGAAGAAACCCTAAACGTTAACGGAAAAGACCCGCGAACCTGAGTGACTGAGGGAGAGACAGAGAGAGAGCTGTTCTCTTCTCAGTGTTCTGTGTGTGAGTGAGCAGAGCGGGACACAATAAATCTGTAGGGGCGCTGTGACTAGCCTATCACAGAACGCAGACACAGTCAGCTACCCAATGAGGATTTTTATCCAATCCGAGCACAGATACTGACTCGTGTTACTCGGCAAAAGTGCTTTATCCGTACCGGATACTCGTTTCAGCCGAGTATCCGGCTCAACTCTAGTTGCTGTATATTTTATTCCATATATGAAAATGCTTTTTATGTGTCATATTTAAACTAAAAAGAAGCACCACTTGTTGAAATTTTGCTTTTTGAGTTTAGCCTTAAGTATCTGAAATTCTTAATTAATTTGTGGGAATTTGACAAAATAAAATGATCTATCCAAAAACATTTGCTGTGATAATTTGCTTCCACATGCTTCCTAAAGACCATCATTTTATTTGGATCTCTTTATTTCTAATTCCCTCGTCTATATTTTGCTCATAATTTGATATGAAGCCACATTGTTCTCTTTTCTGATTCTGTTTACACTGTTTAAATTTTGATTCTGCATTATTCTTGATACATATGACACAGCTCTCTCTCAACAACGTGAATCTAGACCAGCAATGCTCTACTGCCTTTTTCAGGAGAGGAACAGAATCACAGTGGCAAAAATGCAGGATTTTCTTAATTTAAGATTTTACATGTGGAAATGGTTCCGATTCTGTATGAAAGATGTGTAATTTTAAGATCAGAGTCATATTTTCAAATATTTTGACAGCATATTATCAAAAATACAACAAAAGTCTACATTTGACAGTTCCCTCTCAAGCAGCAACTACAACAAGCTCTGTCACAAGCAAAGTCATCTGACTATTAAAGTAAAACAAAATATTGTGTAGTGCTTCGCACTTCAGAAGTTGTAAGAGGTTTACCGTCATCACAGAATATACATACTATTCCAAATTAAAATGAAGCAGAATATATTTGGATTTATGAAGTTATGTGTTATATATGTGTATAAAATGTAATGCATACAAAAGTTGAAAGGACAATCTGATGATTCTCCATCATGCCTGGCATTAAAGTAGCTTTGAGTACGATGCATTAATAGATTTCTTTGTATTTTACAGCCTCCACCAGAAACGTTCTCCTGCTACAAAATCTGATTTGAACGGCTAATGTAAGGTAAATCTAAAACCCTATGCACCTCTCATTCTTAGTTTTAAGCTGACTTTTATGCTGATATGAAAATCTAGTTCAGATGAGGTTTGATTTATTTCTGTCTGTATTTTCCAGATTCAAAATTTTCCGCTTGTTTTGATTCAGAGAGGCAATATTTTGAATATCTTGGAAGCCATTTGAGGAGATTTGAAGTTGTTGCATGTGTATTCAAAAACTGCACCTTCAGCTCAAACATATATTCAACCTTCGCCTCCCGCAGACATAGGAAACTGATCATTGAAATTAGTCACATTTAATTGTTTACATGAGAACAAAAAAGGTTTTTGTGTTTGAGTCTGTGAGAGTCAGGGAGAGAAATGGAGAGAGGGTAAAAAATAGAGGTAGAGAGAGACGCACCTGAGCTGAACTGAGGAAAATAAATTCACAAAATTGACATTTCACTTTGGGTCCCAACCGATAGTTTAGGAAAGGTTGAGTTAAAGTTTCAGTGCATACAGTTACTTTGAAGCAGTTAAGAGTAATGCCCTCAGAGGACCAACCAATGCAGATCCAGGATATCATAGTTTTGTATGAAGTCCAGGCGGAGAGTGCACGGGATGAGCGGCGTTTCCGGTAGCGGAACTAAATCTAACACGTTATTATGCAAAATTCACTGAACTTTTTTCACAGCGACTAAACTTCTACAATCGGCCTAATATAATTAGGCTTATTTAAATGTGTTCATTGTGTTGCTGTTTGTTTCCAGCCTATAGTTTGATACTGATTGATTTTAAAATGTAGGAAATTTGACTGTTTTGATCTGTAATGAAATTAAGCAAATGTAAAATCAATAAACACCATAACTTCCACACTACTGCTGTCATCATTCAGTTTAAAGTGCTCCCACACAGCTGAGGGCTTCATTTCGTGTTCCCTTTGTGAACTGGAGCGTTACGTTCACTGCTGTCGGCGAAGGTCAGGCGCGCGGAAAAAACCCTCAGTAATCGAATCTCATAATTGAAAATCGAATCTGTACCCAGCGGTCGAATATTCGGGTCCAGCCCAGTATCGATACGATAAAAAGAACCAAATTTTTATCTAAATTTACCAAATTATGTATTTAAACAATCAATAAGTTTACTTGAACGATAAAATTGTAAATTGCTTGATGAAATTTTGTATAATGCATGAAAAGCAAAAACAAATAAAAACTGACAGAATCAAGTGTGTTGGATACCGAAGGCTGATCATTGTGTTTTATAACAACTCAATAAAAGAAACAAAATGCATCCTTTCAATAAGTCGTCTTTATTGTAAGTGCATTCTGGTGGTTCTTTCAATTGGAGATGGCAAATAGATATTTTCATAGTTGTAATTAAACTATATGGCTTATTACACAGTGCATGAGTGGGAATGCATTCCTAAAAGTCTCTAAATTAACTCAATATCTCATAAGAAATAAATCTAAAATATCAGTGAATTAAATCATATTCCTGACATGAAAACCAGAGTGAAATTTGGGGTAATGATTACCTCTCCTTTCTCCTCTTCTCTCCTCTCCCCTTCTCTTTCTTCCACTCTCCTCGTCCATCCTCCCTTCTCTCTTTCCTCTGTCCTCTCTTCTCTGTATTATTCAGTGTTTCCAATACTGAGAGACAGGAAATAAAGTTCAGGAATCACTAGAGTTGTGCATAAGGTCCATAAGGCCAGATTTACTACAGGTTGTTTGTGCGTGTACAAGCGAGTGCAAACCTCAGCTGTTATCGGTACCAAAGTCCTTTTAGGCAAGTCATGCCACTCGGCAGCCATCTTGGCAACGCTTCTGGGCAGCAATTTCATACTAACAAAACCAGGCTCCTATCTGAATGAATGGGGAGAGAGCCAGAACTGAGCTTTCACTGGTCACTGGGACATAAAAACTACATGAATAGAATCAGCAGTAAAATATGATAAAAATCCCTTAAAAAGTTTGACGACTTTGCCCCAAAATAATGTTTAAAAAGAGTTTTTCCCCACTGGTTATACTTCTACTAAGCATGCGTCAGTGGAACCACACGATTGGCTGAAATATGATTCCCGTTTTGGCTGTTTAAAGCAGATGATTGGCTTTTTAGCGGGAGGGGCGGGATAACCGCCATCTTTGCCGTTACGGGCTTTTCCCATAGAGTTGTATTGGGGATGTGATTGAACGCTTCCTCTTTCCTCCTCAGTTGGCAGTCTTCTCCTTTTTGTATGATTCAAAGACAAAATTTCTAAACTTCCTAAACTTAGTGAAATTATTTCAAATGTTTAGGATGGAAAGTTAGTAGTGTTACTAGTAGTGTGTGGCGTTGGAAGGAGCACGCATGGGACGAGCAGCAGAGCAAACTAAGCTGAACACACGTTTGTAATGTTTTTTACAAACGTCTTGGCATGTGTGAGCTACAGACACTCAGACAAGCAGCATGGAGACATTTTATTGATTATTGATGTATTTTTGGACGTTTGAAGCTAAGATGCCGCTCACTGCAGTTGAGTGGAAAAAAAACGTGTCTCAAACTCGCAGAAGAACACGGATGTTAACAAAACTTCACCAATCCTTCTATTGACAAAAGGGTGAGTAATTGATAACAAAATGAGTCTTAGGGTGAACTATACCTTGTTGTATTGTCATGCAAACTTGCTGGAAAATGTTTTATTGAGAAAATTATTTCTTCACTTAAGAAAAATAAATGGGTTGTCAAATGAAACAGTTGCCTCATTATTTGTTCATTGTTTCAATAAAGAAAAACATTAAGAACAAATTTAACATTTATGTAAAATGTTGTTTAAATGTTACTTAAATATAGTCTAAAAATAAAAGTTAGAGAATGTATTTTAAATTTGTGATTGACTCGAGAAAGTTCCAAAATAAAAATACCTTGTGCAAGATATTCAAATTTTTGAGATGCACCTGTAGATGCACTATCCACCTTCTTCTTTAATTTAGAGAAGTCAAAAACAAATGGTGTGTCTCCGCCTCCCTGAAGGAAAAGTGACCACAGACCCAACAGAGATAAGGAAGCATAATGGATTACTAACTAGATCATCTTTGTATGAACTTACTTACACTCCACCACTGCAAGTGTTCAAATGCATGTGCAAAAATATCAGTTTGTTCAGTTGATGTTGAGATTTCTTTGAATTAAAAACAAAAGAAACAGAAACACAGACTGACCTCATGATGGCGCTCTGGAGTCAACAGCCAGCAGAGAGCTCTCTCTGTCTCTCACAGTATAGCTTTGTCCCTAACTCTTAACCATCACAACTAAATGACCCAAACCTTCATTGAACTTAAACTTATTTAATCTTCACCCTAAAACACTCTTTTAAAGGTCTGTCCCAAAGTGAGGACCAGACAAAACGTCCTCACTCCCAAGGTCTCAAACTCTAATTGGTCCTGAAATTATAGTTATAGACACGAAATTTTATTTCTGTTACATGTAATCAATAATTATTTCAATAATCTTCAGGCTGCTCTTTGTTCAGCATGTTTGGAGATTTAAAATGTGTCTGTGGACGAACTGAACCTGGAAACTGTGGTCATGTTTGTCCTCACAACATAACATAAAACCATGAAACATTAAATACAAACATTGTAATTGTAAAAAAAATCCATCCTCTGTCCTTTCCTAAACACTTTTCCTTGACTTTGATGGAAAACGTCATGAGGTCAAGGAAAGATGTGAAGGAGAATTCATAAAAGACAACCGCGGTGCTCAGAGAACCAGGCTGCACTTACACCAGCTTCTTTTTAACCAACTTTATTTATAACACGCGGAAGATGAGTACAGTGACAAACTCAATGCTGCTCACTTCAAAAGGTTTCCTGTCCAACACAGAATCACACCTCCTAAGAAAGGATGTTTCATTTGGTACATTTAACCATCAGATAGGCTGCTCATAGGAAGTAACAACAACATAGATACTGCTGAAAAAACAAAAAGGATTAAAATGCTGACACAATATAATAACAAAATCAATATACAAGTAGAGAAAGTTGAGTGAATTATACTCAAACATAAATATAGAGTTTCCTGGGATGGGTGCTTTTGATATTTTTATACATTTGTTAAATAGATGCTCTGTTGTTTCTACAGGTGCATCTCAGTTTTTTAAATTCATAATTATAATTAAAGTTATAAATATAATATATAGAAATTGACCTGAGAATCAATTCAAAACACCTGCAAATGTTTCCTGATCCTTTAATCTCTCAGTCTGGTTCAGTTCAAATAAACATTTCTAAGATATTGTAATTTTTTAGATGCTCCTGTACATTTATGGGTGTCTATCGTGGTGAAACTAATGGTGAGTCGCTCTAAAGGCTGCTGTTGCAAGGAATTGTGGGAAAGCATTATCTCCTTTCCTTTCATAAAGAACTGTCCAGTGTAGCCTTTGCTAAAGGAGCTAAGAAAGGAAGCATTTAACATCCTTTACTTACCATTTAGCATTGTCACAAAAAGTTCACACTTTATTTGTGTCAATGACCCGTTTCACCACATGAAAGGAAGAAGAAGTTGTTGAAGGTGCGAAGAGCTCTGGAGGTGTTAAACCTCTACAGAAATATAGGTGTTAAAATGACTGCATATCAAACAATAACAGCTGATACAGAAATAACAGTAAAAACTAATACATGTTTAACTACAACACAGCACTAGCACATTAAAGTGCCTGACAGCAAGTTCATCAAGCTAAATGTCCCATATATTATCATAAAATAATTCAAATAATAAAACATTTATCAGTTCTCAGTGTAAATTACCTGTAATGATATGAGCTGTAACTACACTGTGGTCTCTTATTTGTTTGGTTTGTTGACGGTGGCGTAGAGGTCGCTGGGATCAGCTGAGGCTCCAGCAGAAGAAGAGGAAGCTTTCACGCTGCTGTAGGTCACTGTGTTGTTGTCAGGTAGTCTCTGGTTACCAGGTAAATAAATCACAGAGAAATATTTCAGCTCTAAACTTACAGGTTATGTTAATCAGTGTGAACAAATGTTGGTGTGAATGTTCTCACCTCGAGCTCTGATGAGAAGAACAGTAATCACAGTAATTAGGAGGAGTTCAGCCACACGCATAACCAACATTATGTAGTCCAGAGCAGAACAATCTGCACGAGCTGTAGAACAGAAAAAATAATAATTAAGAACTAAATAAAAGACTAAAATAAAATGTTAGATTCATGTGTTTATTATGGGGAGAGAAAGAGGCTGACAGGAAGACAGAGAGACTCCAAAGAAAGATGAGTTACTACCTTGTAGTTTTGTTGCAGTATCGTTGGTTGTTGTTGTGCCTGTAAGTCGAACAAAAGACAAAACACTGATCAGTCCTGGCTAAATAAGCTCTGAAGAGAGCTGCACAGGTGCAGCCCAATCAGCCTCCCTGCCTGCAGCCTCCTGCAGGAGAAGGAAGGGGTCGTAACATCCCCCCCTTAAGAACAAGGTTCTTCTAAGAACCTTGAATTTGGCATAGAGCAGTTAGCAGTACAATATACACTCATAACCATTTATGTGTGTGTATGTGTGTTAAAAAAATAAAATATATTAAAAATAAAATAAAATAATAAAAAAGTAAGCGTGTGTGAGTGTAAAAAAAATATTTTAAAATAAAATAAATAAAACTGTAAGCGTCTGTGTTAAAAAAAATGTATATAAAAATTTTATTAAAATAAAATAATAAATAAAACAGTAAGTGTGTGTGTGTTAAAAAAATAAAAATATATTAAAAAAATAAATAAATAAATAAAACGGTAAGCTTGTGTATGGGTGCGTGTGTGTGTTTAAAAAACTAAAAATATATTAAAAATAAAATAAATAAATAAACAGTAACCGTGTGTGTTTAAACAAACATACATATAGATATTAAAAATTAAAATAAATAAATAAATAAAACGGTAAGCGTGTGTGTATGTTAAAAAAATATATTAAAATAAAATAAAATAAAATAGTAAGCGTGTGTGTATGTGTGTGTGTGTTTAAAAACAAAAAATATTAAAATAAAATAAATAAATAAAACAGTAAGCGTGTGTGTTAAAACAAAAATACATTCAATTCAATTCAATTTTATTTATATAGCGCCAAATCACAACAACAGTTATCTCACAGCGCTTTTCATAAAAGAGCAGGTCTAGACCGTACTCTATGATGCTATTTACAGAAGCCCAACAGTTCCCACCAAGAGCAGCACTAGGCGACAGAGGCAAGGAAAAACTTCCTTTTAAGAGGCAGAAACCTCGAGCAGAACCATGGCTCAGGGTGGGCGGCCATCTGCCTCGACCGGTTGGGGTGAAGGAGAGAGAGGGGGAGAGAGAGAGGGAGAGAGAGAGAGAAAGAGAGAGAGAGAGAGAGAGAGAGAGAGGAACAGAGAGAAAAAGAGAGGGATGGAAGGAGAGAGAGAGGGGAGGGAGGATGCCTACAAGTAAGTAGAGTAAGTGAGACTGACAGAATAAGAGAATATCTCCACCCACAGCCGAGTGTCGCTCTGACATTCAGACTTTAGACTCCAGAAGAGGAGAGAGAGAGAGAATGTAATCACTTTCCATTTTATGATTTATACTTTGATGACTGGCTTTATAACTTAAAAATCAACATATAAAATCAATAAAAAAGTTTGTTTTAGTTCATGTATGTGGAGAGAAAGAGACTGACAGGAAGACACAGAGACTCTAGAGAAAGATGAGTTACTACCTTGTAGTTTTGTTGAAGCATCATTGGTTGTTGTTGTTGCTGGTTCAGTTGTTGTTGGTTTAGTTGTTGTTGTTGTTGTTGCTGGTTTAGATGTTAGAGATATTGCGAAAGAAAGAAAACAAGAGTAAAGTTCATCACTGTGAAAAGTCATCAAATAAACAAATGTTTTGGTGGTTTTAATCATCTTGAACAGGGGTGTGTTTCCCAAAAGCATCGTTGCTGACTGCGGTAGCAACTTCCTTGGTTGGAACTTTGCAGTTGCGACGCAACTGTTTCCTAAAACCCTAGTTGGAACTACGGAGGTAACTAAGTTGGTAACTTACACGGTACGAACCATCGTTAAGCGACGCAGGTGTTCCCTGAAACCATAGTTCAGACGAACGTTCGCACCAACTGTTGTTAAGTTGCATAGTTGGAACTACAGCTCCTGACCTGTGGTTAGAAGCTTAGTTCACGGTGACTACGTCACAGAGAGCAGAAAATGCAGTGTTAGGAGGTGGATGTGATGTGTTTTAAGCAGGGAATGTTAGATAATCCTGCTGTACAAACATGTTTAAGGTCAATTTAAAATAAATGTATTTGTAAAAGTACTTTTAAATGTATTTGTGGGGTCATGGGTAGGGTTGCATTGATTCAGTAGGCTACTAAGTATCTCAGTGTAGACCATCTACAAACAGCAGGTGTTTTTCTCACAGATTACCCGTCTGCTCACAATAACTTAATTTAATATTAGTCACCCAGTACAAAGGTTAAAGGACAAAACGGAGAATGTAAAGACAAGACTTTTAATATTACCTACATGTATACGTTTCTGGGCCTCTGGGGAAGATGGGTGTTCTCTAGTCTTCATTACAAACATAAAAAGGGACAGCATAAAATCCATGAAAGTACTGTAATGAATAAATCCCTGAGAGTTTTCGTTGCCTTTATAACAAAGATAAATAGAGAACTCACGGGAGTCGTATCTGTCTCAATAGAGAACATGCGTAAGCTCAGACACTTAGCGCACTGAGCTGTTCTCAAAACCTAGATGTCAGATGCCAAGAGATTCATAATAGTGTTACAGTGTTGACACAAAGATACTAAACCTATTTCACTAAATGTCTTGGAATCGCTAATAGTTCTTAATTTTTTCTTCTAAGTTCTAGCCGATATTTAGGCTAAATAAAATGATTAGGTTATATATTATTTATATTGTTGATTTCATTAACGCTATTGTTGATTTTCTTGTTATTGCCGGTACGACAATAATATAAAAAGCCTAAATAATAAGTTAGCAAAATAATGTCACTTAATATCGGTCACAACTGACATATTTAGGCAGAATATGACGTTTTGTGAGTTTCGTGCTGTAAAAGTCAGACGAACACACCTGGAAACATGTTAGTTCGAACTACGTTTGCTCAAACTAATTAGTTCAAGGTATGACAGTTTAGGGAAACGGTCGTATTTCAGATGTTTGTTTGTGTAACGATGCATCGTACCAACATAGTTCAACGTTACCTTACGTGGTTGTTCGGGAAACGCACACCAGCTCAGCATATTCTCACCTGTTTTCTCACCTGAGGACTGAGGGCTGAAGGTGAACAGCTGCACTTTTCCAGAGTCACCATCTGTCACTTCACACTTCAAGTTAGACTTTGATTTGTTAATAAAATGAGAATCCAGGAAAGACACAGCGGCATAGCAGAAAGACTGTGATGTCTTCATGTCTTTGTTATCTTTGTCCACATCTTTACCCTCATACAGCCACTTCACTGTGTGTCTACAGAACTGTCCATATGTCGACACAGAGCAGGTTAACGTCACCTTATCAGCGTCCTTACGTTCAGTCACTGGTGAAGATGGAGATATTGTGAGAGAAAGACAACAAGAGTAAAGTTAACTTCATCACTGTGATCATAATTATTGTAATGTTTCAGTATATTGTTCTAACAAGACAGTTTGAGCTGAAAACTTTATGATGGAAATACTCACTGTTAACAACAGACAGATGAACCAGAGAGTCTGGAGCTTGTTGTCCTGATATGAACTGTTGACAGTAATAACGACCAACATCCTCGACTGTGACCTTCTTTATAACCAGAGAACAGTTCTCTGTAACACTCAGTCTGTCTGATTTAGATTTGGCATCTTTGTGAATCTGCCCAAGTTCAAACAGCGTTAGTGCTGATCTGCTTCCTGAACCACTAAAGATCCATGTAGTATTTTCACATTTTTGCTGACCGTCTATCACATTTTCACAAGGCAAAGTGACTTCATCTCCAACTCTGACAGTGAAGGAGAGGGGAAGTTTTCCAGCTGCTGCTGTGGGAGAAAATGATGAAAAATAAAAGTGAAATGAGAAAATGTCTGTTATGTTCATAGTTAGTGACGATTATTTCTTTATCCTTAGTTTCCAAGAGTTCACTAAACTCACCACATTAGAAACAACAGATTTGGTTTTCTTAGTTAAATCAAATGTAGCTAATAAAGAATCTTTAATAATATTGATCAAGTTATTTTTTACAATGTGCCTTCCATTTATATATGTGATATATGTATTCTTACCTGTAAACTGAAGCACCGCTGGAAGAAATAAAGAAATCCATTTGAACTCAACCATCATGATTCTCTGAGTCTCTCCTTCTTCTGTCTCTTGTTCTCGTGCTCAGAACTGTCTGAGTTTCTAAACTAGTGCTTTAGTAGAGAGACGCAGCAGCTACTTCCTGTGGTTAGGATGATGTCACTTCCTCATAGTGACTTTTAGTCTGTTTTAGATTTCAGTCTCTCTGAATTTCTTGTCGATGTCCAAACAGCCAAAAATTACAAGTACAAGTTACAATTTTCACTTTTACATTTTTGAAATGTAGTTTTCTCTCATCCACAGTGACTGACAGAGACCCCAAATTCTTGATCAGCAACATGAGATGCAGCCATCAGAGTTCACACTTTGTTCATTCAGGTCTATTTGTGACAATGACGTGTTTCACCAAGCGACAAGAAGAAGAAGAGGAAGCTGAAGGTGTGAAGATTGTTAGTTAAGATAAATGTTTGCAATGATGCAACTTGTTTTCTTCAGATAGTGTTTATTAGAAAACAGACAGGATCCATGGTGATGTTTGACAGCACACATGAACAGACAGGTGAAGAGTCAAACTCCTCTCCCACCAGAATCTGACTCCTGATGTCCATGGTGCAATATGGTGATACTGTAGCAGCTGCTGAAGAACACAGATAAGATGATATTTTACTGCTCTGAGATCTGCTGGTTCCTCATTTTATCTTTGCGGCTCTTTTTTTCTGAGAATTGAAGCTCAGCAGAAGTTGAATCAGGAAGACATCGTTCATGCTGACTCTAAAAAAGTTACCGTAAGGCAGGATGTTGCCAGCAGCTGGGGGAAAACAATGTTTTATGTTTCGCAGCATTGGTGGCTGTAAACTGTACTAAAACTCTCTACTGCTAAATAAGAAAAATAAAGTTAGCTTCTGCCTAATTCATACACGAACGGCAGATATGCTTAATGCTTTGAATGTGCCATGTTGGCTACAACTCATTTCAGTGTACAAAATGAAAATATAAACTAGGTGTTGCCATTTAGGTAAATGCTGTTTCATGAAAGCATTGGTGATTGTGAACTTTGTTAATTTGTTCTCTCTAATCATCTAAATTAATCAATATGAAAAGCTAGGTTACCATACAACCCTTTCTTCTTTCCTCTCAAGGTGCTTTGCTTGAATTTCTAAGCCCAGTGAGCCCACCTCCAAAAGATGTCTCCACAGATGAATGTCAGGTGGATGTGCTGACTGTACAGTGACCTCTTTCATCTTGTTGGATATTTTTGAATTTTTGTGTTCCTAATTACAGACATAGCCTACAGTATTTTTCCAGCTGTTCATCAGGATGGTGGATGTGTTTTGCATTTAAAATAATTAATTATCATGAATGTGTTTTCATAATAATGATATAATATTTTTGATTAAAGTGTATGAAATGTGTCAGTATGTTCCTCACCAGCTTCCCTTGCTAAGCATTAACTCAGTCCTCCATTAGGGTCTGAGCTGCTTGTATCTGATGCTGCCTGTACATCTCTGGCTGTGCTTTTACTGGAGGTAAGAGATGTGATTGGACCAGCCCAATGTCAGTATAGGCCGATGCTTGATCGTTAAAAAAAACAGTTCGGCCAATATAAATAAATAATTTGACTTGTAGCCTACTGGATGAGAGGAGCTCACTGCTGTTCATCAGAGGAAGAAAACCGAAACTGAAAACACTTGTGATCAGACAGAAATATCACCACAATTCCACACTAATGTTCACTTCAGCACTTCTGATAAAGTGCAGATCACATCCGCTTTAGAGGGAATGAAGCATCCTGGAGCAGAGAGACAGTCAAACAGAGCAAAGTGTCTCTGAGCGAGTGGGAGAGACAGCAGGACACAGAGGACAGGTGTCATGATGTTCTCTCACTACTTTACTCTTTGTGTAACAAATACACTGACCGACAACATTTATAATTAAATGTATTGATTACAATTTTGCCAGGGACAATTCACAAGTCGCGGATAAGCCCTGAAGCTGTGAGCAATGCTCTCTCTGTCTCTCTCTCTCTCGTGCTCTTCTAAAACTCATTATTTCGAGTAGCCTCCGCTCTTTGAAGACCTGCGAGACAGGCTGCATCATGAAGATTATTGCATATTAACATGGAAAATATTTTTGTTGCTGTTGTTGAGTTACATTCGGGGCTAAAGCCGCGGGAAAATGACCTGGAGACGTCGATGGCAAAGCCTTTGGTTTTGCTGTTGTAAACACAACTGTTACTGTTGTATTAAGTACTTTTATCATTTTTAAATATAATTTTAATTTAACTGCTCTGAATTGAATGACAAAATTAAAAAGGGCTCATAAGTATAATTTGAAGGAATAAGTATCAGTACAAGCCTTTTTAACGATTTTATAAAGGCACACTATGTTTTTTTTAATACTGTAACAATGATAGTTTAAAGTAATAGTAGCAGACTCTTCTTCAAACTGGCCTAAACTTTGTTTTTAAATAGTTTTTAGTCATATTACAAAAATAAGAGCAGACCTCTTGAGGCCCGTGAAACCTCAAACTGTAAGAATGAAGTGAACAGAGCACTATTGTTTATATTTCTGTGGGTAGAAGTAATTTACTTAATTTAAGTAAGATTACTTCTACAGGCTACACACAGCAATATAAACAACTGTGCATGCTCTCTTCACGTCGTTCTTGTAAAATACATCCAACAAAAGCACAGCGCTGCAAAACCCCACTTACTAATCAATAAAGGTGTCTGAGAGTGAAGGCTGGATTTTTAATTTCCATGAGCTGTAAGCCATAATGATCAAGATTAAAACAACAAAAGGCCTGAAATATTTCACTTTGTGGAATGAAGCTAGAAAGTTTCACTTTGACTTAAATTATGTAAATAAAATAACTTTTTCCTGATATTCAAATTTCTGAGATGCACAATCCACCTTCTTCTTTAATTTAGGGAAGTCAGTTTTGAAAAGACAAATGGTGTGTCTCCGCCTCCCTGATGGAAAAGTGACCACAGACTCAACAGAGATGAGGAAGCATAATGGATTACTAACTAGATCATCTTTGTATGAACTTGTAAATGTACTTAGTTACACTCCACTACTGGAAGTATTTAAATTCATGTGCAAAAATATCAGTCTGTTCAGTAGATGTTGAGATTTCTTTGAATTAAAAACAAAAGAAACAGAAACACAGACTGACCTCACGATGGCGCTCTGGAGTCAACAGCCAGCAGAGAGCTCTCTCTGTCTCTCACAGTATAGCTTTGTCCCTAACTCTTAACCATCACAACTAAATGACCCAAACCTTCATTGAACTTAAACTTATTTAATCTTCACCCTAAAACACTCTTTTAAAGGTCTGTCCCAAAGTGAGGACCAGACAAAACGTCCTCACTCCCAAGGTCTCAAACTCTAATTGGTCCTGAAAATTATAGTTATAGACACAAAATTTGATTTCATGTAATCAATAATTATTTCAATAATCTTCAGGCTGTTCTTTGTTCAGCATGTTTGGAGATTTAAAATGTGTCTGTGGACGAACTGAACCTGGAAACTGTGGTCATGTTTGTCCTCACAACATAACATAAAACCATGAAACATTAATAATACAAACATTGTAATGGTAAAAAAAATCCATCCTCTGTCCTTTCCTAAACACTTTTCCTTGACTTTGATGGAAAACGTCATGAGGTCAAGGAAAGATGTGAAGGAGAATTCATAAAAGACAACCGCGGTGCTCAGAGAACCAGGCTGCACTTACACCAGCTTCTTTTTAACCAACTTTATTTATAACACGCGGAAGATGAGTACAGTGACAAACTCAATGCTGCTCACTTCAAAAGGTTTCCTGTCCAACACAGAATCACACCTCCTAAGAAAGGATGTTTCATTTGGTACATTTAACCATCAGTTAGGCTGCTCATAGGAAGTAACAACAACATAGATACTGCTGAAAAAAAAAAAGGATTAAAATGCTGACACAATATAATAACAAAATCAATATACAAGTAGAGAAAGTTGAGTGAATTATACTCAAACATAAATATAGAGTTTCCTGGGATGGGTGCTTTTGATATTTTTATACATTTGTTAAATAGATGCTCTGTTGTTTCTACAGGTGCATCTCAGTTTTTTAAATTCATAATTATAATTAAAGTTATAATATATATAAAAATTGACCTGAGAATCAATTCAAAACACCTGCAAATGTTTCCTGATCCTTTAATCTCTCAGTCTGGTTCAGTTCAAATAAACTTTTCTAAGATATTGTAATTTTTTTAGATGCTCCTGTACATTTATGGGTGTCTATCGTGGTGAAACTAATGGTGAGTCGCTCTAAAGGCTGCTGTTGCAAGGAATTGTGGGAAAGCATTATCTCCTTTCCTTTCATAAAGAACTGTCCAGTGTAGCCTTTGCTAAAGGAGCTAAGAAAGGAAGCATTTAACAGCCTTTACTTACCATTTAGCATTGTCACAAAAAGTTCACACTTTATTTGTGTCAATGACCCGTTTCACCACATGAAAGGAAGACGAAGAAGAAGAAGGTGTGAAGAGCTCTGGAGGTGTTAAACCTCTACAGAAATATAGATGTTAAAATGACTGCATATCAAACAATAACAGCTGATACAGAAATAACAGTAAAACTAATACATGTTTAACTACAACACAGCACTAGCACATTAAAGTGCCTGACAGCAAGTTCATCAAGCTAAATGTCCCATATATTATCATAAAATAATTCAAATAATAAAACATTTATCAGTTCTCATGTAAATTACCTGTAATGATATGAGCTGTAACTACACTGTGGTCTCTTATTTTTTGGTTAGTTGACGGTGGCGTAGAGGTCGCTGGGATCAGCTGAGGCTCCAGCAGAAGAAGAGGAAGCTTTCACGCTGCTGTAGGTCACTGTGTTGTTGTCAGGTAGTATCTGGTTACCAGGTAATAAATCACAGAGAAATATTTCAGGTGTGTGTTAAAAAAAAAAATATATTAAAATAAATAAAATAATAAAACAGTAAGCGTGTGTATGTTAAAAAAAA
>NW_024041150.1:54690839-54732888 GCF_014851395.1 Micropterus salmoides
GATAACTGATTTTCATGAGCATGAGCCCAAGTATACTGTCTCTGTATACCATGGAAATTCCTCCATATATCAATTATGCTATGAGACTTTTTCATTTGAATTAGCCTCTTTCTGGATTGCATGTGTGGTTCAACATGATTTCGATCTATGACATTTTCAGTACAATTAAAATCCCCTCCTAACATTAAAAAATCATCATTATAACACTCATTTAAAACATCATCCAAAGTGTTCAAAAATATCATTCTTTCCAATGCCATAGTTGGAGCGTATACACAGACAAAAACAAAAGAACTATTTTCAAATACAGCTTTAATCTTCAGCAACCTTCCTTTCATTTTTTCCTCTATACTATAAGAGTATGGAGTAAAATCTTTTGAAAATAACACTGCAACTCCACCACTCAATGAGGTATGATGGCTTAAAATCACTAATCCATCAAATCCTTTTACGCAGTCTACAGCATTTGATACATCAGTATGTGTCTCTTGTAAAAACAACACATCAATTTTCTTATATTTCATTAATTCAAAAACTTGAGCTCTCTTCTTAAAATCTCTTGCTCCATTAACATTCAAGGAAGCAAAATGTATTTCCCCCATAAAGGATAAAGAAAGAGAGCAAAAGAAACAAAGCCATAAAAGATGCCTCAATTTACCCATTCTGGCTGTTTTCACTGGGCCCGCCTGACTGACTAGACCTGACCTGAAAGACACCACATGTTTCAACAACGATGACTTACTTCCAATCAAACTCATCTTAATGGGAGAGACCAGTTTCCCATACCTCGAGAGCTTTCCAACCAGAACTTCGTTCTTGATGAACGGCGGCACGTTAGATAACGTTACTCTCTTAGACGGCGTAGAGAGAGGTAGCACTGAGGTAAAAATACCACCAATCTCTACACCTCTCTCCACCAACAAGTTCGCCAATTCGATCGTCTTAACGAACAAAACAATCGCGTTGTTCATTCGCGACGCCGATAAAACATTCTCAGGACCAACTACTGCACTCACCGCTAAACTACACTCCTCTATACTTGCAGTAGCATCGATTTTCACACCGTGACGCCTCGTTAGAAACTCCAAACTTTCCGCACCGGGAGCTGCCATTCTCCCAGTGCACCGACTGGGAGTCAAACTCACCCAAAACTAACCACCTTCCTCACCAATATTCCCTAAAACCCCAATTTATAAATACCAAAAAACAATTACCAAAGATAGAAAAGGGTAGAAAAAGTTTTTCAAACACTCGTACCTTTCACCGCCGTCACACACGCTCCACGCACCTCACTCAACGCATGCGCACAGAGAGAGAGAGAGAGAGAGAGAGAGAGAGAGAGAGATGGCTTATTCTTTAAACTTATTGAGTGTGTTGTTGGAGGGAAAACATATGACATCATAAAACCAATGCATTCTAACTGTCTTCAATATATGTATAAAACCCAAAGCACCAACACGTTCTCATCTCAGTGCGTCATTACCAACGCTGTGAGACAACGTGACAAAGCTTAATTATTTGACGTTGGCGGCTAACCCTACAGCTGTGCACATTGCGGTCGACGTGCACAGCTGTAGGTGGCAGCGCTTCAGCGTCCACTGTGTTGACTTTTGCCGGCCGAGCAGGCTAACTTCCTTTTTAGCCCTCCGCTAACGTGAATGGCTGGTTTGCCCGCTTGTAAAGTTTACTCCAAAGCACGGGGCATTCCTGTCGGAGGTATTGCGACGGTCTCTCCCAAATAACTATGCTTTGTCACTTTTTCTGAAAGCGTCGGTATTGGACACCCTGAGATGAGAACGGGCTCAAATAATCTAGAAAGATCTGCAGCACCCGGCCTCACACTGCATGACACACAGATTAAATGCCTTCTATTTGCAGATGACTACAGTAAGTCCTAAGACTCCAGCAGCTGCATGAATTGTGTCTCACCTGGGCCCTGACAGTAAACCTAACCTGGCTTCCTAGAGAGGAAAGGATCTGCTCACTTTGTACATCACAGGAAATAGAAAATGACACACTTCCATAATACATAACACTTCTTCACAACACCTGAAAAACACAAAGATCTAAAATTACTGAAACCTATCCTGAATATGAGACCAAAAATAATAAAGGAAAACTTCCATACCTACTAGGTGAAACACAAAGATGTGAAATAATTGCAGCTAAATATACACGTACATGTCAAAACCTGAAGACAACCAGAGGAACACAAATATGAAACCATCATACCGTTACTATAGCGACAATGTTATTATTGTTGTTTGTTTGTTTTCTTTTAATGTATTACTGTTGCTTTGGTAATATGAACATTATTCTTTCATGCCAATCAAGCCACTTTGAAACTGAAAATTGAAATTTGAAAATTGAGAGAGAGAGAATCAATAATGAATTTAGGGCTGTCCCCAACTAACGATTGACATGGTCCAATCAGAATTGTCAAGTCTTGCCCAAAGTCGACTGATAGTGGAATCAGTGTGTGTTTGTGCACGGCGATTGTGGGGGATTGCAGCCTCTATCATCATTAGTCAGTGTAACTTACATTGTACATTTAACGTTACAGATAAACTGAGGCTTGCTGTTGATCATTTCCTCTCAGCTCTGCTCGCCGGCCTTTCACCGGTCTTATGCAGAGTTTTTCATGCGTGCCGTGCGGCCTACAAATGCATGCACGTTGCGGTTCCTTGCGGGTCTATTTCAAGTACTATTTAAAAATAATATAATATTCTTTCCCCGCGACCCTGTACGCAGGATAAGCGGTTGACGATGGATGGATAATATTCTTTGTGTGGTTTATCAATAGTGATAAATGATCCGAAAGTCCCGCGAGGTGCGGACAACTCGGCACAATAGCGGGGACGCAGGGGCTCCATCTCTCTGCCACTACCGCAGAGCTAGACTGTATATTAACTTACTGGGAGAAAACTGGTAGTTCTATGTAAAAACAGACATTGAGCACCCCCATATCGCCAAAATGCCATGATCCTCATTTTGATGCGAAGTTTCAACTGTGAGATTGACAGTTGAATCAGACTCCGCCCATCGAAGCATCAAACCTTTGACTATGTGGGGTCAGCCCTAAATAAATTAATGAATAATAATTTCTTGATCACTTCCTATTTTCTGTATTTTACTATGATGAATGGCCAGTTTTGTCTTTTCTGAAAATGTGACCTAATTAAAGAAGCTTTTATCTTTTGCCATAAAAAAACACCAAAAACTAAACCTGTACAACAAACAAAAAAAACATGAATAAAATAATGAAGTTCAGTACAGGAAGAGAAAGAGGCTGACAGGAAGACAGAGAGACTCCAGAGAAAGATGAGTTACTACCTTGTAGTTTTGTTGTAGCACCATTGGTTGTTGATTTTGTGTTTTCAGTTGTTGTTGTTGGTTTAGTTGTTGTTGTTGTTGCTGGTTTAGTTGTTGTTGGTTTAGTTGTTGTTGTTGTTGCTGGTTTAGTTGTTGTTGGTTTAGTTGTTGTTGTTGTTGCTGGTTTAGATGTCAGAGATATTGCGAGAGAAAGAAAACAAGAGTAAAGTTCATCACTGTGAAAAGTCATCAAATAAACAAATGTTTTGGTGGTTTTAATCATCTTGAACAGGGGTGTGTTTCCCAAAAGCATCGTTGCTGACTGCGGTAGCAACTTCCTTGGTTGGAACTTTGCAGTTGCGACGCAACTGTTTCCTAAAACCCTAGTTGGAACTACGGAGGTAACTAAGTTGGTAACTTACACGGTACGAACCATCGTTAAGCGACTGTGACACCTACAAATATGTTGTCACAATTGTTGAGATATTTTGTGTAATAGCCTGTAAAAAAGGGGCATAATGTGAATGTATTTTCACGGGGTTTGAGTAGTATTTCTGAGGGTGTAATTGCTTAACGACGCCACAAGAGGGAGTGTCCTCTTATGTGAGCGCTAGTAGGGCCGCCAGGTAACAGCCTGCTGAATGACCACAAGTCACATCTCCTGTCTCTGCACAAAACAGGTTAGTAATGTGTGATATTTTGCTGCAATACATCTCTATGGACTTTTAAAGCCCTTATTATGTTGTTCTGACAACGTTTGATGTGTAAAACAGTGGTTTATTCAGTTAATTAAAAGTGTAGCTAGCACCTGTGTAGAAAGTGTAACCAACAAGGCGGCCTTCCGACGTTTGTTGTGTTTATGGTCATTGCTCCTGGACATTGCACTTTTCTTTGTATTTGCTAAAGCTAAAGGTTGAGCTACGATTATTTAAAGTTTGTTGAGTTGAGGATGTGTCAAGTCCTGCATTCAAGTCCTGTCACCGTAATAATACTGAACAGTGTAACATGTTGATAAGGTTAGAAAAACGTGTCTCTTGTATAATGTAGGCCTCTGTATTGTTTTTATATGTTGTATGTGAGAATGTTGTGGAAGTGTGAAACAAGTAGGCTTAACAGTATCAAAGATACTGGATCTATACGATTTTGGAGCTAGTAAACAAGTGTGAGTTACAGTACCAGCTATTTCTGTTGAACTGATATATAATTTGTAAAATATGTTATTCCAGCGGTTTAATGCATTAACATCCATTCTGTTAGTGGGAACCTAAAAGTGTAAATTGTTAAAAGGAATGTGGTCAACGTGGTTTAAGTGAAGGAGGGAAAAAAGAGATAAATTCTGTAATAAAGACAGAGAACAACCTGCTGAACGATAACAAGTGACATCTCCTGTCTCTGTTTTTCCTCTACAAAACAGGACACAATATCTGTTCACAGGTAACTCTTGCTTGAGGCCTGTAACACGACACAGGTGTTTCCTTAAACCCTAGTTGGAACTACGGAGGTAACTAAGTTGGTAACTTACACGGTACGAACCATCGTTAAGCGACGCAGGTGTTCCCTGAAACCATAGTTCAGACGAACGTTCGCACCAACTGTTGTTAAGTTGCATAGTTGGAACTACAGCTCCTGACCTGTGGTTAGAAGCTTAGTTCACGGTGACTACGTCACAGAGAGCAGAAAATGCAGTGTTAGGAGGTGGATGTGATGTGTTTTAAGCAGGGAATGTTAGATAATCCTGCTGTACAAACATGTTTAAGGTGAATTTGTAAAAAAAATTTATTTGTAAAAGTACTTTTAAATGTATTTGTGGGGTCATGGGTAGGGTTGCATTGATTCAGTAGGCTACTAAGTATCTCAGTGTAGACCATCTACAAACAGCAGGTGTTTTTCTCACAGATTACCCGTCTGCTCACAATAGCTTAATTTAATATTAGTCACCCAGTACAAAGGTTAAAGGACAAAACGGAGAATGTAAAGACAAGACTTTTAATATTACCTACATGTATACGTTTCTGGGCCTCTGGGGAAGATGGGTGTTCTCTAGTCTTCATTACAAACATAAAAAGGGACAGCATAAAATCCATGAAAGTACTGTAATGAATAAATCCCTGAGAGTTTTCGTTGCCTTTATAACAAAGATAAATAGAGAACTCACGGGAGTCGTATCTGTCTCAATAGAGAACATGCGTAAGCTCAGACACTTAGCGCACTGAGCTGTTCTCAAAACCTAGATGTCAGATGCCAAGGGATTCATAATAGTGTTACAGTGTTGACACAAAGATACTAAACCTGTTTCACTAAATGTCTTGTAATCGCTAATAGTTCTTCATTTTTTCTTCTAAGTTATAGCCGATATTTAGGCTAAATAAAATGATTAGGTTATATATTATTTATATTGTTGATTTCATTAACACTATTGTTGATTTTCTTGTTGTTGCCGGTATGACAATAATATAAAAAGCCTAAATAATAAGTTAGCAAAATAATGTCACTTAATATCGGTCACAACTGACATATTTAGGCAGAATATGACGTTTTGTGAGTTTCGTGCTGTGAAAGTCAGACGAACACACCTGGAAACATGTTAGTTAGACCTACGTTGGCTCAAACTAATTAGTTAAAAGTATGACAGTTTAGGGAAACGGTCGTATTTCAGATGTTTGTTTGTGTAACGATGCATCGTACCAACATAGTTCAACGTTACCTTACGTGGTTGTTCGGGAAACGCACACCAGCTCAGCATATTCTCACCTGTTTTCTCACCTGAGGACTGAGGGCTGAAGGTGAACAGCTGCACTTTTCCAGAGTAACCATCTGTCAGTTCACACTTCAAGTTAGACTTTGATTTGTTACTAAAATGAAAATCCAGGAAAGACACAGTGGCGTAGCAGTCAGCCTGCCATGTTTTCATTTCTTTGTTATCTTTGTCCACATCTTTACCCTCATACAGCCACTTCACTGTGTGTATACAGGACTGTCCACGTGTCGACACAGAGCACCACAGTGTCACCTTATCAGCGTCCTTTTGTTCAGTCACTGGTGAAGATGGAGATATTGTGAGAGAAAGACAACAAGAGTAAAGTTAACTTCATCACTGTGATCATAATTATTGTAATGTTTCAGTATATTGTTCTAACAAGACAGTTTGAGCTGAAAACATTATGATGGAAATACTCACTGATAATAACAGACAGAAGAACCAGAGAGTCTGGAGCTTGTTGTTGCCATGATTTAAACTGTCTGCAGGTGTAATGACCAACATCCTCGACTTTGACCTTCTTTATAACCAGAGAACAGTTCTCTGTAACACTCAGTCTGTCTGATTTAGCTTTGGCGTCTTTGTGAATCTGCCCAAGTTCAACCAGCTCTACTGTTGATCTGCTTCCTGAACCATCAAAGATCCATGTAGTATATTCACAGTTTTTCTGACCGTCTATCACATTTTCACAAGGCAAAGTGACGTCATCTCCAACTCTGACAGTGAAGGAGAGGGGAAGTTTTCCAGCTGCTGCTGTTGAGAAAATGATGAAAAATAAAGTGAAATGAGAAAATGTCTGTTATGTTCATAGTTAGTGACGATTATTTCTTTATCCTTAGTTTCCAAGAGTTCACTAAACTCACCACATTAGAAACAACAGATTTGGTTTTCTTAGTTAAATCAAATGTAGCTAATAAAGAATCTTTAATAATATTGATCAAGTTATTTTTTACAATGTGCCTTCCATTTATATATGTGATATATGTATTCTTACCTGTAAACTGAAGCACCGCTGGAAGAAATAAAGAAATCCATTTGAACTCAACCATCATGATTCTCTGAGTCTCTCCTTCTTCTGTCTCTTGTTCTCGTGCTCAGAACTGTCTGAGTTTCTAAACTAGTGCTTTAGTAGAGAGACGCAGCAGCTACTTCCTGTGGTTAGGATGATGTCACTTCCTCATAGTGACTTTTAGTCTGTTTTAGATTTCAGTCTCTCTGAATTTCTTGTCGATGTCCAAACAGCCAAAAACTATGTGACAGTTTTCACTTTTACATTTTTGAAATGTAGTTTTCTCTCATCCACAGTGACTGACAGAGACCCCAAATTCTTGATCAGCAACATGAGATGCAGCCATCAGAGTTCACACTTTGTTCATTCAGGTCTATTTGTGACAATGACGTGTTTCACCAAGCGACAAGAAGAAGAAGAGGAAGTTTTAGGTGAGAAGATTGTTACTTAAGATAAATGTTTGCAATGATACCAAATGAAAATATAAACTAGGTGTTGCCATTTAGGTAAATGCTGTTTCATGAAAGCATTTGTGGTTGTGAACTTTGTTAATTTGTTCTCTCTAATCATCTAAATAAATCAATATGAAAAGCTAGGTTACCATAAAACCCTTTCTTCTTTCCTCTCAAGGTGCTTTGCTTAAATTTCTAAGCCCAGTGAGCCCACCTCCAAAAGATGTCTCCACAGATGAATGTCGGGTGGATGTGCTGCCTGTACAGTGAGCTCTTTCATCTTGTTGGATATTTTTGAATTTTTGTGTTCCTAATTACAGACATAGCCTACAGTATTTTTCCAGCTGTTCATCAGGATGGTGGATGTGTTTTGCATTTAAAATAATTAATTATTATGAATGTGTTTTCATAATAATGATATAATATTTTTGATTAAAGTGTATGGAAAATGACCTGGAGACGTCGATGGCAAAGCCTTTGTTTTGCTGTTGTAAACTGTTACTGTTGTATTAAGTGCTTTTATCATTTTTAAAACATAATTTAAATTTAACTGCTCTGAATTGAATGACAAAATTCAAAAAAGGGCTCATAAGTATAATTCGAAGGAATAAGTATCAGTACAAGCCTTTTTAACGATTTTATAAAGGCACACTATGTTTTTTTAATACTGTAACAATGATAGTTTAAAGTAATAGTAGCAGACTCTTCTTCAAACTGGCCTAAACTTTGTTTTTAAATAGTTTTTAGTCATATTACAAAAAATAAGAGCAGACCTCTTGAGGCCCGTGAAACCTCAAACTGTAAGAATGAAGTGAACAGAGCACTATTGTTTATATTTCTGTGGACAGAAGTAATTTACTTAATTTAAGTAAGATTACTTCTACAGGCTACACACAGCAATATAAACAACTGTGCATGCTCTCTTCACGACGTTCTTGTAAAATACATCCAACAAAAAGCACAGCGCTGCAAAACCCCACTTACCGGCTGTATGGAAGGAGTCCTGAAGGTGCTGCTGAATCAATAAAGGTGTCTGAGAGTGAAGGCTGGATTTTTAATTTCCATGAGCTGTAAGCCATAATGATCAAGATTAAAACAACAAAAGGCCTGAAATATTTCACTTTGTGGAATGAAGCTAGAAAGTTTCACTTTGACTTAAATTATGTAAATAAAAATAACTTTTTCCTGATATTCAAATTTCTGAGATGCACCTGTAGATGCACTATCCACCTTCTTTAATTTAGGGAAATCAGTTTTGAAAAAACAAATGGTGTGTCTCCGCCTCCCTGATGGAAAAGTGACCACAGACCCAACAGAGATGAGGAAGCATAATGGATTACTAACTAGATCATCTTTGTATGAACTTGTAAATGTACTTAATTACACTCCACTACTGGAAGTATTTAAATTCATGTGCAAAAATATCAGTCTGTTCAGTAGATGTTGAGATTTCTTTGAATTAAAAACAAAAGAAACAGAAACACAGACTGACCTCATGATGGCGCTCTGGAGTCAACAGCCAGCAGAGAGCTCTCTCTGTCTCTCACAGTATAGCTTTGTCCCTAACTCTTAACCATCACAACTAAATGACCCAAACCTTCATTGAAATTAAACTTTATTTAATCTTCACCCTAAAACACTCTTTTAAAGGTCTGTCCCAAAGTGAGGACCAGACAAAACGTCCTCACTCCCAAGGTCTCAAACTCTAATTGGTCCTGAAAATTATAGTTATAGACACAAAATTTTGATTTCTGTTACATGTAATCAATAATTATTTCAATAATCTTCAGGCTGTTCTTTGTTCAGCATGTTTGGAGATTTAAAATGTGTCTGTGGACGAACTGAACCTGGAAACTGTGGTCATGTTTGTCCTCACAACATAACATAAAACCATGAAACATTAAATACAAACATTGTAATGGTAAAAAAATCCATCCTCTGTCCTTTCCTAAACACTTTTCCTTGACTTTGATGGAAAACGTCATGAGGTCAAGGAAAGATGTGAAGGAGAATTCATAAAAGACAACCGCGGTGCTCAGAGAACCAGGCTGCACTTACACCAGCTTCTTTTTAACCAACTTTATTTATAACACGCGGAAGATGAGTACAGTGACAAACTCAATGCTGCTCACTTCAAAAGGTTTCCTGTCCAACACAGAATCACACCTCCTAAGAAAGGATGTTTCATTTGGTACATTTAACCATCAGTTAGGCTGCTCATAGGAAGTAACAACAACATAGATACTGCTGAAAAAACAAAAAGGATTAAAATGCTGACACAATATAATAACAAAATCAATATACAAGTAGAGAAAGTTGAGTGAATTATACTCAAACATAAATATAGAGTTTCCTGGGATGGGTGCTTTTGATATTTTTATACATTTGTTAAATAGATGCTCTGTTGTTTCTACAGGTGCATCTCAGTTTTTTAAATTCATAATTATAATTAAAGTTATAAATATAATATATAGAAATTGACCTGAGAATCAATTCAAAACACCTGCAAATGTTTCCTGATCCTTTAATCTCTCAGTCTGCTTCAGTTCAAATAAACTTTTCTAAGATATTGTAATTTTTTTAGATGCTCTTGTACATTTATGGGTGTCTATCGTGGTGAAACTAATGGTGAGTCGCTCTAAAGGCTGCTGTTGCAAGGAATTGTGGGAAAGCATTATCTCCTTTCCTTTCATAAAGAACTGTCCAGTGTAGCCTTTGCTAAAGGAGCTAAGAAAGGAAGCATTTAACAGCCTTTACTTACCATTTAGCATTGTCACAAAAAGTTCACACTTTATTTGTGTCAATGACCCGTTTCACCACATGAAAGGAAGAAGAAGTTGTTGAAGGTGTGAAGAGCTCTGGAGGTGTTAAACCTCTACAGAAATATAGATGTTAAAATGACTGCATATCAAACAATAACAGCAGATACAGAAATAACAGTAAAAACTAATACATGTTTAACTACAACACAGCACTAGCACATTAAAGTGCCTGACAGCAAGTTCATCAAGCTAAATGTCCCATATATTATCATAAAATAATTCAAATAATAAAACATTTATCAGTTCTCAGTGTAAATTACCTGTAATGATATGAGCTGTAACTACACTGTGGTCTCTTATCTGTTTGGTTAGTTGACGGTGGCGTAGAGGTCGCTGGGATCAGCTGAGGCTCCAGCAGAAGAAGAGGAAGCTTTCACGCTGCTGTAGGTCACTGTGTTGTTGTCAGGTAGTCTCTGGTTACCAGGTAAATAAATCACAGAGAAATATTTCAGGTGCGTGTTAAAAAAATAAAAATATATTAATAAAACAGTAAGCGTGTGTGCGTTAAAAAAAATATATTAAAAATAAAATAAAATAAATAAATAAAACAGTAAGCGTGTGTGTATGTTAAAAAATATTAAAAATAAAATAAATAAATAAAACAGTAAGCGTGTGTGTATGTTAAAAAATATATTAAAAATAAAATAAATACAAAAACAGTAAGCGTGTGTGTGTTTAAAAAATAATTAAAAATTAAATAAATAAATAAAACAGTAATTGTGTGTGTGTGTGTGTGTGTGTGTGTGAAAATAAAAATATGTATTTATATATATAAAATGAAATTAAAATAAAGTAAATAAATAAAACGGTAAGCGTGTGTGTTAAAAAATATTTAAAATAAAATAAATAAATGAAACAGTAACGTCTGTGTGTTTTTCATTCTCCCATCACACCAGTTCTGCAATCTCAGTACCAGACAAGCACTTTAAGAGGAAGAACAGGGAAACAAACAAAGAGAGTAGAGGAAGACATGTTGTTGTTGAAAAGAATCTAAATAAGTTAATTTTCAGCAAGGATCCCTGACATTTCTTCATTTTATGTTGTAACCAATGCTTTGTTCCCGACACTTTCTGACACTTCCTTTAGAAATGATATGTTAAGTTCCTCTCATCTGATGGGATTCCTAGGAAATGCTAACCTTAAGGTTTAACTACTGACAATTGTTTTCCTTTTTATCAAATGCTTAAAACTAAGAACGGTATACCCGTTTGACAATTAAGGTCTGATTGTGGGAAGATATTTGATTACAATACGCGCAAATAGATTTTAGAATAGACATATTAAAAGACTCTCAGGAAACCGGAAACGAGCCCTCAGGGGAACAAAGGACTGCCCCTCTGGGAACCACGCCCCAACAAACAAAAGCAGCGACATGCGCTCGCTCTCTTTCCCTCTTCGCTCTTCCCGTGCACTTCGGCATGCGCACAGCGTGCCCCGTCTCCCAGCAACGCCCTAAGAAGTTCGGCCCGGCTTGCCGCGAAAGCTCTTTGTTCGTTTCAAGCCACACACCCGAAGCGCCGCGACCTCGGCTTTTCCCTCGTTTCCAGCAACTTACTAACTTTTTTTATTTCTTTTGTTTGTTAAAAGTTATCAGACCGTTAAGTTACACAATTTTAATTCAAGAACGACCAAGTTCTTTTAAGTTATTCCGTCGAGCTACCTTACACTGCTCCCACCGAAGCCCGGACCCAGCCACGTGGGCCCGCCTTGCCAGCAGTAACCCAAAGGACATCCAAACAGAACAGCCTAACTGCCAGGCCGAGGACGGTCAACACTGGACTGTTTTTCTTCATTCAGACACGGAGAACCTCCGGAAAATTCCCTAGCAGAAAGCCAGGAATCGGGCAGCTAGCGTGGGGACCCGTGCAACAGGCCAAGACAGGCCAGCGACACACAGTAAGGCAAACCAAGGCATTCTGTGATCAGTGATGTCCAATAGTCTGCTGATCCATTATCTTTAGTCCTTAAACTCATAGCCAAATTTAACTGAGTATCATCAACTGCTTTCATTAGTTCTCTTTCTCCCTATGAATCAAATTCTTCCCCAAATTCTTGATCAGCAATATGAGATGCAGCCAACAGTAAAGATGTCAGAGGTCAGAGGTCACAGCAGCCTGACAAAGATCCACCATCTACAAACACATACGACAAAGTCACTGATCACGAGACAAAGGAATATGTTTCTGCACTGAGCCAAACTAACACTGAAACAAACAAACTATATTAAGGCTCAAGTTCACAGTTTGTTCAGTCCGGTGTGTTTGTGACAATGACGAGTTTCATCTCCTTAAAAGAAGAAGAAGAGGAAGTTGACGTGTGAAGATTGTTGGTTAAGATAAATGTTGTTTTCTTCAGAACGTGTCACCCAGTGCAGCAGTGAAGGTCACTGACTGGTTTTAATAGTACTTTTCGTGGGATTTGTTGAAAATAATAAAAATATTGCTAATCATCAGATTGTTCCTTTAATCAGTCAGGTGTCATTCTTCACTGTATAAAGTTGTTTTCCTGAGCTAAATGTGTCACTTTACTTAAAGCAAACAATTACGTGTTATAAGTTCTTATAATTAGTTCATATGGTATCATGTCCACCTGTAATATATTATACAGGGATAGATATTTTAACACTTAAAGCAAACAAAGACACGCTATATAACATTAAACATTACTATAAGTTATTATTCCATTTTATATCACTAAGTCTAAACGGTGACTAAAGTGTATTCATAAGGAGGCAGAGTCGGTGGTTATAATGTGTTATGGAACATGGTCGGAGATTGTTAAACTGCTGTTACTATTAGTTATAAAACATTAAATCAGAAGGTCATAATACGTTATGAACTTTGCTATAGCGCCTAATGCATGTTTGTAAGTGATTATAACAACTATTATAATGTCTTATGGATGCATTATATCGTGTTATAAATATATGCATAAGTCATTATAGCGATGACCTTCATAGAAAGTGATACAGTTCAGTGTTTAAGTTTTAGTTACATCTAGTGGGTAACTAAAACTCAGATGGTCATTCTTCTGACTTCAGTGTGTGTTCATGTGCTCTTAAGTCTGAATGTGGAATCAACAAATCTCATTTACACTGGAGACATGTGTCCCCACCACATTTTGAAATGGCTGATGTTGTTCTGAAAAATAGCTTGCACCAAGAAATGTGAACTAACATAAAAATGCTTTGAGAAACGTTTATTTGCAATTTAAATATAGAAAAAACAAATGTGCATTGTCCAAAAATTGCAGCTGAATACTGCATCATATTCTGTTATATTTTTATACATTTACACCTTTAATTCTCCTAATTTCTTTTATACTATTACAGCAGTGGTTTTAATTTTTATTACAGTTTTAATTAATTTAAATGGTCGGGGGGGCAGACGCCATCACTATGAAGTTTTGGTAAAAGCTGAACTGGAAGCGCAGAGAAGTGTGTAACACTCTGTCTCCTTAAGGGGGCGTTCAAGTTGGAATTTACGACTGGAAACTGGGAAAATCCAACTTCATGTGTCAAATGCAGCATTATTACCTGCTGTTCTGACTCTGCCTGCCTGGATCAAGTAAAACTGAACTTGGTCTTTATATTTCCTGTCTCTGACACGTGGAACGGCTTCACCACTGCCAGTTTCCTCTGAAACATGACAGTTAGAATAAACTATATTTAGATTCACACTGAGCCTCAAGTTCACACTTTGTTTTTGTGACAATGACCCGTTTCACCACATGAAAGGAAGAAGAAGAAGAAGAAGGTGCAAAGAGCTCTGGAGGTGTTAAACCTCTACAGAAATATAGATGTTAAAATGACTGCATTTCAAACAATAACAGTGATACAGAAATAACAGTAAAAACTAATACATGTTTAACTACAACACAGCACTAGCACATTAAAGTGCCTGACAGCAAGTTCATCAAGCTAAATGTCCCATATATTATCATAAAATAATTCAAATAATAAAACATTTATCAGTTCTCAGTGTAAATTACCTGTAATGATATGAGCTGTAACTACACTGTGGTCTCTTATTTGTTTGGTTTGTTGACGGTGGCGTAGAGGTCGCTGGGATCAGCTGAGGCTCCAGCAGAAGAAGAGGAAGCTTTCACGCTGCTGTAGGTCACTGTGTTGTTGTCAGGTAGTCTCTGGTTACCAGGTAAATAAATCACAGAGAAATATTTCAGCTCTAAACTTACAGGTTATGTTAATCAGTGTGAACAAATGTTGGTCTGAATGTTCTCACCTCGAGCTCTGATGAGAAGAACAGTAATCACAGTAATTAGGAGGAGTTCAGCCACACGCATAACCAACATTATGTAGTCCAGAGCAGAACAATCTGCACGAGCTGTAGAACAGAAAAAAATCAACAAGAACTAAATAAAAGACTAAATAAAACGTTAGATTAATATGTTTATTATGAGGAGAGAAAGAGGCTGACAGGAAGACAGAGAGACTCCAGAGAAAGATGAGTTACTACCTTGTAGTTTTGTTGCAGTATCGTTGGTTGTTGTTGTGCCTGTAAGTCGAACAAAAGACAAAACACTGATCAGTCCTGGCTAAATAAGCTCTGAAGAGAGCTGCACAGGTGATTGCCCAATCAGCCTCCCTGCCTGCAGCCTCCTGCAGGAGAAGGAAGCAGGAAGGGGGAGGGGTCGTAACATCTCTCACCCACAGTGACTGACGGAGACCCCAAATTATTGATCAGCAGTATGAGATGCAGCCAACAGTAAAGAGGTCAGAGGTCAGAGGTCACAGCAGCCTGACAAAGATCCACCATCTACAAACACATACGACAAAGTCACTGATCACGAGACAAAGGAATATGTTTCTGCACTGAGCCAAACTAACACTGAAACAAACAAACTATATTAAGGCTCAAGTTCACAGTTTGTTCAGTCCGGTGTGTTTGTGACAATGACGAGTTTCATCTCCTTAAAAGAAGAAGAAGAGGAAGTTGACGTGTGAAGATTGTTGGTTAAGATAAATGTTGTTTTCTTCAGAACGTGTCACCCAGTGCAGCAGTGAAGGTCACTGACTGGTTTTAATAGTACTTTTCGTGGGATTTGTTGACAGTCCTACTGGCTTGCTGCTAACTGATGGCTTCAGTAAACAAACACAGATGATTTCACAGTGTGAGATGCAGAGAACTTAAAGTTTGACTTGTTGCAGTTGATGAAACTTCCCTCGATCTAAAACAACTCAGTGTTCAGGAGCATTATATTATGTCCCAGTCAGGACCTGCACAATAACATTAATCAGCCCCTACTGGCCTGAAGGGGAAAATATCCAGATTCAATACTAACCTGACCAAAACACACACATCTGTTTTTTTCATACAAGACATTTTGACACAGCACAGCAGGAAAACAGATTTAAATTAAACAATTAATGATGGCTGGATTCCATTTAGCTGCTTCAGTTTCAGAGTCCTGACAATTAAACACGTCTGCTGTGAAAAAGATCTAAAGGCTCCAACAGTCGTCATGCAGAGCTGCTTCTGAACCGGTCTAACAACCAGACGTGTTTTAAAGCAGATAAAAACACTTAAGTTTTAGTTTCATCTAGTGGGTAACTAAAACTCAGATCGTCCCATTTCCCGAGTTGTGAAGTCATTCTTCTGAGTTTTTCTGTGTTCATGTGCTCTTAAGTCTGAATGTGGAATCAACATGTCATTTACACTGGGGACATGTGTCCCCACCACATTTTGAAATGGCTGATTTTGTCCACATCACTTTTTGAGAGCATTTGTTAATAATGTTCTGAAAAATAGCTTGCACCAAGAAATGTGAACTAACAAATAAAAAGTCTTTGAGAAACGTTTATTTGCAATTTAAATATAGAAAAAACAAATGTGCATTGTCCAAAAATTGCAGCTAAATACTGCATCATATTCTGTTATTTATTTATACATTTACACCTTTAATTTCTTTTATACTATTACAGCAGTGGTTTTAACTTTTATTACAGTTTTATGCACAGCTCCTCTTCAGTTTATCTTTGATTTAATTAATTTAAATGGTCGGGGGGGCAGACGCCGTCACTATGAAGTTTTGGTAAAAGCTGAAATGGAAGCGCAGAGAAGTGTGTAACACTCTGTCTCCTTAAGGGGGCGTTCAAGTTGGAATTTACGACTGGAAACTGGGAAAATCCAACTTCATGTGTCAAATGCAGCATTATTACCTGCTGTTCTGACTCTGCCTGCCTGGATCAAGTAAAACTGAACTTGGTCTTTATATTTCCTGTCTCTGACTCGTAGGAACGGCTTCACCACTGCCAGTTTCCTCTGAAACATGACAGTTAGAATAAACTATATTTAGATTCACACTGAGCCTCAAGTTCACACTTTGTTTTTGTGACAATGACCCGTTTCACCACATGAAAGGAAGACGAAGTGAAGGTGCAAAGAGCTCTGGAGGTGTTAAACCTCTACAGAAATATAGATGTTAAAATGACTGCATATCAAACAATAACAGCTGATACAGAAATAACAGTAAAAACTAATACATGTTTAACTACAACACAGCACTAGCACATTAAAGTGCCTGACAGCAAGTTCATCAAGCTAAATGTCCCATATATTATCATAAAATAATTCAAATAATAAAACATTTATCAGTTCTCAGTGTAAATTACCTGTAATGATATGAGCTGTAACTACACTGTGGTCTCTTATTGTTTGGTTAGTTGACGGTGGCGTAGAGGTCGCTGGGATCAGCTGAGGCTCCAGCAGAAGAAGAGGAAGCTTTCACGCTGCTGTAGGTCACTGCATCATCTTCATCATCACCATCTTTACCCAGAACCTGGAAAAGAGACAAACAGCACAACACAGAAATTACACAACATTAAATGAGAGAAGTGTTTTCATTCACTGCCATCATCACTAGAACCAATCAGACAGCTTACCCGGCATTTACTGTTGGTCTTCCTGGTGTAGCTGATGGAGGCGTAGGAAACACCATCTTCAGGATCAGCCTACACAGAGAAGACAACATAATGGCTGCTCAGTAACATGTGGACTTGATTGTGTTCTGGTCTGTTCTGGTGTCGTCCAGCTGCATCATCAGACTCCCCACTTCTTCTCTTGCAGAAAGAACTTAGATTCAAGAGTCACTGTGTGTCTCATAGAGCTACATTTTGAACAACAAATCTAAAAACAGTGAGTGTAACTTTGTCCTGGGTGTAGTGTGAGATCTCACCGTGTCCTGACTGCTTTCTGGACTCACTGCAGGGTTTAAGCTCCGTCCCTGAAAACAACAAACAAACAGAGTCTACTTCCATGTGGTCAAACACTGGCTCTGTGAAGGCTGTTTAGATTTGGATGACTCTGTCAGAGAGCAGCTGATTCAGCTCTGTCATAAATGTAGAAACATTTGATTACTCAGCCGTAAAACTCACAGTGTTTTCATCCATCTGGGGTTTTTTTCCTGAAGAGACAAAAGAGAGTCGACTTTAGCTTCAACAATAAAAATCCAGGTTCATCAAAACTCCTTGTTTATAATATCTGTGGTTGCTCTCACCTTTAGTTTCCTTCCATCTGATGAGTCCAACAACAATAACAACAGTTATTAAGAGAGCTGCAGCCCCCACAAACCACCACCAACCTGGAAAGAGAATAAAAGAGACAGTAAAAGTCTTTTCTATCATTACATGTTTAGATCACTCATAAAGAAGCAGGTTGAGAAAATGATGCTGTCAGCTGTTTCCTAGTTTTTGTCTCTTAAACTCTTGTTTGGCTGTTATTAAAGATTTAAGCTTTGGTCATAATCACTTTATGAGTCTTTTTATTCAGCACTAAGTTCATCAGTGTCTACTGGCTCTTGAACTGCCATTAAGCTCAGTAGCTCTGGTGGTATCATGTGTTTCCTGTTTGACTTCAAACATAGTAGATATAATAGGGGAGAGCCGGGTATGTTGTCACACTTTTCACACTGTCTAATATTTACTAAGCACCGTAAATCACAATGGTACAAATGTCATACCAAATGAAAGAATGAAGTCTTGGGCAGAAGTTTTGTATCCATTACATCTTCATATCTTATCTCATTATGGAGCTGTAGACTGTTGAATAGAGAGTGTGCACTTGTGACAATTTGCCCCATCTGCAGGTAAGTTGTCACACTGGATTATCAAACAGTTAGAACACTTAATTGTGAATATTGATTTCAATTTCAAATTGTAACCAGAACTAAAAGTAAAATCAATCAACAATCAAACCTAGGGAATTTTGAAAATAAATAATTTAATTCAAAACAAAAATGTTGTCAGAGCAGACATTAAGTGGGACAACCTCTTTCTCAGAAGTTTAACATCAAATGTTTTCTGGAGTGCAAATAGATCTATGGTAATTGAATGTAATGCTGCAGATAACTTGCTTAAATGTATAATTTCTTAACTAAACAGATGTGGTGTTTAAACACACAACAATGTGCATTTTTGTACGACGTACATCTGTATCTGACTAATCAGACTTGTCTTCAGAGTCACAGTTCTGGCACACATAAATTGCCTGGCCTGAGGTGCATTTGTTGCATTTCACACACTTAAACAACGTCTTCTTTTGAATACTGTATGAAAATGGCTCCACATAGATGATGCAAATGTTTTACTTTTGAAGCAAAAAAACAATAAAATTGTGCTCACCTCAGATTAGAGTGACCTTGACCACATGTGAACAGGAAGTTGAACATAGAAAAAGAAGTCACACAAAATGGCTATTTGATTTTTAACATAGTGTTGGAGTTATGAGCAGTGAGACAACTTACACACGAGACAACTTACCCCGCTCTCCCCTAATATAAAGTTATTGTTTTTCAGCAGAATCAGCTTTATTGCCAAGTAGGTTCAAGAAATTTGCTTTGGTGTGTTTGTGCTAAACAAACATGGCAGGTTTAGAAACATAAGAAAGATTCATCGGGTCTTATTTAAAAACAAGAGATGTTTCTGTGTCATATATAGTGACAACGCCCGACAGTCAGAGGGGCCTCCAACTAAATTTTCAATAGGGCCCCCAAAGGCCGGGGGCCGGCTCTGCTTCCTGTATTCTGTATTTTCCTATGATGAAGGGTTTGTTTAGTCTTTGCAGTCACTTAATTAAAGAAGATTTTTTCTGTTTTGCCATAAAATTCCAAAATACTTGTACAACAACGTTTATTAAAATGAATAAAATAAAAAGTAAAATAATGAAGTTCAGTACAGGAAGAGAAAGAGGCTGACAGGAAGACAGAGAGACTCCAGAGAAAGATGAGTTACTACCTTGTAGTTTTGTTGAAGCATCATTGGTTGTTGATTTTGTGTTTTCAGTTGTTGTTGCTGGTTTAGTTGTTGTTGGTTTAGTTGTTGTTGTTGTTGCTGGTTTAGATGTCAGAGATATTGCGAGAGAAAGAAAACAAGAGTAAAGTTCATCACTGTGAAAAGTCATCAAATAAACAAATGTTTTGGTGGTTTTAATCATCTTGAACAGGGGTGTGTTTCCCAAAAGCATCGTTGCTGACTGCGGTAGCAACTTCCTTGGTTGGAACTTTGCAGTTGCGACGCAACTGTTTCCTAAAACCCTAGTTGGAACTACGGAGGTAACTAAGTTGGTAACTTACACGGTACGAACCATCGTTAAGCGACGCAGGTGTTCCCTGAAACCATAGTTCAGACGAACGTTCGCACCAACTGTTGTTAAGTTGCATAGTTGGAACTACAGCTCCTGACCTGTGGTTAGAAGCTTAGTTCACGGTGACTACGTCACAGAGAGCAGAAAATGCAGTGTTAGGAGGTGGATGTGATGTGTTTTAAGCAGGGAATGTTAGATAATCCTGCTGTACAAACATGTTTAGGGTGAATTTTTAAAATAAATGTAGTTGTAAAAGTACTTTTAAATGTATTTGTGGGGTCATGGGTAGGGTTGCATTGATTCAGTAGGCTACTAAGTATCTCAGTGTAGACCATCTACAAACAGCAGGTGTTTTTCTCACAGATTACCCGTCTGCTCACAATAACTTAATTTAATATTAGTCACCCAGTACAAAGGTTAAAGGACAAAACGGAGAATGTAAAGACAAGACTTTTAATATTACCTACATGTATACGTTTCTGGGCCTCTGGGGAAGATGGGTGTTCTCTAGTCTTCATTACAAACATAAAAAGGGACAGCATAAAATCCATGAAAGTACTGTAATGAATAAATCCCTGAGAGTTTTCGTTGCCTTTATAACAAAGATAAATAGAGAACTCACGGGAGTCGTATCTGTCTCAATAGAGAACATGCGTAAGCTCAGACACTTAGCGCACTGAGCTGTTCTCAAAACCTAGATGTCAGATGCCAAGGGATTCATAATAGTGTTACAGTGTTGACACAAAGATACTAAACCTATTTCACTAAATGTCTTGTAATCGCACGTTACCTTACGTGGTTGTTTGGAAAACGCACACCAGCTCAGCATATTCTCACCTGTTTTCTCACCTGAGGACTGAGGGCTGAAGGTGAACAGCTGCACTTTTCCAGAGTAACCATCTGTCACTTCACACTTCAAGTTAGACTTTGATTTGTTACTAAAATGAGAATCCAGGAAAGACACAGCGGCGTAGCAGTCAGCCTGCCATGTTTCCATTTCTTTGTTATCTTTGTCCACATCTTTACCCTCATACAGCCACTTCACTGTGTGACTACAGAACTGTTTATATTTCGACACAGAGCAGGTTAACGTCACCTTATCAGCGTCCTTACGTTCAGTCACTGGTGAAGATGGAGATATTGTGAGAGAAAGACAACAAGAGTAAAGTTAACTTCATCACTGTGATCATAATTATTGTAATGTTTCAGTATATTGTTCTAACAAGACAGTTTGAGCTGAAAACATTATGATGGAAATACTCACTGGTAATAACAGACAGATAAAACAGAGAGTCTGGAGCTTGTTGTCCTGATATGAACTGTTGACAGTAATAACGACCAACATCCTCGTCTGTCACCTTCTTTATAACCAGAGAACAGTTCTCTGTAACACTCAGTCTGTCTGATTTAACTTTGGTGTTTTCAACAATCTGCCCAGAAATTACCAGCTTTACTGTTGTTGTGTATCCTGAATCAATGAAGAACCATCTAGTATTTTCACAGTCTTGCTGACCGTCTATCACATTTTCACAAGGCAAAGTGACGTCATCTCCAACTCTGACAGTGAAGGAGAGGGGAAGTTTTTCAGCTGCTGCTGTTGAGAAAATGATGAAAAATAAAGTGAAATGAGAAAATGTCTGTTATGTTCATAGTTAGTGACGATTATTTCTTTATCCTTAGTTTCCAAGAGTTCACTAAACTCACCACATTAGAAACAACAGATTTGGTTTTCTTAGTTAAATCAAATGTAGCTAATAAAGAATCTTTAATAATATTGATCAAGTTATTTTTACAATGTGCCTTCCATTTATATATGTGATATATGTATTCTTACCTGTAAACTGAAGCACCGCTGTAAGAAATAAAGAAATCCATTTGAACTCAACCATCATGATTCTCTGAGTCTCTCCTTCTTCTGTCTCTTGTTCTCGTGCTCAGAACTGTCTGAGTTTCTAAACTAGTGCTTTAGTAGAGAGACGCAGCAGCTACTTCCTGTGGTTAGGATGATGTCACTTCCTCATAGTGACTTTTAGTCTGTTTTAGATTTCAGTCTCTCTGAATTTCTTGTCGATGTCCAAACAGCCAAAAACTCTTTTTTACATTTTTTACAATGTAAAGGCTTTTACATTTTAGAAATGTAGTTTTCTCTCATCCACAGTGACTGACAGAGACCCCAAATTCTTGATCAGCAACATGAGATGCAGCCATCAGAGTTCACACTTTGTTTGTGACGTGTTTTATCTCCCGAAAAGAAGAAGAGGAAGTTGAACGTGAGAAGATTGTTAGTTAAGATAAATGTTTGCAATGATGCAACTTGTTTTCTTCAGATAGTGTTTATTAGAAAACAGACAGGATCCATGGTGATGTTTGACAGCACACATGAACAGACAGGTGAAGAGTCAAACTCCTCTCCCACCAGAATCTGACTCCTGATGTCCATGGTGCAATATGGTGATACTGTAGCAGCTGCTGAAGAACACAGATAAGATGATATTTTACTGCTCTGAGATCTGCTGGTTCCTCATTTTATCTTCGCAGCTATTTTTGTTCAGAGATCTGAAGAGGAAGTGTTTCTGTGAGAATGTGGTTAACAACAGCAGCAGAGCTCTGGAGGTTTGACCCTTTAATGATGACCAGATAAACATCAGAAACACAGGAGGTTTTCTTCAGGCCTTGTCCCTGTTACCATTTTCCTTCCAGCAGGTCGGCCTTGTCCTTATAATCCTTGTTTTTCCTGTGGCGACGTAAACTTTAGACAACCACTGCATCTCATCTGTTTGTTTTTTGTACCTCTCTCTCTCTCTGTGCATGCTGGGAGTCTGGTGTTGGTGAGTGTGGCTGAGAGTTTGTGAGTGAGACTTCCTTTTTTCCTCCTACTGTGTTTACTGTGTGTGTTTGGGTGTTTTTGGTCGACAGTAAGCTGTGTTTGTTGGAGGGGATGGCGTCCTCAGAGATGCCGCCCCTGTCTCTAAAGCATGGGGTGAGGGTGGTGCTGCAGCCCAGCACCACGGTGGATCAGGTCCTGCTTGCAGTAGGAGAACAGGTGGGGAACAGAAACATCTCGTGTGCCTCACGCATGAATAAAGTGGTGGTCATATACTCAGCTACCAGTGTTGGGCAAGTTACTCAGAAATTGTAATAAGTTACTAGTTACTTTACCCCGACTAAGGAATTGAATCAGAATCATCAAGTCCTGCCTATAGGACTTAATCGAATCATGCGTGTTTTTGTGCTTTTCCTGCTTCAAAGGAAATCAGCATCTCCATAAAGCTCGTCAGCAGATGGAAGCATGAAGTGCTCTAAAGTCTCCTGGTAGACGCTGCATTGACTCTGGACTTGATAAAACACAGCGGACCAACACCAGCAGATCACATGGCACCCAAATGATCACTGACTGTGGAAACTTCACACTGGATTCTGTGCCTCTCCACTCGTCCTCCAGACTCTGGGACCTGGATTTCCAAATGAAATGCAGAATTTACTTTCATCTAAAAAGAGGACTTTTGCCCGGTGAGCAACAGTCGAGCTTCTGACGTTTAAACCTTCCAGTCAACTTTCAATGAATATGATTTAATCCAGCACTCTTAATTTAATGTAATTCTTTATTCCAGTGGTCACCAACATTTTTGTTACTTAAATTTACTTTGTATCATTCAAGAAAGAAGATTAATGGCAATAACTTCCCGAGTAAATGAAACTAAATGCAGGTCTAGTCCATTTTATGCAGCATCACTATCACAATACCAACAGGCAAAACGTTTGCAGTAATGTTCACTCAAGTCAGTGTGATGCCTGTGATTGAAAACTGTCTGTTTCTTCGTAGTTTGGCTCATAGCTGCAGCCAGCCAGTCTGAGGCAGTCTGTGAGGTGTCTGTCAGTAAGGCGGCTCCTATACTTTGATTTTATTATTTTCATCCTCAAGTCCCCAAAAGTCTCTTGATCTGGCTTTCAGTTCTGTCATTTTGTCAACACCACTTTGCAAAGCTAATCCTTGATGGAATTTGGCTGCTACCTGTTCTACATCAATGGGCTGAAATGGGTGTGAGACAATGCAGTAACCTCACCAAAACGCAGATTGAACTCCGTTGCGACTTTGTCCAGGTGAGCAAAGTACTGCTCCGGGTGGAACGCATCCTTGTATTTGATGGTTTGTGACATTTTTTCCAGGTTTGATTTGGACTGTTGCGGGGCCAAGCGGGACGCTGCTGAGTGCTGTTTTGATGTCATCTTTGTTTTGGAAGTAGTTGTAAACTGTGTCAGCGGTAACAGCCATAGTCTCCTTGATTAACTCGCTGTCTGTAAAAGGCTTCTTATGTCTTGCCAAAAAGTGACTAACACGAAATGATGCTTCAAATTGGCTTTATTGGCATGAATGTGTAAGAACAATATTGCCAAAGCATCATACATACAACATAAGAACAACCAACCCCATACATTTCATTAAACAAGTAATTAAAGCGTAAAGTAATCAAAGCGTATATGTGTGTTAAAAAAAAAGAAGAAAAAATATTAAAAATTAAAATAAAATAAATAAATAAAACAGTAAGCGTGTGTGTGTTAAAAAATAAAATATATTAAAAATTAAAATAAATAAACAAAACAGTAAGCGTGTGTGTTTAAAAACATATATATCAAAAATAAAATAATAATAAAACAGTAAGCGCGTGTGTGTGTGTTAAAAAAATAAAATATATAAAAATAAAATAAATAAATAAAACAGTAAGCGTGTGTGTGTTAAAAAAATAAATATATTAAAAATTAAAATAAATAAACAAAACAGTAAGCGTGTGTGTTTAAAAACATATATATATCAAAAATAAAATAATAATAAAACAGTAAGCGCGTGTGTGTGTGTTAAAAAATAAAAATATATAAAATAAAATAAATAAATAAAACAGTAAGCGTGTGTGTGTTAAAAAAAAATATATTAAAATAAAATAAAGAAAGAAAACAGTAAGCGTGTGTGTGTTAAAAAAATAAAATATATTAAAAATAAAATAAAGAAAGAAAACAGTAAGCGTGTGTGTGTTAAAAAAAATTAAATATATTAAAAACAAAATAAATAAACAAAACAGTAAGCGTGTGTGTTTAAAAAATATATATATCAAAAATAAAATAATAATAAAACAGTAAGCGTGTGTGTGTGTGTTAAAAATATATATATATTAAAATAAAATAAAGAAATAAAACAGTAAGCGTGTGTGTGTGTGTGTGTGTGTTAAAAAAATAAAAAATATATTAAAAATAAAATAAAGAAATAAAACGGTAAGCGTGTGTGTGTTTAAAAAATAAAAATATATAAAAATAAAAAAGAAAGAAAACAGTAAGCGTGTGTGTTTGTGTGATTTAAAAAAATGAAAATATATTAAAAATAAAATAATAATAAAACAGTAAGCGTGTGTGTGTGTGTGTGTGTGTGTGTGTGTTAAAAAAATAAAAATATATTAAAAATAAAATAAATAAACAAAACAAAATATATATATATATCCATCCATCCATCCATCGTCAACCGCTTATCCTGCGTACAGGGTTGCGGGGGGGCTGGAGCCAATCCCAGCTGACATTGGGCGCAAGGCAGGGTACACCCTGGACAGGTCGCCAGTCCATCGCAGCAATATATATATATATATATATATATTAAAAATAAAATAAAAACAGTAAGTGTGTGTGTGTGTGTTAAAAAATAAAAATATATAATATATATATATATATATATATATATATATGCTTCTGTAGCAGCCTTATGTCGAACAGCAGGTTTAGTGAAGAGCGACTGCTGGGCTGTCAACTCCAACTTTAGCTCCGCCACTTTTTTAGCACGGATGGCGCTCTTCGGTGGATAGCTGTCCCTAAAGGTCGGGTGGTTAGCATTGTGGTGCCGTTCCAGATCTCCTCTTTTAGTCAGTGCTTGTGTTTGCCGGCATAACATACATATACACTTGTCTTTAACTAACGTAAAAATGTATTCTTCTTCCCATTCTGGATGAAAATAGTAGGTTTGCGGCTTCTTTCGCGGAGCCTCAGCCATGTTAGCTGGCTGTAACCTAGCTAACGTAGCCCTTGCGTGCATCTGCGTGTGAAATCTGAAACCGGTGAGGATGACTTCTCTTAACTCATTGGTCAATTCAGTTGTACTTTTATTTTATTGGTCACTTTCATGCTCCTGTGAAGATACTACAGCTGGCTCAAGAGAGAGGGCCCCTTACAAAAGCAAACTTTAATCGGGCATTTAGATGATTATGTAATTGTTTTAATATTATTTTCACGATCTACAGGAAAAGTCTCAAAGATCGACATGTCGATCGCGATCAACAGGTTGGTGACCCCTGCTTTATTCAAATTTTTTGAGATACGGATTTTTGATTTCTATGAGCTGTAATCTGTAATCATCAGGATTAAAACAACAAAAGACCTGAAACATTTCACTTTGTCTAATGAATCTAGAAAGTTTCACTTTTTGACTTAAATCATGAAAATAAAATTAACTTTTTCATGGTATTCAAATTTTTTGGATGCTCCTGTAGATGCACCAAACACTTTCTTTAATTTAGAGAAGTCAGTTGTTTTGAAAAACAAAAACAAATGGTGTGTCTCCACCTCCCTGATGGAAAAGTGACCACAGACCCAACAGACAAGAGAAAGCATAATGGATTAGTAATTCTAGATCATCTTTGTATGAACTGGTGAATGTACTTAGTTACACTTCACCACTGGAAGTGTTCAAATGTATATGCAAAAATATCAGCAAAAGAAACAGAAACTCAGACTGACCTCACGATGGCGCTCTGGAGTCAACAGCCAGCCGAGAGCTCTCTCTGTCTGTCACAGTATAGCTTTGTCCCTAACTCTTAACATTCACAACTAAAAGACCCAAACCTTCATTGAAATTAAACTTTATTTAATCTTCACCCTAAAACACTCTTTTAAAGGTCTGTCCCAAAGTGAGAAACAGACAAAACGTCCTCACTCCCAAGGTCTCAAACTCTAATTGGTCCTGACAATTATAATTACAGAACGGGTGAAAGTCAATAATTATTTCAATAATCTTCAGGCTGTTCTTTGTTCATCATGTTTGGAGATTTAAAATGTGTCTGTGGACGAACTGAACCTGGAAACTGTGGTCATGTTTGTCCTCACAACATAACATAAAACCATGAAACATTAAATACAAACATTGTAATGGTAAAAAAAATCCATCCTCAACTACTTATCGCGGGGTCTGGAGCCAATCCCAGCTGACATTGGGCAAAAGGTGGGGTACACCCTGGACAGGTCGCCACACAAATAAACAACCACTTACGCTCAAACCTAAGGCTGCATGTCTTTGGACAGTGGGAGGAAGCCAGAGCACCCTGAGAGAACCCACGCAGACACATGAATGCAAACTCCACACAGAAAGGCTGGGTCAACAAGGGTTTGAACCCACGCCTTTCTTGCTGTGAGGCGATAGTGCTAACCACTGCACCACCATGCCACCCTAACGTAAAACCATAAAACTTTGTTAAACACAAACATTGTAATGGTAAAAAAAATCCATCCTCTGTCCTTTCCTAAACACTTTTCCTTGACTTTGATGGAAAACGTCATGAGGTCAAGGAAAGATGTGAAGGAGAATTCATAAAAGACAACCGCGGTGCTCAGAGAACCAGGCTGCACTTACACCAGCTTCTTTTTAACCAACTTTATTTATAACACGCGGAAGATGAGTACAGTGACAAACTCAATGCTGCTCACTTCAAAAGGTTTCCTGTCCAACACAGAATCACACCTCCTAAGAAAGGATGTTTCATTTGGTACATTTAACCATCAGTTAGGCTGCTCATAGGAAGTAACAACAACATAGATACTGCTGAAAAAACAAAAGGATTAAAATGCTGACACAATATAATAACAAAATCAATATACAAGTAGAGAAAGTTGAGCATAAAGAGTAAAATGAGTTTCCTGGGATGAGAGCTTTTGATCTTTTTTATACATTTAAGTAGATGCTCTGTTGTTTCTACAGTTGCATCTGAAAACATTTTAATATCATGGAAAAGTGAAACTCAAATCAACAAAATAAGGCCTGCAAATGTTTCCTGATCCTTTAATCTCTCAGTCTCGTTCAGTTCAAATAAACTTTTCCAAGATATTCTAATTTTTTTAGATGCTCCTGTACATGTATGTAGGTCTGTCGTGGTGAAACTACAATGGTGAGTCGATTTAAATGCTGCTGTTGCAAGGAATTGTGGGACAGCATTATTACCTTTTCTTTCATAAAGGATGGTCCAGTGTAGCCTTTGCTAAAGGACCTAAGAAAGGAAGCATTTAAAGGCCTTTACTCAGCATTTAGAGAAATCGACCAGCTTCTATGATGGCGCCACTTTAGCACCTTTCTGGATTCGGTTTCTGGTAACATACCGTAATGAGGGTGTAACCCAGGTTAATATTACCTTAAAACCAATATGTAGACAAACAAATAACATTAGGCATCAGTAATTTTTGTGAGTTTATTTTGTGTGTATGGTTATTCTTTAATAAGTGCAGCGGTAACAGCCATTCAGAGGGACTCTAGCGCAGCTTGCCGGAGAGAAAGGAAAAACGGAGCGAGAGCAGTGAACAACAGAGAAGTCCGAAAACGAGTTAGGAGAGACTGAGATAAAAGAATAAAAAAACAAGTTTTGAAGACTGTAAAACCTATTTTCTTTGAGATCTTTGAAGGATTTTGTGTTTGCTTTTTGTCTGCATCACCAGATTCTGTTTTTGTTGCTTTGAGCAAAGATCTGGTGAGTGAAAACTACTATTTACAACGTGTAAATTAGCAAACATTAACTTTTCTTTCAAGCTGAATATAATGTTAAGCCTAAAGTGTCAGTAGCTAAACTAAGAAAATGTGAATTATGTTGTGTATTTTGGGTTTTATTTGTGTAAAAGAATTGAAAAGCTACGTGCAACATTCAAGTTTAGCCTGGTCAGTGAATGGAGACGAACGCCGCCGCCATTTTAGAGTGCGGCTCAGATTTAATTAAAAAGTTTAGGTGCTAGTCTTCTTCAGTTAATTTGGTTGAAGATATAAAAGACTGAAATGTGTGTATGTGTATTAGGGTGCCACTCAATGTAATGGCCATTTTTCCCCCAACATTTTCCAGGTCCCACCCCCTCATTCTGTTCCTTATGATGCATAGTAACTGTGAGAAGTTTCATTCAGATATATTAATATTTACTGGTAGCTCAGTGGGCTCAATGTTTTATATTTACTTTCATTGGGATAAAATGTTATTTAATTAAAAATTTCTCTACCAAAGTAAATTAATCCTTGAGTAATGATTGTAATAATTTTTATCATTTACAGTGCCTTGCAAAAGTATTCGGCCCCCTTGAACTTTTCGACCTTTTGCCACATTGCAGGCTTCAAACATAAAGATATAAAACTGTAATTTTTTGTGAAGAACCAACAACAAGTGTGACACAATCATGAAGTGGAACGAAATTTATTGGATATTTCAAACTTTTTTAACAAATAAAAAACTGAAATTAATAATTAATTGGGCGTGCAAAATTATTCAGCCCCCTTAAGTTAATACTTTGTAGCGCCACCTTTTGCTGCGATTACAGCTGTAAGTCGCTTGGGGTACGTCTCTATCAGTTTTGCACATCGAGAGACTGAAATTTTTGCCCATTCCTCCTTGCAAAACAGCTCGAGCTCAGTGAGGTTGGATGGAGAGCGTTTGTGAACAGCAGTTTTCAGGTCTTTCCACAGATTCTCGATTGGATTGAGGTCTGGACTTTGACTTGGCCATTCTAACACCTGGATATGTTTATTTGTGAACCATTCCAGTGTAGATTTTGCTTTATGTTTTGGATCATTGTCTTGTTGGAAGACAAATCTCCGTCCCAGTCTCAGGTCTTTTGCAGACTCCATCAGGTTTTCTTCCAGAATGGTCCTGTATTTGACTCCATCCATCTTCCCATCAATTTTAACCATCTTCCCTGTCCCTGCTGAAGAAAAGCAGGCCCAAACCATGATGCTGCCACCACCATGTTTGACAGTGGGGATGGTGTGTTCAGGGTGATGAGCTGTGTTTCTTTTACGCCAAACATAACATTTTGCATTGTTGCCAAAAAGTTTGAGTTTGGTTTCATCTGACCAGAGCACCTTCTTCCACATGTTTGGTGTGTCTCCCAGGTGGCTTGTGGCAAACTTTAAACGAGACTTTTTATGGATATCTTTAAGAAATGGCTTTCTTCTTGCCACTCTTCCATAAAGGCCAGATTTGTGCAGTATACGACTGATTGTTGTCCTATGGACAGAGTCTCCCACCTCAGCTGTAGATCTCTGCAGTTCATCCAGAGTGATCATGGGCCTCTTGGCTGCATCTCTGATCAGTCTTCTCCTTGTATGAGCTGAAAGTTTAGAGGGACGGCCGGGTCTTCGTAGATTTGCAGTGGTCTGATACTCCTTCCATTTCAGTATTATCGCTTGCACAGTGCTCCTTGGGATGTTTAAAGCTTGGGAAATCTTTTTGTATCCAAATCCGGCTTTAAACTTCTCCACAACAGTATCTCGGACCTGCCTGGTGTGTTCCTTGTTCTTCATGATGCTCTCTGTGCTTTAAACGGACCTCTGAGACTATCGCAGAGCAGGTGCATTTATACTATTTATCATCATTAGTCATTTAGGTCATTTAGGTCAACATTGGATCATTCAGAGATCCTCACTGAACTTCTGGAGAGAGTTTGCTAAGTAAAGGGGCTGAATAATTTTGCACGCCCAATTTTTCAGTTTTTTATTTGTTAAAAAGGTTTGAAATATCCAATAAATTTCGTTCCACTTCATAATTGTGTCCCACTTGTTGTTGATTCTTCACAAAAAATTACAGTTTTATATCTTTATGTTTGAAGCCTGAAATGTGGCAAAAGGTCAAAAAGCTCAAGGGGGCCGAACACTTTCGCAAGGCACTGTAGCTATTAACTTTCGTGTTCTGATTTGTGTTATTATTTGGTTTAAATACTATGTAATCAGAATAATATTTTTGGGTTAGCACTATTGCAGCCGTAGTCAGTAGTATAGTTAACTCTGTGCAGGGTCGCGAAGGGGCTGCAGCCAATCCCAGCTGTCATTGGTGAACCCTGGACAGGTTGCCCGTTCATCACAGGGCTAGCTCATAGAGACAAACAAGTCATGCACACGTTCACACCTAAGGGCAAAGAGTCACCAGTTAACCTATGCATGCCTTTGGACAGTGGGAGGAAGCAGGAGAACATGAAGAGAACCCACACAGACACGAGGAGAACATGCAAACTCCACAAAGAAAGGCCTGGGCCTCGATCCACAGAACCTCTTGCTGTGAGGTGACCGTGCTAACCACTACACCACCATGTCGCGTCTGTGTGTCATGTTAATCTTAATTATTCTCACTTTTAGCACCACCTACCAGTTATTTTCTGGTACAGTAAAGGAGGACACTTCAAGAGAGGTCAGTTATCAAGAGCTTCTTCTGCAGCTGTCACTTCTATTTGTTGGAGCGCAGTGCGGACGTAACATTTAGGCTCTCAGAGCTTTCCAGCTGGCTCGGTGATCTACAGTCTGAACATTTTCCGGTTTCCCCCCCAATTCTGAATGAACTGTCACATATGGTAAATGGGCTGTAACACCTTTCTAGTCTTCTCGACCGCTCAAAGTGCTTTACACTACATCACATTCACCCACCTATGAGCAGAGACCCAACTGCTCATCAGAAACAGAAATTAACTCATTCACACAGTGATGGCTCAGCCACCAGGAGCAATTTCAGGTTCCCAACCTTCCTTTCAGGGGACGGCCGTTCTACCCTGAGTCAAAGCCGCCTACTTATGCCACTTCAACACTTCCATAATTAAGGTCTATCTGAAAGTCTATCTGGTTTACATGTGGTGCATGTGTTTCGTCCACTTCATAGAAATCTGCAGCGACTCTGTGAGCTGGAGCGCTAGCCTACAACAAAACACATGTAGCTGTTTTTTAAGCTGCAATACAGTCACTCTCTGGACACTTATGAATACTTAAGTGTTTGTTATTAACTTATGAAGTAACTGTTAGCAGCTATGTGTCTTCTTTTTGAGGAGTTTTACATTATTCTAACTTGTGATATTAAAGTTAATATTACATGATAAAATCAGAAAATGTTGAATATTGTAAAACTTTGTCAGTGTTGAGCTACCAGTAAAAATTATTATAAAACATTAAAACTTTGTCGACTTAGTTTTTGTCACATTATTAACACATTTGGGGGGTGGGAAGATGAAAACTAGAAACTTAATTTTTGAGTGGCACGTTAATGTGTATTGCCTTTTGTAAAACAGGCAGGTTTTTTCGTCGTGAGGAGCGCTCGGTGTTTATGCACGTGAAGCCGGTGTTCTGTCGATTTATGTTGCCTATCGAGATGTGCTACTTAGCGGTTCTGCGCATGCGTATGACTCAGAAGCGTGGTCTGTTTCCACGCCCATAAATCTGTGCAGCCTTGCTGTTGGGCATACCGTCCACACAGTTGCTGATCCTCGGCAGTATCAAAAGAAAAAATCATTATTAGTCTATCAGAATACGCTACCCCTGATATCTTACATAAAGATGGCATAATATAGTATTTCTACATGCTCCCCATCTCCTTACAGCACACATGGCATTATTAGCATAGGTAATACTAGTCTATCAGAATACACTACCCCTGAAATGATGTTATAATACAATCAAAAAACTGAAGATGTAATACTGTATAAATATTAAATAAATTAAATAAAAAAAGAGTTATAACTTTATGGGATTAGAAAAGGGAACACATGTATTTTGAACTCAACTAGGTTTAACCCAAACCAAAGAGGGGTAAAAATAGGAGGATTAACACATTTCCTGAGATCTGGGCATTAGTGGAATTTATGTGAAATATTTCCAAGAAATAGAGTACATGTTTCTTTGTTTGTATATATTGTGTGTAACTTGGTGCCAAACCGTGTATGTCTTGTGGTGTCCGAACAATAATGCTGCGATGATGTGTTGAGAAGAAATCCGCTTGACACTGTTCTTGATCATAAAAGTTTATTACATCAAGGAGTTCAGCATCAATTACGTTCACATTCAAGCTAAGGAACATCGGTGTCATTTACACTGGGGATGCTGGGGACACTACTCTTCACTCCTATTTAAAGCTTACTCTGTTAAAAAACGTTCTGAAATATAGCTTGTGGTTCAATACCAATGAAAATGCCTGTAGAAAAGTGTATTTGCACATAAAAAAAACCCCAAATGAAATGCAAGTAAAATAAAGAAAAAACAAATGTGCACTTCCCAAAAAAGTAACTTAGGCTAAGAAAAACCCCAACTGCTGATTATGAAATGACCCAAACCATACAGCAGCATTAATCAATAACTTTAACAAATTTCATAACACAGTTTTCCCCTTGACCAAATTTCCCCTCTCTATTTCTTTATTCATATATATATTTTCTTCCTTCTTTATTTATGTATTCTATTATTCATATATATTGTTTTCTTTAATCCTCATCCTCTGCACAGTCTCTCACACACACAGCCGAGACACAGCAGGGCAGCTCTCCACACACACACACACACACATATGGTAGCTATCCAGTCAACAACAATGCATTCCTTCACACTGTTTATACAGCATGCTTCCGCCGCACCTTTTTCCTTTATTATTTTCCTTCCTAAATTTGTGCTACCTCGAGTTTGAAGATATTTAATGAGAGGCCACTTCGAACATAGTTCGTCAACACATGTACAATTTTTCTTCTACAAGCTCCCAGTTCCTTTGAACGGACCCGAAAAATTCACCTAGTTCCTTTCCAGGATTTGCGGCCCATCTAAGATCGCCTTTCAAGGGCTTTTGTCCAGATCTGCGGCGTCCTAATCCTTATATTACCTTATTCCTTAGCCTTATATTTTCTTCCTTATCCTTATTAATTTGTATTCAAGCCGAATGACCCTGGCCAGGGTTACACTCTCTCCTTTTTCCCTTAATCCAATTGACCTATTCCTTAAAGCCTAGTTTCACACGACAGTAATTTCCATCCCACATGACTTACGGTTATAAGAATCTGAGGGCCCATATTCTTAATCTTTGCAAAGTTATGAAAGCTCACTTCCCGTTACTCCTAGGCTGTTCCTTTTTCTTCCTTTTATATCTATCTATCTGTCTTCATTACATTCACACACACAACCTTTTTGCGTTATCCACCACGCACACAAAATTTAGAACGGAGTCTTCTCACACATCCACCCGCAAGCATTCACACGGGATCGAACCGGTGTACCCTTTAACGCACACACACACACACACGAACTGACCAGCGCCCACAGTTTATGAGAAAACTCACCATATATGCCAGCTTCTGGAGCGGGAGTCAGCTCGACGGTGCCCTGTGATGGAACGATGAATTCAGGCACAACACGGTCCCTTCGTGGTCGCCAATTTCTGTGGTGTCCGAACACTAATGCTGCGATGATGTGTTGAGAAGAAATCCGCTTGACACTGTTCTTGATCATAAAAGTTTATTACATCAAGGAGTTCAGCATCAATTACAAGCTCTGCAGCAGCTTGGAGAGAGACCCAGCCCGATGGCCACTCTGTCTCTCTGTACATCAAACACAGCTTATATAGGACATGTTTAGGTATCTGTTAGACACCATATAAGGGTCTGAGTCTGCACACAACCACTAACCTCTGCTCTCCCCTTAAAAGGTCACTAATCCTCTATCCAGCTGCTACAGTGCTATGTTAAACTGTTATGCGTCAAATGCACATATGTTATACACCACAGTCTCCTACTAATTCTTATACATAAACAATCCAGCAGTTCAAACTTACTTCTTGGTCTGTGGTCTGTCATTACTGAGGTCTAGTTGTAAACTGCTCCTCCGAACCTAGACTCTGGTCCAAGCAATCTGCAATACCTACAGGTGTTACAAGGGTTTTTGATAGTGAAGGTAAAAGTAAAATGTTTCCTGATTTGTTCCTCAGTCTTGCAATACAACATCTGATTATTGCAGTATTATTAAACTTGGACACGGTTATGTTTAGACTCTGGCAGCAGCTGGTTAAGGTCAGAGAAAGATGGTGGTCTGGTTTATTACAGTAAAAGTGACTCACAAACACTAAACAGCACGAGGCGAGACAAAGGGCAGTTTGAATAAAAGAGTCTGCTGCTTTTTAAAGGCGTGAAGAGACTGAGGAAAGCAAGTCTAAGGCCCCATCCACACTGTTCTGTTTTAGTTTACAAACGGAGAATTAAAACTAATACGATCTCCATCCACACCAGCGTTTTAGCTGCGTATCAGAGATGATACCCGTCTACATTAAGACGACTGAAAACGCACATCTAGTGGCCGTTCACACTGGGCAGGTGTGTGCCAGTGTGAACATGAAGCAGATGGTCTATTTCATAGTTACAGAAGATATGGTGAAAAAATAAAGTAATGCAGACGAAGAATCAGACCAGATTTTCTTTAGCATGGATCAATAACAAGCAGTCCTGTGTTACTGAATGTTTCTGAATGTAACACAGGCGGCGGAAAACAGACTGGGAGTCTTCGCAAAGTAAACGGTACAGTAGCCTACAAGTGTAGGCAGAAAAGCCTAAGTGTTATTTGCACCGTACAGAATATTTTAATAAAAATACCCAAACTAAAACTCTGCAGGAGCATCGTCTTTCTGCTTTGCATGACTTATAAGACCCAATCAGAGAGCTGAGCGTGAGCGGCTGCAACATCGTTTCAAAGTCCTCCGTTTTGGCCCGTCTTCACTAAAACACCCTCCGGAGTTTCGAAACGCAAAATGGGGTCGGCAGCGTGTCCAAACTCCTCCATTTTAGGTCTTCGTTTTCGCCGTTGTAGTCTGGACGGGAGGTGCAAACGTAGCAAAAGGTCTTCGTTTTAATTCGAAAATGCAGTAGTGTGGATGGCGCCTGAAGAAAGAGCGTTCCACAGTGTCAGAGCCAACTGTTTTCAGTCAAGCATGGAGAACAACCAGTGAGCCCTGGTCAGAAGACCTAAGTGATCTACTGGTCAGACATCAATAATAAATCAACAAACAATGAACAAATCAATAATATAATCTGATATTAATTCACTAGTTCACCTTTAGATTAGAGAAATCTGATGTTTTAAGAGTCCACATTTAATTCTCCTATTTTGTACTATTGCAGCAGTTGTATTAATTTTTATTAGGGTTTTATGCACAGCTCCTCTTCAGTTTATCTTTCTTTTTTATTAATTTAAATGGTCGGGGGGGCAGACGCCGTCACTATGGAGTTTTGGTAAAAGCTGAAATTGAAGCGCAGAGAAGTGTGTAACACTCTGTCTCCTTAAGGGGGCGTTCAAGTTAAAATTTCCAACTGGGAACTGCGAAAATCCAACTCATGTGCCAAATGCAGCATTATTACCTGGTGTATCAAGTAAAAACATGACAGTTACAAATATACTATATTTAGATTCACACTGAGCCTTCTAAATAGATGAAGAGGAAGCTGAAGGTGTGAAGATTGTTACTTAAGATAAATGTTTGCAATGATGCAACTTGTTTTCTTCAGACAGTGTTTATTAGAAAACAGACAGGATCCATGGTGATGTTTGACAGCACACATGAACAGACAGGTGAAGAGTCAAACTCCTCTCCCACCAGAATCTGGCTCCTGATGTCCATGGTGCAATATGGTGATACTGTAGCAGCTGCTGAAGAACACAGATAAGATGATATTTTACTGCTCTGAGATCTGCTGGTTCCTCATTTTATCTTTGCAGCTCTTTTTTTTAAGATTAAGGAAACTCAGCAGAAGTTGAATCAGGAAGACATCGTTCATGCTGACTCTATTTCTCCCCCGCCCCCTCTCTTCCTTTTTTCTGCTTCCAACTCCGTCATTAGATTGAGGGCGTTCATTCTTTCAGTTAAACCAATCAGAATTTGCCACAACCTCTGTGAGCCAATCATATTGTTGCTGTCAGACTTTCAAACTGTCTTTTCTCTCCTGGAGGACCCCGACCAGATAAAAGACTGCAGCATCACTCCAGCTCCAGGCCTCCCTCCCTCTCTCGCTCCAGCAGCTGGTGGATCAAGCAGTCTTCAGTGATCCCACTGAGCCCTTCACATCCATTCTGGTTCTGGCCTCTGTGGTCACAGCCCCTCCACCAGGTAGGCCATACATCCCTCTCACATTTCTTAAACTCTCCTGTTCCTTTTCCTTTTAATTCCTCTTTAAGCCTCTTTTTCATTTAAGTCTCTCCTGACTGAGCTGAATAGGAAGTGTTTTGGTGAGAATGTGGACATGAGACAAACAGGCGTTTATCAAATTCTGATGAAAACTACTTTAACCCCTGGATGTCCTGGTTTTGGTTGTGAGTTTGGTGATTTCCTGTTTTCTTTTGTTAAATCCTTCCTCGTGGGTCTTTGTCAGTTCACTTCCTGTCCTTGAGTTGATGTTTGTTTCCACCTGTGTCTCGTTTCCTCCACCTCTCTTGGGTATTTAAGTGTGTGTATTCCTTTTTGTCTAGCGTTGGCTCGCCTGTGTTTTACAATAAGCACGCCATTTGTTTTCACTCTGGAATTTGGGAGTTTTACCTGGCTAGGTAACTGAAAAATGTTCAAATCCAGGTTTGTTGTTTCACATGTATGACTACTACTTTATTGAACGCAGATTACATTTCATTCACAGTTAACATGAGCTAGAGGAAATGAGATGTTTGCTAGGAAAAGAGTAAGTTGAAAGTTAAAACTTGAAATGATAAGAATTATGAATTAGAGATGATAATGCAGACTGTATTTTATGATAGTGTCTTTGGTTCTGGTTCAGCATTGTGTGGGTCTGACTTTCTACAATACTTGGTGACTTGTAGGTGAGAAGATTGTTACTTAAGATAAATGTTTGCAATGATACCAAATGAAAATATAAACTAGGTGTTGCCATTTAGGTAAATGCTGTTTCATGAAAGCATTGGTGGTTGTGAACTTTGTTAATTTGTTCTCTCTAATCATCTAAATAAATCAATATGAAAAGCTAGGTTACCATACAACCCTTTCTTCTTTCCTCTCGAGGTGCTTTGCTTAAATTTCTAAGCCCAGTGAGCCCACCTCCAAAAGATGTCTCCACAGATGAATGTCGGGTGGATGTGCTGCCTGTACAGTGAGCTCTTTCATCTTGTTGGATATTTTTGAATTTTTGTGTTCCTAATTACAGACATAGCCTACAGTATTTTTCCAGCTGTTCATCAGGATGGTGGATGTGTTTTGCATTTAAAATAATTAATTATTATGAATGTGTTTTCATAATAATGATATAATATTTTTGATTAAAGTGTATGAAATGTGTCAGTATGTGCCTCACCAGCTTCCCTTGCTAAGCATTAACTCAGTCCTCCATTAGGGTCTGAGCTGCTTGTATCTGATGCTGCCTGTACATCTCTGGCTGTGCTTTTACTGGAGGTAAGAGATGTGATTGGACCAGCCCAATGTCAGTATAGGCCGATGCTTGATCGTTAAAAAAACAGTTCGGCCAATATAAATAAATAATTTGACTTGTAGCCTACTGGATGAGAGGAGCTCACTGCTGTTCATCAGAGGAAGAAAACCGAAACTGAAAACACTTGTGATCAGACAGAAATATCACCACAATTCCACACTAATGTTCACTTCAGCACTTCTGATAAAGTGCAGATCACATCCGCTTTAGAGGGAATGAAGCATCCTGGAGCAGAGAGACAGTCAAACAGAGCAAAGTGTCTCTGAGCGAGTGGGAGAGACAGCAGGACACAGAGGACAGGTGTCATGATGTTCTCTCACTACTTTACTCTTTGTGTAACAAATACACTGACCGACAACATTTATAATTAAATGTATTGATTACAATTTTGCCAGGGACAATTCACAAGTCGCGGATAAGCCCTGAAGCTGTGAGCAATGCTCTCTCTGTCTCTCTCTCTCTCTCGTGCTCTTCTAAAACGCATTATTTCGAGTAGCCTCCGCTCTTTGAAGACCTGCGAGACAGGCTGCATCATGAAGATTATTGCATATTAACATGGAAAATATTTTTGTTGCTGTTGTTGAGTTACATTCGGGGCTAAAGCCGCGGGAAAATGACCTGGAGACGTCGATGGCAAAGCCTTTGGTTTTGCTGTTGTAAACACAACTGTTACTGTTGTATTAAGTACTTTTATCATTTTTAAAATATAATTTTAATTTAACTGCTCTGAATTGAATGACAAAATTAAAAAGGGCTCATAAGTATAATTCGAAGGAATAAGTATCAGTACAAGCCTTTTTAACGATTTTATAAAGGCACACTATGGTTTTTTTTAAATACTGTAACAATGATAGTTTAAAGTAATAGTAGCAGACTCTTCTTCAAACTGGCCTAAACTTGGTTTTTAAATAGTTTTTTGTCAAATTACAAAAAATAAGAGCAGACCTCTTGAGGCCCGTGAAACCTCAAACTGTAAGAATGAAGTGAACAGAGCACTATTGTTTATATTTCTGTGGGTAGAAGTAATTTACTTAATTTAAGTAAGATTACTTCTACAGGCTACACACAGCAATATAAACAACTGTGCATGCTCTCTTCACGACGTTCTTGTAAAATACATCCAACCAAAAGCACAGCGCTGCAAAACCCCACTTACCGGCTGTATGGAAGGAGTCCTGAAGGTGCTGCTGAATCAATAAAGGTGTCTGAGAGTGAAGGCTGGATTTTTAATTTCCATGAGCTGTAAGCCATAATGATCAAGATTAAAACAACAAAAGGCCTGAAATATTTCACTTTGTGGAATGAAGCTAGAAAGTTTCACTTTGACTTAAATTATGTAAATAAAAATAACTTTTTCCTCATATTCAAATTTCTGAGATGCACAATCCACCTTCTTTAATTTAGGGAAGTCAGTTTTGAAAAAACAAATGGTGTGTCTCCGCCTCCCTGATGGAAAAGTGACCACAGACCCAACAGAGATGAGGAAGCATAATGGATTACTAACTAGATCATCTTTGTATAAACTTGTAAATGTACTTAATTACACTCCACTACTGGAAGTATTTAAATTCATGTGCAAAAATATCAGTCTGTTCAGTAGATGTTGAGATTTCTTTGAATTAAAAACAAAAGAAACAGAAACACAGACTGACCTCACGATGGCGCTCTGGAGTCAACAGCCAGCAGAGAGCTCTCTCTGTCTCTCACAGTATAGCTTTGTCCCTAACTCTTAACCATCACAACTAAATGACCCAAACCTTCATTGAACTTGAATCTTATTTAATCTTCACCCTAAAACACTCTTTTAAAGGTCTGTCCCAAAGTGAGGACCAGACAAAACGTCCTCACTCCCAAGGTCTCAAACTCTAATTGGTCCTGACAATTATAATTACAGACACACAGAACGGGAGAAAGTCAATAATTATTTCAATAATCTTCAGGCTGTTCTTTGTTCAGCATGTTTGGAGATTTAAAATGTGTCTGTGGACGAACTGAACCTGGAAACTGTGGTCATGTTTGTCCTCACAACATAACATAAAACCATGAAACATTAAATACAAACATTGTAATGGTAAAAAAATCCATCCTCTGTCCTTTCCTAAACACTTTTCCTTGACTTTGATGGAAAACGTCATGAGGTCAAGGAAAGATGTGAAGGAGAATTCATAAAAGACAACCGCGGTGCTCAGAGAACCAGGCTGCACTTACACCAGCTTCTTTTTAACCAACTTTATTTATAACACGCGGAAGATGAGTACAGTGACAAACTCAATGCTGCTCACTTCAAAAGGTTTCCTGTCCAACACAGAATCACACCTCCTAAGAAAGGATGTTTCATTTGGTACATTTAACCATCAGTTAGGCTGCTCATAGGAAGTAACAACAACATAGATACTGCTGAAAAAACAAAAAGGATTAAAATGCTGACACAATATAATAACAAAATCAATATACAAGTAGAGAAAGTTGAGTGAATTATACTCAAACATAAATATAGAGTTTCCTGGGATGGGTGCTTTTGATATTTTATACATTTGTTAAATAGATGCTCTGTTGTTTCTACAGGTGCATCTCAGTTTTTTAAATTCATAATTATAATTAAAGTTATAAATATAATATATAAAATTGACCAGAGCATTACTTCAAAACACCTGCAAATGTTTCCTGATCCTTTAATCTCTCAGTCTGGTTCAGTTCAAATAAACATTTCTAAGATATTGTAATTTTTTTAGATGCTCCTGTACATTTATGGGTGTCTATCGTGGTGAAACTAATGGCGAGTCGCTCTAAAGGCTGCTGTTGCAAGGAATTGTGGGAAAGCATTATCTCCTTTCCTTTCATAAAGAACTGTCCAGTGTAGCCTTTGCTAAAGAAGCTAAGAAAGGAAGCATTTAACAGCCTTTACTTACCATTTAGCATTGTCACAAAAAGTTCACACTTTATTTGTGTCAATGACCCGTTTCACCACATGAAAGGAAGAAGAAGTTGTTGAAGGTGTGAAGAGCTCTGGAGGTGTTAAACCTCTACAGAAATATAGGTGTTAAAATGACTGCATATCAAACAATAACAGTTGATACAGAAATAACAGTAAAAACTAATACATGTTTAACTACAACACAGCACTAGCACATTAAAGTGCATGACAGCAAGTTCATCAAGCTAAATGTCCCATATATTATCATAAAATAATTCAAATAATAAAACATTTATCAGTTCTCAGTGTAAATTACCTGTAATGATATGAGCTGTAACTACACTGTGGTCTCTTATTGGTTTGGTTAGTTGACGGTGGCGTAGAGGTCGCTGGGATCAGCTGAGGCTCCAGCAGAAGAAGAGGAAGCTTTCACGGTGCTGTAGGTCACTGTGTTGTTGTCAGGTAGTCTCTGGTTACCAGATAAATAAATCACAGAGAAATATTTCAGGTGTGTGTTAAAAAAATAAAATATATTAAAATAAATTAAAATAATAAAACAGTAAGCGTGTGTGTATGTTAAAAAAAATATTAAAATAAAATAAATAAATAAATAGTAAGCATGTGTATGTGTTTAAACAAAAATACATATAGATATTAAAAATTTAAATAAAAATAAATAATACGGTAAGCATGTGTGTGT